>NC_084886.1:6400153-7000153 GCF_958979055.1 Alnus glutinosa | reverse complement strand
AAAAATTAAAAATAAATTGTAAAGTTAGATTTGAACTCGAAATTTCTAACTTTAATACCACGTTAAATCACATTTATTCTAAAATGGGTTTTTTTTTTTTTTTTTTTTTTTTTTTTTTTTTTTTTTATTTAATTCTTCGGCCGGAGACTTGGCGATGATCATATATGTCATGGACATAGACCTCCATTTCCTTTTTTGATACACAAATATTTTACAGGAATTCAATGGGTCTATGCCCCATTGCCCCATCTAAAATGTACGTCCATAATTAAGATGAAGCTACGGAAGAAATTGAAGGAGCTCAATCAATGGTGATTGTGCTGCTTCCATTTTCAGCTATGGCTCCAGAAAGGCTTCATTCATGTTTCTATATCTGTACAAATTATTGATAATATATGAAGGCAAAATAGGTAAAATTGTTAATACCCACTTCCAAATATGCGAATAATTAGTTATACGATTCATCAATTGATGATGTAGATGAAAACGAATTTTTACGTTTTTTTTTTTTTAATTAAAAAAGAAAAAGAAAAGAAAACTGTTCAGTTCCAGGGTTAAAAGAAAGAGTAGGTGGCCGGACATAGCACAGAGTGTAAACAGGAATGGAAAATAAAATAAAACAAAATTAAAATCCGGCAGCATCTCTGTAAATAAATATCGTTTTCAATGGGGACCAAGCGAGGAAGCTCAAAACAATAACGGTTGGAGATGTCTGACCCTTTGTTTGTGTGAGGTTGCAAGCAAGACAAAGTTAAGGCATAGTTTGGATGTTTCAGTTTCAGTTTGCCATATCAAGTAGTCCTCACTCCTTGGGATCGTCCAAACACCCACCAATCCTGACCGTCCAATACATCAACCAAAGGTTCTCAACTGATTACACGTGCTGCCTCTCTTTTATTCCTTGTTTAGTTTTTAGCTTCCATGCATGGAATTCTCCTCCAACTACAACACCAAGAAGAGAGAGAAATCAAAGAGAGAGAAGGAGTCATGGCTTTGCTTTGATTGTTCTTGATAGACTGGCCCGTTCGACGCCACCATTAGATTAGCGACCCATTTCTTCACAATTTTAAATTTTCTTTTCAAAGCTGTTGAATTTTGAACATTCCAGAAAAATGGAATTTAAAGGGACACTTTTTGTGGGTCGGATCTCGTACTTCACCAAACTGTCACATCTGAGTCCTTTTTGATTCTTTGCTTATCGCCCTCTGGTGAAAAAGCAAGAAACTTCGTGATCTGCGGCTGAACTTGTCGATCTAGGTATGCTTCTCACTTCATCTGCTTTTTCACCATTTTTGGTGTGCTTGGTGGGGCAAGATCGTGGAATGTAGCGTTCTTGCGGATTCGAGGTAAGACTTGGTTTCCTTGTTCTGTTTTGTTTGCTGGGTATCTTTGGTTTTGAGTTGCCAGATTAATCTATGGAAGAAAAGCAAAAGAAGAAGTTTGTGTGCAAGTTTTGCAACAAGAGGTACCCATGCGGGAAGGCCTTGGGTGGTCACATCAGGACCCACATGAATCGAAATTCTGCTCAGATGGAAGAAGAAGCACAAGTAAATGCTAATGTAGTGGGGTTTCCATCTGTGAATGGCGGAATCAGGAGCAAGAGAGATTCAGGGTCTGAAGCGGCTGCTTGGAATTCCGTTTATGGTCTTAGAGAGAACCCAAAGAAAACATGGAGGATTTCGGATTCAGGTGCTTGTTTACTGCAGGAAAGGGTTTGTAAAGAATGTGGCAAAGGCTTTCAATCATTGAAAGCTCTCTGTGGTCACATGGCTTGTCACTCCGACAAGGAAAAGCTAGTTAGCAAATTTGAGGAGAAACCAGTCATGGATAGTCACTCAGTTAACGAGACATGGGCTCCGAGGCAGCTTCGGAGATCGAAAAGAACGAGGTACGAGATTCTTGATGTTTACTATTCCGCTAATACTCTGGCAAATGCTTCTTCATCTGTCTCGGAGATTGAACAAGAACAAGAAGAGGGGGCTATGTGTTTGATGATGTTGTCTAGGGATTCTGGTCGTATAGGTGGTTTGAACTCGGTGGCAGAATCTTCGGATAACGATTCTGTGGTTTTAGAGCCCAAATCATCGTCTATCGATGGGAAAATGACTATGAAAAATGGTAGGAATTATGTGTCTAATACTAATCAGTTTGTAAAGCTGAAGAAGCAAAGAGAAAAGAAGTTGAAAACTGCTGTGATTAGTCTTTGTGATCATTCTGACTCTGGATATTTTAGGAATGGAACCAATAAGGCTGAAGGAGATGTTTCTGTTGATGGGTCTTTTACGGGTGATGAATTTAAGAAGCCTAAAGTGGAATGTGGATCTGGAATTGGGGGCTTTGATGCTGAATTGGGGGAAAGTTCAAATAGGTTCAAGTATGTGATATCTGAATTAGAGAAGGAATTGATCATAAATGCAGGATATGGTCAAATGGGTAGAGCTTTGATGGAGTATGATTCAGGAATGAGAGCTAAAAATGACTCTTACAGTCCTGAATTTTTAGAGGGCTCCAACACGAAGATAAAAGAAAATGGTTCTTCCAATATTGAGAGTTGCAAGAATGCTCAGAAGAAAAGCAAATATGAGTGCTCGAATTGTAACATGTGCTTCCAGTCTCATCGGGCTCTGGGTGGGCACAGAGCGAGCCATACAAAGATTAATCGCTGCTGTGAGTCAATGCATGAGAGTGGCGAAAACAACATAGATACTGATTCTCTTCCCGCTCCAAAGCCTCATGGCAAAGCCTCAATTAAGCAGAGCATCTCTGCACATTCTGAGAAAAGATTGGGACCAAAGAAAAGCAAGGGGCATGAATGCCCAATCTGCTTCAGGGTTTTCCGATCGGGCCAAGCTTTAGGTGGTCACAAGAGGTCCCATTTTTTTGGAGGTTCTGAAGAAAGAACTGTGGTAATCAAGCAAGAGCTATCTGAATTTCCTGGCCTAATTGATCTTAATCTTCCTGCTCCTATCGAGGAAGAGGCAAATGGGCATGCAGAGTTCATGCCATGTTAGGTTGCAAGCAGCCACAAGCATGACTTCCTGGTGGTTAATATACACGCAAGTCGGCCATTTTTTTCTTTTTCTTTTTCTTTTTCTTTCTTTCTTTCTTTTGTTTTGCTTCAGATTCAAGGATGTTCAGTAGAGGTAAATGGTCCACTGCTGCTTCTGGCAGTGTAAGCAGTTGTTCTTGCACTTGAAGTTCTTCATTTTGAGTTCATCCATGTATATCATTGCGAAATCAAATTCACTTCCATGCCCTTGCAAAAATCTCTGCACATATTTTGGGCTTTGACCTTGAATAATGTGATATTTGATGGGGTGGGGGTGGGGTTGAGGTAGGTCTTGCTTTCAAATCTTACCTATAAAAAGCCTCTGAACATCCATCCCCAGTACATATGATTGCTTAAACTAAATTCACTGTTGAAAGACTTTTTCTTGAGTGAAAAAAGAGCATCAAGGCCCACCTGCTTTTGAGCTTTTTTTTGAGGGTGGGAGGGAAGTTTCCTTTTATTGTTCGAGACCTATAACTATAAGCACTGTGCATTCACGTTCATAATACTCTGTTAATTTCTTTTTCTGCCTGAGAATTCGCTTCCTGAAATGCATCTGCTCGAATGGGTAGAATTTGGCCTACTTTTTGTTACTAGTTTTCTCTACCATGGAATATGGCGTTTAAGGTCAACCGACTCAACCCCATTGCCTTCTATTCACCCTCTTTGTGAAACAGTAAACCTGCTGAAGACTCCCCATTTCACAATTTAATGGGTCGGCAGTGAAAGTGAATATATTTGAGTGGTTGATAAATTACCTTGATTTCAAAGATTGGATCGGGATAATTAGTTTTATGGAATTATCAGGAATGTGGAGGTGGTTGTGCTGTCACCTACCATCAAATGTAGCAGATACATTTTACTGCTGCTATGGATACATATTTATGTGTTCCTCTCCTCCATTTAGCTTGACAGGTGGAAGAAATTACTTTTATCTTTAATATTTTTTTGGTTTCCAATTCTATTCCTTTAAATCTTATAAAAGAATCAACCCAGCTTGCATATATCCTTCATAGCAGTGATGGATTGGAGGAAATGCTGAACTGGGTTTTCTTTTTCTTTTCTTTTTTCTTTTTTGGTTAACTTGTGTAAAGGGGGACAGACAATTTAAAAGAACTTTATTGGGTCTGCCATTGTCCAGTCATGTCCAAGCCCATTACCAATTTGACAGAAGTAGAGTAAACAGAGTAAAAGTTTGTTTCAGATCACCTCAAAAGTCTAACAAGGGTTGCCTGAATTAAACCGGCAAATTGTTTCAATGTGCACATGGTTAGGCTTTATTGCCTGTAAAAGCAATGGAGAGCCACTGGAGTGACACACTGAGTCACTGACACTGATTTTCCATTTGCAATTACAAGGAACGAATTGAGTGCTTTGTTTCTTTTTTTTTTTTCTTTTTTTTTTTTTTTCTTTTTTTTTTTTTTTTTCATATTTTGGTATTCATCGGCCTGCTTTAGCATGCATTTTCAATGGCTAAAATGACTTACCAATTTACTAAAAAGTCACTTCATCCGATTATGCAAATCAAATGCAAAATGAACTTATGATGCATTTGTGTTCACACATGCATATCTTTTTTATTTATTTCTCTTTCTTTCACTTTCTCTCTCTGTCTCTCTCCTCTCCTCTCCCCTCTCTCACCAAAACCCATTTACGCCATAACAATATTGTAATATATCTCCGAATTTGAGAAATTGTATTTCAATATATGTCTATATCACAAAATATATGTTTGCCATTTTAAGGTTACACTCATGCGAACCACTTCAGATAAAAAGAAAAATTTTGCTGACTATATAGCGAATAATTATCCAAAAAAAAAAAAAAGACCATGTTAAGAAAAATAACTTATCGTTGAAAACGTATCTTAGAATTAAAATAAAGAAAAAAGAAAGTATTTAAATGATGTGAAATAATAGATAATAGGATGTATGGTACCTTTTGAAACTCATTAGTTAAAATAGATAAAAGTATGTTTTGATTAGCCATTTTGCATATAAAAATGTATAAGCCATTGAGAGTGCTCTTAGCCTGCATTTTCTAATGTGAATTGACTTTGTTTTGTTTTTTTAAAAAAAAAAAAATAAATAAATAAAGAAAAAAGAAAATTGCACATGCACCTAAAACTAATACTCAATTTGTAACAATGTACACTTTTTGCCCGCAAAAAGCCAAAAATACCCTTATAATCTTTTCAATAATAAGGCATAAATACCCTTAATTTTTTTTTTATATATTTTTTTAAAAAAAAAGGAAGAAAAAAAACAGTGGATCTGGTGAAGACCAGCGACAGCTGCAATGAGCCTATATATATATTATGTTTTTATTAAGGATATTTTTGTTATTTGCAAGACATTGCAAATTACTGAGAAATATGTATATTTTTCCCTATTTTTTTTTTTTAACAGTAAATAGAGTTGATTTTGTTTGTAATGTAGAAGGTGTTATATAGACATAATTTAGTACCATCCACTATTTCTGTATTAATGAAATAAATAAATAATACAGGCCCAACCACGTATTTTGGGCCTCTTTGTCAATTGTTTTAGAAAACAGTTGGTTCCCCCCAAGAAAGACAAAGAATATTTATTGGAAAAAAGTTTACATATCTTCCATAAATTATCACTAATTGACAATTTTTTCTCTTAAATTTTAGATTGCGATAATATCCCTTAAATTATCAAAAATTGTCAAATGTAATTTTATAATATGTTTTGTGAGTAGGTGGTGGCTCTGGATCATCCACTCATCCCCCTTAGCCAGAAAAAGAAGAAAACAAGGTGGCTCTTGGCTCTTGGCTCTTTGTGAGCCGGAATTACATCTAAACTTGGGCCTGTGAATGGGCCAAGGGAAGCCATTTGGCAAGGATTTGTATTATTTACTTGTGGGAACCAAAACTCTTGTATTTAGGCCCTTCTATTTTTATTTATTTATTTTTTCAGAAGTTTTCATTATTCTTGGATAAAAATAAAATAAAATTGGTTGGGCCCTATCAGATGCTTCCTTGATATGACGGTTCAGCTACTGGACTAATGAAGATTGAAGCATATCCGGTCTTAGTCGAATCGCCATAATTAAGATGGGCCAATGGGCCCACTTTGGTGGACCAACAAAGGAGACGTCACTCTAATCCCATCACACTTTCTAGCACACCTATTGGAATTTGGTTTGGGTAGCCTCCAAGTCAAGTCAAAACATAATGAGAGCAATACACATTATAGTATCCCATCTAATTTTCATATTTAAAGCAACCATTCATAATATGAAAATAACCAGATTTTTCTCACTTTTACAAATCTCTTCAAAGAAAAAAATTCATATGCATCCTGCACAAAATATTGCTTAAGAGTATGTAGTAAATCTTTGGATAAGATATAGTCTATGTGTGTCACACATAGGTAGGGTTTTACAGTCTCTTTTTACTGAACTGCATAACCTAATTTTTATATTTTTATTATTCATTTCAAATTAAAAATTAATAAGCAAAATTAAAAAGAAAGTTTTTTTTTTTTGGAAAAAAATAAAGAAAATAGATGTCCAAAGATTCAGAAAAAGAAAATAATAATAATAAAAAAAAGTTTCAATTTTTGTATTGAAATTGAGAAATTTCAATTGAATGAATTGTGTGCTTCTCGGCATTCTCGCAAGGCTTTACCTGGATGACATGGCTCTTGAAACTAATATTCTCTTACTCCTTTTGTTAGAATAGCTCACTCTAATTAATACAGTATCTCACTAACTGTTATACAAAACACATTATATTCTACACGTATAGCACATTCTGCAAAATGCAACACAAAACAAATGAAACGCATATCTTCTATACTTTTCTAGTGACATCTAACTATATTAAAATGAATCCCCATTTTACGTTACCTTTGCCATGCATCCTTAGGAAATCGAGCTTTGACAGGCGCGTGACTTCTCGAATCCACATTAGTCTTTTTCCAATGCACTGTTTTACTAAACCCCTTTTATTTACTTTAAACAAAACCTCTGCAATTTTGTAAAGCTTATTCCATTATTATCCTTCTTAGATATGTCCGTTGCTACTCGTAAAATATTAAAGAAAAAAGTTTTGGCAATTAAGCTATCGTTCCAAATGAGATGAAACCAGTTGAAGAAATGATAAAAGGAAAGGGGCCAAAAAAATTTCTTGCTTGGGGGCCAATAGGCAAAAAAACCTTCTAATTTTTTTTTTCTTAAGAGTTGAGGGAGGGAGGGGGGCGGCATGCCTCCGTCCCTGACCACCAAAAAGTCACAAAATTAGTATATTGATAATTTGCATATATGCACAAGTTAACCTCATTTGATAACAGTTTTTTCTTGAGGAATTTTTTATTTTTTAACAAAAAAGTAAAAGGATTAGCAAATATTCACAAAACATTCAAAAACTACTTTATTCTTTATATTAAATCGTAACACTTTTTCCCAAAACAATAAAGAACCAAAAATACGTACACTATAAAAATTAAAGTTTTATGAAAAAAAACCACTTTGATTTGGCTAATAATGCCTTTTTGGGGCTTGAAATCGGCCAAATGGTCAGGTTGGGTTGTTTTCTATCTAGATCAAATGCCCGTTGTAACGTTTTGTCTGATTAGTAAGATTGCACACGCAAAAGTATAGGAAAATTGATTTTTGCACAACCTAAATGTGCATAACATTTATACAACAAGCACATATTGATACATGAGTCCCATCAATATGTCTTGTTGTATAAATATTATACACCTTTATGTTGTGCAACTAACACACCCCAAAATATAATGAGCAGCTTGCTGACACTTCATTCTTACCCATCAGAATAATCGTACAAGTTAGCCACACCAAAATGGCCTAACAGCCAGCGAGGAACCGCCAATGAATTAATTGTCAAGAAAAAAGGCGAAACGACTTGCCGCCGTACAAAGCGGTGGGTAACAAGGCACTTTTTTTGTCACCGGCCATTATAATACCATACGATGCTGAGTCGAAGCAATCAGAAGGCTTAGAATATGAAGCTAAAATGGGGACGATTCCTTCACTCTCGTCTTCACACACTTTGCATCAAATCCGATACAATTTTCTTATAAATAATTTTAAATCTCAACCAATGACTAATATTATTTGGAAAAAGTATAGGTACCCTTTAAACTACTTGACAATTTGTAATATTCTTCCAAAACTGTCGATTAAAGCAATGTCCTTTATAAATTACTAAAATATTACAATGTACCCCCTTTGAACTAAAAAAAATTACATAAATACACTTCATAAAAAAATTTAGATTTTTTCTTTTTATTTTTCGAATTTATATGGATAATTTTGTCTTTTTGAGAAGTTTATGATTTTTTTTGTCTTTTTGCAGAGGGTAGGGGCAAGTGGAGATCCACCTCAAACCGCCCCTAGTGAAGGTCGTTACTACACGTCATCGATCTCACGTTATTGGTCCAATGTATAAAAATTGACACTACCTCCCGTCAAAAAATAGGACAAAAGGACCGATTTTTTGGTGAAGGGTCATTACAAATTAAAAGATTCTTAATTGGCCAAAAAAACAAAGGTAATGATCTGGCAAAGGAGCAAGATTGAAAAAGAATTTAGAAAGTACTATAAAAACATGACTTTGAGGTTAGTAGTTAACAATATTGTGTTATAATTAATATGATCTTCTTGTACTTTTCACAAATTTGACTTTAATTAAGACACAATTTTACAATTTTATAATTCCAAATATGAGTTTAGGGTAACTTTAAATATGAGACCTCTGTTCACTTTTTCGTTTAATAACTACCAAAAATGTTACGAAAATAAAATTATTGCCCCCCATATCAAAATATTCAAAAATAAAAAATAAAATATATATATATATATATATATATATATATATGAAAAAAGAAAGAAGTAAAACGGTAAAAGTTAAAAAAAAAAAAAAGAACCATGTCGTGGAATTAAGTCCAGTTCCTCCATGGCTTTAGACCTAAATTAATGCCTCATGGAGGCGGTGGAGGACCTCCAAAATCTTGATTGATTGTGCCCAACCCTCAACCATAGTAGTGGCTGCGTGCTCAACCCTCAATCATGGTGGGGTTGGGCATGACCCGAACATAACCATGGTCTGGTGATGAAGGTCCATGGCTTTCAGGAAATTATAAGAAGACCTCTACGTACGTACTTATTTGCAAATTTGACCAAACTCTAGTTTTCAATTTGATAATTTAGAGATGAATTTGTAATTACTTTTGGTGATACCATTTACTAAAGGCCCTCTAGGACCCAAAAAAGCCCGAGGGTTCTGTCGGTCAACGAGACTAGTGCTAACGAGTCAGTCCCTTCCTCAAGGGGACCACCGATATCCATCCATAACAAGAAATGATAAGCCCACATACTCTGATGATTATGTTAAGGGGCCAGAGCGCTTGTCGACCAATGCCTATGTTATATGAAGACCTTGTCTGCCACACATCCATGCAAGATAGTCTGTCATGAGAGGATGCCGAGTGCCCAAGGGTAATTAACGCTACAAGAAATTTGATCATTAGCGGCCAGCGCACAGTGACCGCTAATTATCATATTATTAGCGGCCAAACACAATTGGCCGCTAATAGTTGCCGCTATTTGTAAACTATTAGCGGTCACCTAATTGTGGCAGCTAAAAATGGACGCTAATACACAAAAATATTAATATTAGCGTCAAAATTTGGGTCGCCGCTAATAACTTGGCCGGGAGTTACGCGAAATTCCGGAAAACTATTAGCAGCCAAAAAAGTGACCGCTAATAATATTTTTAGTTTTTTCTATTTTCATTTTATTATTATTATTATTTTTTTTTTTATGTTTTCAAAATTTTCATATTTTTTTTTAAAAAAATAAAATAAAATCTATTTCATCTTTAATTTTTTTATTGTTTTTCTTTAATTTTTTTAATTTGTTTGTAAAAAATGATTTTTTTTTTTCGAAAAAATTGGGGTTTTTTTTTTTTTATAAAAAAATAAGTTAATTTTTGGTTTTTCTTTCAACTAAAAAAAATCTTTTTTTTTTTCTTTTTTTATTTTTTTAAAAAATTAATAGAAAACTAGTTTTTCATTTGTTTTTTTTTTTAAAAAAAAATAAATTGTTTTCATAATTAATTAATGCACTATGGTCAAGCAGATGGTTTATCAAGATCGGTCAAATGATCTATCGATCCTATTGATTGATCACGATTGATCGGATGATCTATCGGTCCTATTGATCGATCACGATCGATCGGATGATCTATCGGTCTTATTGGTCTATCAAGATAGACGCTAATATACAAAAATATTAATATTAGTGTCGAAATATGGGTCACCGCTAATAAGTAGCCGTTAATAACTTGGCGGGGAGTTAATTACTGTATTTAATCTGCAATAGAGATTAGAATCTTTGATTGTAATCTTTAGATTCTAGTCAATTGCCATTATGTGTAATCACATATTTGATTTGTATATACATTCAACCATGAGCAACATTAGAAAGTGCTAAGTTTTAATGGGTTAATTTCCTTCTCTATTGTGCTCTGGTTTTCTATACATATATCAGTTGTTAAAATTAATGTGAAGCCTTGTGAGTTGCCTTTCTTGTTTTGTAGGCTAGCTTTGGGAAAACAGTAGCATGATATGCATGAACCATAATGTTTAGTTGCAAATTTTGGAGGAAAATAAATCCATATGAGACAAACTAACTGAGCCTTTAGGATACTGTTCAAATTACTTGTTGCACCTTAAGACAATTAAGCAGTAAATCAAACTACTAGCTTGTTTCTGGGCCGTGAATATATATGTGGCCGCTAATAATACTATAGTATTTTAACTATTAGAGGCCACATACGTGTCGCCACTAATAGTATAGTATTAGCGGCGACTTTAAACTCAGTTAACAAAAAAATTGCGGCGGATAAAATTATTTTTAGCGGCCGCCAAGTTCGCCGCTATAAAACAATTATTAGCGGCGAGTCAAAAAAGTGGCCGCTAATAGTCTTTAGCGTCGAACTATTAGCGGCAAAAAAAAATTATTAGCGGCCAAATTTGCTGGCCACTAATAAGCAAATTTTTTGTAGTGTAAGCAGTCTGTACTAAGGATGTCAAGCACTCAGCTGGGGCAATCCATAGTGATAGGGTATTGGTTGCCCGGGAGTAAGAAGCCTGTACAATATTATAAACCGAATGGTGCCACATGGTCTGAGTTACTATCCCAACCAGATGATGCCACATGGCCCATATTACATCTCATTTTCCTTAAATAAGAATATTCTACTGTAGTAGGTAAAAACTTAAGCATGCATTATCTTTTTAGATTTCTATTCTTCTTTTGATTCTTTTACTGACTTAAGCATTGGAGTACTCATTACTAGCATCTCCGGCGAGTTATATATCCTTGCATGTTTTCTGTCTTTACAGATCCCCTTAAGTGGACTACCGGCATGCAGTCAACTATATTAATTACTTTAGATCTAAGGCCTTTGTCCACTTTTCATCAAGGATTGCTAGTTTTTATGGCTTTTTTAGCTTAGATTTACCCTCTCTTAGTTTTTTAGTGAGCTTCATTGTAAAGAGATCAAGGTTCTTTAATGTTTGTACTTGTAATCATTCTATTTTGTTTTGGTAGCTGCTCCCAAGTCAGTTTCTAGCTTTGCATGTGTTTAGGGAGTCTTTTTAGGAAGTCTTTCTGTTCACTGTAATTTGGCCATTTGGAGTTTTCTAATGAAGATTGAATTGCTGTTCAAAAACAAAAAAAGAGATCCAAAAATAGTAAGTAAAAAAAGTAAAGAAAGAAAATAATGAAAAAGAATCATGCATGGCTGTTGAGGTCCAACCTCCATGGCTGTGGACCTCCAAGGCCCCATGGAAGCCATGGAGGACCTTCACGACTATAATTGGTCATGCACTCCCAATCCTTTTGCAACAATCGTGATTGGGTAATAGCCTAATCATGGCAGCGGGGACAGAAACAAGATATTCCATTTAGATGAGCAAAAATATGAATGAGTGGCCAAGTTTAATTTTTAACCCTAAAAACATATATAAATTTAGCTTAAAAAAAATATAAGAGAAATTTTGAAAATCCATAGAAGCCATGGCTCCATTTGGTCAGAATATAGGCCTGTCCCTGTATATATGGCAGCAGGGTTGGACACAAAAATGTTGTTGTCTCTCCAACTCAACCATTTTTTTAGCGGATCATCATCAACAAAAGTAAAAAAAATAAAAACCCATTTTTTTTTTGTACAAAAAGAAAAAGAAAAAATGGAGGTGGAGGAGAGGGTCCCTCCATCCGACCATAATTTTGGTTGGGTAACAGTCCAGCCATTGCTGTGAATTAATGTCCTCCAGGGACATGGAGGACCAAGGTTGACCTCCATGGCGATCGAGGTCCATGCATGCCACTATCAACCTATGTCATTATATTAACGCTCTAAAATTGAGAATCTCTCACTTTTTTCAATGGAAGAGTAAAAGATTATTGGTAGTACGTTGTATTATAGTTGAATTTATTAAATATTCTAGTGAACTTGAGTAAATTCCCACATTTACCTTTCATAATTATTTTCTACCATTTCAGATTCGTTTGCCCAGGGTACGTACTGTTTATCTCCGATCGAGTTGCCCTATTTTAATTAACAGCAAATTATAAACATCAATCGCTATAAATAGATATTCATCCTAATTAATGAGAAAAAAAGCAAAATTACAGAAGTATACTATAACAGAATACGCAAAACTTTTTACATTAATTGTACTATAATGTATATGCATGAGAGAGCGCATGAAACATATAATATATAAAGGCTAGGGTTCGTTGTAAATCATTAAAAAAAAGCCAACGGTTTACGGTGACTACTGACTAGACTTTGTCTGCTCAGGATTTTAATAAAAGACAAAAAAGCTCCGGTAAAGCCACCCCCGGCATCATGGTAAACCCTAACTTACCCCGCCAGAAAATATATAAATAATTAATAAAGGTGAGAAAGGTAATGTCGGCTAACTCTGAAGTGACATCAAAATTCACGCAACTGAGCCAACTACTGGTCCAATTCACGGTGCCTTTTCTTTTCTATTTCAGGGTCACGTACGAGCCATGAAGAACACGCAAAAGAGAGACCACAAAATCTCTCTCTCTCTCTCTCTTTCTCAAACCCCCCCTAGCTTGCTAGCTGCTCAAGAAAAGAAAATAAAAGAAAACCCTTCCCCACATGGCCCAGGGCCCACCACTTCACTTTCACCAAGAGATGTGGACGAAGATGGTTTTAAGGTTGACATCAATCCCTAACTCTAAGATTGAAGCTGTCGAATATATTTATATACATATTAACATCATCTTCAAAACGATTGTCTGAAATATATCTCGAGCTGGATGTGAGCGTGGACCTATGAATGAATGATCAATATATACCTGGTACGTACAGTACGCGCATGAATATGATGAGATGCTGACACCTAATATATGTCAGAAAAAAAAGGTTTGGGGGGGGGGGTGAAAAGACTCACTACCGGCTTTGAAAATTGCCTTTTGCTGTTACAATCTTGAGAAAATGAATGTGCATGTGCGCTCTATTCCAGCTACTGCATGTCCTGTACAAATCGACAAGGCTTAATTTATAAGTAAAACCAGCAGAGAAATTCGAGAAAGATCCGGGGAACCATGAACAGTTTCAAGCTCTAAAACGTAGTACTCTAAATATCATCGTACACAAAAAGGGTTCAGTTTGGGATCTACTCATCTACACCATATATACTTTCAAGAGTTTATTAACTTGTTAAGTCACCTCCACGTATGACATGTACGTGCTGATGTGTAACGTGCTGACGTGTACGTATATATTCCTTTTTTTGTCCTTTCCTCTTTTTTTTTTTTTTTTTTTTTTTTTTTTTGCAGTTAATGACATGTGCACCTCCATAATTCTAGTGTTGTTGCAATGATTACTATCTGAATAATGATTTACTTTGATGACGATCATATCCGATTTCTTCCCACTTGCCAATTATGTGCGATATTAGTGCTACCATATATACCTTCCTGTGCATTAAAGTTTATAGCTTGACAATAACATTAGAACTAGCTAGAACAGACAATATTTGTATATTAAAGTAGTACGAGTGCGTATTTCACTTTTCTTTCTACATATTTCATGCCAAATGCCAAAAAATTACCAGTTCGATTTGCGTTCTAAAGCTAAGAGAGCATTAAATATTCCAATACAATATACAGATAGAATATTGCATTTTCAAAAAGTTAAGGACCATATATATAAAAGGTAGTAAAAGCTTTTCTGTATGGGATTTGCACCATAGATTTAATTAACAACCACCTATATATCCTGTTAAAAAGGGAGACGATTGAAATGATCAGATCGAACTGATCATTTGAGAACATTCTAGTGGACATTCGACAGCCCTTCGTTAAAGTTGTTATATATTTTCGACCACAGGCTTTTGTATAAAGCTGTTTGGATATATGATAAGGAAGCAAAACAAAGTGGGCAATTTTCAAAGACAATATAGTGCACAAGCACTAAATCTAATTAATAGTAACGGATAAGTTTACGTACAGCCAATGAGAACTACATGATTGATGTTATTGGCAATGATGCATGTACAGCTAGTACATATGCATCACAAGCAAGCTAGACATTTTCCTAACATATATGTATATATATATATATCAGTATGTCCATTGCTATGGGTCTCAATATCAGACTATCAGTGCTCTAATACATATAATCATCGTTTTAAGGAGATCTAGTGCAAGTTGGTCAAACTGAAAGCCATCCATATTTCATGTTAGTGGGGTTTTATGTTCCAAGGCGTGGTCATGAATTGAGAATGAACAACTGCGGTCCACAGAAGCAAAAAAACTTTCAAAGTTAAAAGTAAAGCTACTTGATGACATGCTAACCTAAACCTGGAACCAAACTAAAAGACAACTATTTCAACGCATCTAAATTTCTTTTCTTTTGTTTTATTTAATGAATCTTACGGCGGCATGCATCTTTCACAATAACAGTCGGTAACAAGCTATAATGATAATAACAATAATTAGGTCTTAGATCTGACATTGTGATCAATTACTCACTAGTTATGCTTAAGAGTCTGCCATGTAGATATTGCGTTGAAAACTTTCAACCAACATACTCATTTTCTTTGATTCACTATTTAGAAATGATTCAAAAAGCAAAATTAGCACATCATTGCACGCCAGATTTGCAAATGTAAATTCGAGGCAGGGTTGATTCAATGAATCAAGTGTATCACAAAATCAATAAATTCATTATAACTTATTTCTTATACTGCTTCTCTCTCTCTCTCTCTCTCTCTCTCTCTCTCTCTCTCTCTCTCTCTCTCTCTCTCTCTGTAAACTTCATTTTTGTGCCTTGTTCGCTCTCATGCAGCTTGTGTGCTAATTTAAATATGGATATTCCGCTTAGGTTAGTGCTGGGTGTTTCACAATGGATTCTCTCTCTCACTCTCGCTAGATTTATAAAGAAAATAGATTTGCATATGCTAAGATGAGAGTGGTTAATTGTAATTGAAATAACTTGCGAGAATTAGTGTACGGTGATACCTTCTCATCGGTTACGCATGTTAGGAGGCACGATGTCCCCAAGAAGTCCTTCATTATTAGTAGGAAACTGTGGACTTGGTTCTGGCATTGCACGGGATTGATGATCACCAGCTTCACCTGGTATTTGCTGCGACGACTGTGTCATAATAAAAGGATTTTCTTGAGGTAAAGGAGCGCCTGTTGGATAATAAAATTGTGAGACCGGGGGATGCAACTGCCCAGCAAAGGTTTCATGACTAATGACTCCACCTCGAGGGAACCCAACCGTGTGATGACAGTGTTGACCTTCGTATGTTGTTATAACAATAGTGGGATCTTCGGAAGAACGCTCCACCCTTTTCTTTACGGTGCATCTGCTATTTGTGCAGCGGTAGTAACTCCTGCCACACATAGAAAATATCTACTATAATGCTTGCTTTTTAATTGCTCTCATGATCTATTTACAACAAAAAGCTGGAATCACAAATCAAAAATAAATTATATTTTGTTTTGACATTCTCCATTTTTTGTCTGTAAGATTTTTGTAGACTTGTAGTATATACGGGTGAAGGGAAGGGTAAGATTGGGGGTTGGGGAGTCCAAAAGCCATGAAATATAGTGGCATGTCCTTCATAAGTATAAGTTGTCTCAAAATTTTAAATTGACAAGAAACGATGAATTTAATAATTAAATTAATGAATATTTTGATACTCACTCTCTCATGTGCACGTAAGCCTAAACTTTATCTCAATAAGTGATAATCAACATCTAAGAGTTTGAATGTATAGAAGTACTAATTCTTTGCATAAATTCCGTCAAAATGCGTTGAATGTAGAAGAAATCTTGAGAAGATATGGGTGCAATAAAAGTTGGAATTCAACACCCTTCTAATATAGGTGTTATAACTTCAGGGGCCTCATATTTTGGGCATGATAATAAAACGAATTTACAGACTAACTCAACTAGAATAAACAGAGAGCAAATCAGAACTGGTGATGATTTATAAGGGAAAAGGAAAACATGTAAATGAAAATTTTTAAGTAATTCACCTTTATATAAATCAATCCATAAGATAAATAAAGTACTCAAATATCTGTATTTTCTCCGATTAAGTAAAGGGAAGAGTAGCTACAGACCTAGGAAATGGGCTATTTTTTACGGCCTTCTGTCCGTATTTGCGCC
Source organism: Alnus glutinosa (assembly GCF_958979055.1). Classification (NCBI taxonomy): domain Eukaryota; kingdom Viridiplantae; phylum Streptophyta; class Magnoliopsida; order Fagales; family Betulaceae; genus Alnus; species Alnus glutinosa. The sequence goes on along the minus strand of NC_084886.1, from coordinate 6,983,379 downwards.
ATCGGTAGCCATCTTCAAGATGATCAACCTCACTCTTCGTCATAAATGCAAAACGTGGCTGCCGGATTCGCTTTTGCCCCTTCTTTCTAACTTTATTCCTACAAAATATTTCACCTACAGTTATCAAACAAAAAGAAGATCCTAATTTTTTTTGAAAAAAAATGTAAATAAGTGAAGCCATGCTAGTGATCATGAGGAACAAATGTATAAATTTGGAAGACAAAAAACATGTTGCTATCTACTTAACGTGATGAAGTTATCCAAAGGTTTGCAATCAGTACTCGTCAAAACTGTTTTCAACTGATAATTGTATCTTTCAAAAGCAAGAGAAAGAAAATGAATCAAACTTAGTTTATGTGTAAGGGAGTATACATGAATTGCTTCGGATGTTCGGCATAACTAGGCAACATTGAGCTACTCTAGCAGTCTTTGCCCCACAAATAGATGAAAAACTAACTATGAGAAGTTTCCCATTAATCCATTATAAGATGGCCAACCGCGCGAAAAGTCAATCTGTATTTAATGAATGAAACTTCAACAGGCAAGAAAAATATCGGTGTTTTGTTTTAGTGGGGAGACCACATATATATGTTAAGAAACCTGCAACTACAAAGAAAAAAGAAAAAAAAAAGAAGAAGAAATGAAGGCCAAATACGAATAAACTGACTCCTAGCTTGGTGTTTCACATTGCATTTAAAACGGATGTAATTAACTTTGTACAAGGTAGCTAGAATCATTGGTAGAGTATGAAGAATTGTCAATTTGTTAGGTCTGCAAAAAAAAAAAAAACTGATATTAAATATTTTTCGCAAAAACTCCATTTACAATGCTAGGGAAAACAGAATGGAAATTAGCACATATGGGATTCAACAAAAAAAAAAGTGTATTATGTCCAGTTATATTAATCCAACAAAAAAAAAATGTCAAGTTATAATTAAGATTTAACAATCTATATTTGGTAGCTAAAAAGTATATTATCTACTGTAAAAAAAAAAGAGAGAGTATATTATCTAAGTGGTGTAACTAACAACATTATGGAGAGCTTGATATATCATATATGGACCATACTATAAAGAAGAAACCCACCTAATTAGAAACAACAACCTAACACCTTTCTAGAGGAGCATTATGTCATGCAACTTACAGACAAATATCATATGTTAGTTACATTAAGGATGCCTAATGCTAATGCACTCACATTCAAAGGCAATGAATGAAGAACATAAAACAAACTCCACAAGATTATCCTTGATTCTTTAGATAAAGCAAAGTGATCAGAATCTAAGAGCTCAAAAGTAATGCGTAAATAACTGAAAAAAGGGCCCCGGAAATTTTAGTATCTTATACTGTTTAACGAAATATTCTCACTTTTTTTCTTTGTATTTTTACGTGATTTCTCAGCAGAAAATAGGGCACAAAGTTATTCCCCAAAAGCGAGAAAATAAAGGAAAAAAGTGAAGGCACGCCATTCCCGCCGCAATAACGGCGGTTATGCTCGAGGGCTCCGATTAATAATAGGGAAAAAAAAAAAAAAAAAAAAAAAGGCCCCTCAATTTTACTCGAATTCCCTTTGGAAGACCCCATGTATTTATGTGAAATTACGAAACTACCTCAAACCCCCCCCCCCCCCCCCCCCCCCAACTTGCATGAACAAGTTGATGGTATCAAGACGTACGGACACGGACTTTGCACTCCCTCCCTCCTACAAGTCGAACCAGAAAAACCACTACAATCGGATACCGAATCCGACTTCTGCACTCAAAGACTGACATTGGGCCATGAAAAAACGAGATATGTACGGATTTAGTCAGTCACATGGAGAACATGCTGCGTGTATATATATGCATATATGTATTCAACGGAACCCACTCACGGTATCTCGGGCGTTTTTCCGCCGGAGCCCGTGGACCTCTCCGGCGGATCTTCGCTGGGACTCGAAGACACCGACTGATTATTCGAAGTCGTAGCGTCGCCGACCTTGCTGTCCGAACCGACCGGAGCCGCCGGGTCGGAGCCCTGTAAGGCGCTGTTGCTGTTGCTAGTGTTGTTGTCCGGCAGGCCGAAGCTTCCCGCCAAATCGGAGGCATCGTCGAAGCCGATCCGGTTCGGATCCTCCGGCTGAAGATTCCACCCGAACTCGCTTAGTATGCTGCTCTCTCTCTCGTTGGAGAAGAGGTAGACGCTGTCCGAGTCCGGCCCGAGCGGCCAGCTCGAGTCGCTGGTGAACTCGGTTCCTGGATCGGATTTGTCCCCGTCGTCCATAATTGCGACAAGGATCTGTTGCGGAGTGCTCGGAATTCAGATTCCCGGTGGGAATCTAGCTGAATTCCGACGAAGAGAGAGAGAGAGGGACGGAGAAAGGGAAGCTAGGGTTTTGGTGTTCGTTGCGAGTCGGAAAGGACGCGTAGTTTTTGAACTTTTAGAAGGGCTTGAAAGCTTTGTCTCGTCATTGCACAGTTAGAGAGAGAGAGAGAGAGAGAGGATAGTGGAAAAGGAATAAGCTAGAGAGAGGCGAATTGAAAGGAGATAAGTTAGAAAAATCGCCGTCAACCTCTAATATAGTACGGGAGGCTGATATTTAAGCATGGAGGAGGGGGAGGCCCCACGCGCATGAATAAATGAGTGAGAGAGACCTTCCGACAAGAGGCCACACCATGCTTCCCTGTAGCCTCATGTAATGGATTCTCTCGCCTTTTACTTACACTCCGATGCCTTATTTTAACCCACCGAACAAGGCGTGGGGATCAACTACTACTATGTATCATCATGAATGATTCCTTCATGTCTTTCCCCTTTTTTTTTTTCTTTTTTTTTTTTTTCCTTTTTTTTTTTTTAATTACTATTATTTGTTTCTGTTTTGATAATCTCATCTTATATCACCTTTGATTAGGACAATTGCCATTTCAGCTCAATTAATTAAATACGCTTTATTACCCAAAGAAGAAAACAAAAAGTTGGTTGAGATCAATACCTAAATGATTGAAAATACAATTCCAGCAATCAGTTTACTTGGAGAAATAAGAATAAAATATACATGATCGAGCTAGATGTTTTGGTTTTTTGTTTGGATAAATAAATTTCATTAAACAAAACCCAAAAAAAAAAAAAAAAAAAAAAACAGGGGAAAGCAAAGCACAAACAATAACCTAATTAACCCCTTATTTGATCTAAAAACTATTACTCATTTAAGTGGCTTTTATATAGCAGTTTACCTATCTTCCTATATATATATGATTAATAGGAAACACAAATATTTAATAATATTAATATGATTTTAATGTTAGGATCTAGAAAATATCAATATCAATTATAATTTTCATTTATTTTATATTAGAGATTGTACAAGTTGTTAAAAGAATATTATTTCCTTTTGGAAAAAAAAAAAAAAGAAAAAAAAAAAGAGAAAAAAAGTGAGAAAATATAGTTTAAGGGAGAAAGAATATCATACATCTATTACGAAAATATCGGTTTTTTTTATATATATTTTTATTTAACAAAAATATATCTTGTTTTGAAGATATTAATAATTTGATTTTGAGAGTGCCATAACCTAAATAGGAGGGCAAAGATCATGGGTTCTTGCATATATAATCTCAGGAAACTAGCTTAGCTTGTAGTTGCAAAAATCTCAGATTTTTTTTTTTTTTTTCAAATCAACTATTGATGGAATTTGCAAAACAGATGAACATCATATGTACAAGAAATGAACGTGAATCACGTTTTTGTATTTTGTTTTTCTTCAATTTATTAATTTTACTTGCCATAAAAATAAGTTTTTGGATAATGAAGATTAATTTCAATCAACAGGATTTTTATATTCATTGTTCATGGAAAGTTCTATGCAAATGTTTCGGGAGTTGTTGTATATACACATGCAGGTAATAATATTAACAGGGTTATAGTGATCAGCCAATTCTAATCCTATTCCCATGTCTTAATGATGACTTGAAACAAATGAATTCCTTATTAAAAACTAGTAAACTTTATTCAATAATAATAATAATAATAAATACTAGTGAGCGTTCATTGCACGTCCTAGCTAGGGCGTCAAATAAGTGGAACTTCTTATAAAAGGGTTGGACCGAATAGGTAAATGGCTCATTATAGTCAAATTTGATTATTATGAGTCATTTTTTGTCTCTAGCAGAATAGGCAAATACAATTTTTCATTATAGTGTGAATAGTAAATAGGCATAAGAGCATCTCTAGCAATAATAACCAAAGTAGCTATTGAAAAAGTGCAACTAGCTATTTTAGTTACTACTTTTTTTATATTATCTCTAACAGATTCTCTATTCCACTCTCTACTTGCATTTAAATATTATTTTGTACGGGAAAAAGTATGAAAGGAATAAGGAGAGAGAGAGAGAGAGAGAGAGAGAGAGGAAGAGAAAGAAGGAAAATGAGAGAGAAAATAATAAAAAATTCTTTGTTGAGAATAGCCTATTAACTATTCACACTAGAAGGAAAAAATATATTTTGCCTATTTTGTTGGAGAAGAAAAATTGTTCATAATATTCACATTTGATTGTTATATATGAATTATTTACCTATTCTATTGGAGATGCTGTAAGAGTCTATTCACTATTCGCACTACAAATATTTTATTATTATTTTTCTCTCTCTCTCTCTTCCCTTCACACAAAATAGAGAATATGTTAGAAAGATTATAGACAAAATAATAACTAAAGTAGAGAATTATATTTTTTTAATAGCAACTTTGATTATTGTTATTGAAAATAGCCTTTTAGTTATTCATTGCAGCATTAGCTAATTGCAAATTACCCTATAATAATTTAGAATCATGATTTGACAGGTGGATCTTCAAAATATTATAAAAAAAATTAAACTAAATTAGTTCCTAATTTAAAAAGGAATTTTGATATAATAGACATAAATTATTAGACAGCCTATTTCATTAATTGGTCCCAAATCTATTCACAAAGAATCTAGCTTATTTTTAAATTACGAAATTCGATCAAAGCCATCTTAATTTTGATTGGACCAACTTTTCTAAACATCGACCACAATAGCTTATCCTACGAAATTCTATTACTTAACAATAGACATGCCCACAGGAGAGAGAAGAAACGAATGCAAATCTGCTTAGGCCTACACGAGTGGTTGGAATAATGCCTCTCTTTTCTCTTTTTTTTTTTTTTTTTAATATCAATGACATTAATTTGTGAATAATGAGTAGATCTTTTCAATTAATTGATTTGTAGGTTTTGGCCCCCACCAATGCAACAATTGATGTGATAACAAACAAACTTACTTGACTCGTGCATTTGAATTCACTCAAAAATTGGGCAGCTCTTAAATACGAATGAGAATTCTCATAACCGTGTCCAGATTGAGTTGTGTTGAGACACACTTGTAATATATATAAGTCATTTTTAATTTAATTAATTAAATCAAACTAGTTAGATTTTTAAGCTTAATTCTTTAATTTCGTGTTAAATTCATGTTGAGTTCGTAAGTCGTGTAAAAAATTATCAGCGTTTATGTTGTATTCGTGTCGTATCAAGACATTAGTACAAAACTATATAGGTCAACTTTACCCGACTCATTTAATTAAACAGATTAATATCGTCATATTAAAAATTGTTAACCCGAAACTTCCTATCTTTTCAAGTCATCTTAGCAAATTCAGTACAATCAAACAACAAGGTTAGCTGGTTCACTTATAGTCACAAAATATATATAAACAAGACAATTAGGCACTAAGCACTAATCGCTAGATTTTGTTAAAAGCTGAAAAATGGTTAGCCCATCAATTCAATTAGAGGTTTCATTTGCTTGCAGGCAGCTTGCAGCCCATGCACATCATTTCACTTTGGAATTGCGTTAAAGATTTTAAAAAGCATTTTTAGTACATAGGAAAATGTGCAAAGTAATATATATCTATTTCCTAAAAATTTCAAAAAGTATTTAGCTGACTTTTTTTCTTTAAAAAGAAAAAAAAAAAAATAGAAACACTATAACTCATTCTAATGTATTTTTGGAATCTTTAATTCTATGCTGGCATGACACCTTATTTTAATAAAAAAAAAAAATTACAGTTTAATTTTTTTCTCTTATTTTTTATTAAAAAAAACAAAGTATCATGTCAACATAAAATGACCTTATAATAATATTCGAAAGAGTTTTAACATTCATTTAAAAAACAAAAAAAAAAAAAAAAAAAAAAGGCAAAACACACTTTTAAAATAAGTTTTAAAATAATTTTTTTTCTCAAAAGCTCTTTACAAATATAGAAGCTCAAATTTCCAATTCAATCCCAAAGGTCGAAGTCACTTATGTCCAATTTAGCAGTAGCCATAGAAAAAAGAAAAAGAAAAAAATTCATCACAAACTAATTACGTACTGTTATTGCATTAATGTGCATGTTTATAATTCAAGGGAAATAAGTTTTTTTCTTTTTCTCTTTCTGGCTGAATCGAAGGATCCTTGTAAGAATTTGATTAATTAAGATCTTCTAAATTTCTCAAAGTTTATAATAAGTTATTAAAATCCTGAACTTCCAGAAATCAGATCTGACCTCCTCTTCCTTTCCCTTTCTTCTTTCTGCTCTTACCATCCCCCTCCTATTTTGGTTTATTATTTTGTTTGCATGTGTTTTCTTATTAGATCAGTAATTTTGACATTTCCGCTGTGCATCTGTCCATCTACTTTCGTGTTGTGTCGTTCATCTCTTTCATGATCGCTGCTTCTGTTTGCTGGTTGTGTTTTTGCTTTGAATAAAAAAAAAATAAATCTCCATAGATTTGCCCTCATAGACGATCTATGAGATGAATGTTAGTCACATGTGAGAGGTTATCTCTCATGGCCAGAATAGTTCGGTGTGAGGGATTATCTCTTATAATCTGGATAGTTCAGTGTAAAGAGTTATCTCTCACGGCCAGTTTAAATAATTTTTTCTATAATATTTGGCTACGTACCTTTATCTTAGATCTAGTTTGCTCGGAGCAGATTTGCTCTTTAACTATTTTTGTACATGAGTTAACGGAAGATGAAAGTCATAAGTAAGATTTTATTGTAAGAATTTTGTTTGTATCTAGGACTTTGTAATTAACCTCATAGCATATGGCTATGATTTTGAAAATCTTTAATGCTTATGATTTTTTATCAATGAAACACTCAGATCTTTTGTTAAAAAAAAAAAAAAGTTCTTAAAATCCTACTAATTGTTTTCTTAAATGAATGAAATTAAGCAATATGAATAACAATAATATGAACAGGAAAATTTTAGCTAAACACAATAACATAAGCCAAGTAGATCTAGAATTCCAAACTAATAGATGATACTATATATATAATTTTTTCCAAATCAACAACACACCCTATAAGCTATAAATCAAGTACCATATGCAGCTGAAACGGTGGCTGATGATTTAGTGCTTTTATTTATTGCCCTAAAACATGTACATATCAATAGGCCATCGCGATCGCTAAGGTGCCACATTGGTGTGGTCCAATTCACTCTCCTTATTGGGAATTAAGTTGTGACTTCTGGTGGGAGATGTTCATCCTCGGATGGCCAGCAGGCAGCAGCAATTTAGGAGGCGCTTTAATTATATTTTTTTTTTAATGTTGCATTTGTTTCGATGTAAAAAAATTATTTATTTAGAAAAAATGAAATATTTTGTACGAACATAAGATTTTGGTTAGCAAAAAATAATTTCAAGGCCAACAATAAATTTGCCAACGTATGGGAGAAAATGGGTTACGCCTAAATTTGCCACTGTATGGGCAATTTAGGCGTAAAGCTATTTTTTTAAACTTCAAACCCTTCCTTCTTCCACTTCTAGCTATCTCTTTGAACCGTAACACCACCCACTCCCATAGAGGAAGATAGCTGCCACCTTCACCTCTCACTTGTCATCTCCTTTATGCTGTGTTCTGACCTCTCCTATATGGTAACCCCCGGCCACTTTTATAGAGGATATACACAGCCATCTCCTACCCCCGCGCTACCACCTTCATCTCCCTATCGCTCGCCATCTCCCTTTCCCCGTCGTAACCCTCTTGCTCTCACCCTTCTTTCCCCACAATTGCCCTTGTCTCTCGCGTTGCAGCCTCTCAACAACTTTCTTATGTCCGTCTAAAAAAATAAAAAATAAAACAAAAGAAAGCAGAGAAATCCCCTTTTACCCATTTCCTTGTCTAATAGGTTTTTTCACAATTTTTTCTTTGAAATTGTTGGTGACAATTGTAAGATAAATTTCAGTAGTTTTCAAATGAATTCCAATCATAGTAGGAAAATATTTTTCGTACCAACTAAACATTAGAAAATATTTTCAATATTATTTTTAAGGTCTCAATTAACTTAACATGCACTGGAAAATTATTGATTTTTCCAACAAAAAAGTTTCATTTAAAAATATTTTCCACTACTAAAAATCCGGCGTTTAACTATTGGCCTTTAATTTATCGGCATTCAATTAAAACGTCGATAAATCAACTTTAATTGGCGTTTATTTACAAATGCCGGGAAAGGTAAAACCAATGGTTCCGTATAGTTAAAAACACCAAAACATTGGAAATTTATCGACGTTGTGTAAGGATCCAACAAAATTGTATCGGCCTTTTATCCCTTTATATTAATTTAAACTCTTAAGATAAATGGTGATTTAACATGTTATCAGATCTATAATTAATTTATAAAGCCGAGATATTTTAAACTCTTCTTCTATAGAGTCAAGAATAATATTTTTTTATTTTTTTTTGCACCTATATATATATATATATATAATGTTCTTGACACGAAAATGCTGATCAGTACTGCTTAGAAACGCTTGCATTTTTTTGCTTTTGAAAAGTTGTATTTTTTTGGAGAAAAACAAAAGAAGCTTTTTATTTGTTTCGAAACTTGACTAAGAACTAAGATATTTGATAAGTGTTGAGGAAAAACAGGAATTTCTTCATATATTGGTTAAATTGTTTTTTTTTTTTAAAAAAAAAAAAAAAATACATAAATTAATTATTATTTTTTAAAAAAAAGGCAAAAGGAGAGAGCGTGTGTTTGTGTGTGGGGGAGTGATCCGAATCTCTTTATTTAAAAGTTAACTTGATTCTTAAGCAAGCACGTCATTTTCAACCGAACTTCATGAAGGTTTCTTTTATATATGGGGAGTAATAATGAAAAAAGGATCACCTTTTAATTTTTTTAAAAAAGAAAGAAGAAGAATAATAATATAAGAAAGAAATGATTCGCTGTATGGTGTTGCATCGTAAAGTATTTATTTAACTCACCGATCGATTTTAAGACAAGCGTAAGGGGGCCTACCAATGAGGTACAGTTTGAACACGTGTGTTATTTAGAAGGCGGCCCGGAATGTCATTTCATGAGATCTTCCAGATATGAAACATTTACAGGTGTGGGGCAATGTGGATCACTGATCGGAGGGTTACAGTAACACATGCAAGCTGTGAAATCTTTTGAATCGTCTATTTGTGGGATGTGTAGGGCCAGTGGGGATGCATATCCCATTTGTGTGAGTAACATTGATTTGATCACGATCGTGAGGAGGTCAAACTTCTTCAATAGTTCAGAATATTAGCAACACTATTGTCTCACATGCATGTCACATAAAAAAATATATCTCATCACAAAAATCTTAAAATCTATGAGTTTATGAGGGAGGCAAATATTTATTGTTCCTAACTTAAGTACTATAGAACAACAGACAGACTGTAGTTGGTAGTTGATGATAGAAAACGAAAATTAAATTCTATACCTTCAACCATTTTATAATTTCTTTTACAACTTCCTGCCGTTGCGGTGCGATGTGGCATTAATTTCCACTTTAATTAAAAGAAGTAAACAAATTTACCAACATCATTGATCATGGCTCCAACCGAACCTCGGCGGTGGACGCGTTATGAGGTGGTATTAGGGGTCGTCGTGGCCACTCCCAACGTATCATTTGGTGGTTGCGACCACGCCCGTGTAGAAGCTGGGGGTGGCACCAACCTAGAGGAGTGTGGAGCAAAACCTTTTCTCTAATGTGGCAAGGGGTTGTAAAATGATTGTTAGTGTAGAATTACTAAAAAGGAAAAATGTTAGACGTACAACTATTTTACAACTCTATGATGTAGCAGTGCTCCCAAAAAAAATTAATATTATGGTAGTGCAATGTGACACTAACACATCAACTAAAAAAAATTGTTTAGCCTTTTCCCATGGCCCCAACCAAACCTCAGGCATTGGGAGTGGTCGTGATCACCCCTGATGCATCTAAGGGAGATATCGAGGTAGCTGGGGGTGGCACCAACCTGGAGGAGGGTGGGGCAAAACCTTTTCTCTAATGTGGCAAGGGGTTGTAAAATGATTATTAGTGTAGTATTACTAAAAAGGAAAAATGTTAGATGTACAACTATTTTACAACTTTATAATGTAGCAGTGCTCCCAAAAAAAATTAATATGATGGTAGTGCAATGTGACACTAACACATCAACTAAAAAAAATTGTTCAGCCTTTTCCCATGGCCCCAACCAAACCTCAGGCATCGGGAGTGGTCGTGATCACCCCCGATGCATCTAAGGGAGATATCAAGGTAGTTGTACCTAACCCCACTGCTCTATCGATGGAAGAGACCAACCCCCATGGCTCGGATTTGATGGTCGCGGCCATCAAATTCGACCAATATAATGGTTTAGCAGCTAAATTTGGCCATTTCGGTGGTTCGGCCACCCCTGCATAGTGGTTGAGGACAGTGCTAATTAGGAGGGTGGTGCAATTTTATTTTATTTTTTTTTATTCTGAGGGTTGTAAAATAATTCTAAAATGATTGTAAGTGTAGCATTACACATAAAAAAAAATAAATAAATTAATTAAAAAAAAAAAACATAGATCCCATAAATTTTAGGGTTAAATACACCTCTAGTCGTTGAGTTTTAGAAACTTTATTTTTTAGTCCCTGAGTTTTAATTTGCATCACAAATGATACTTCAATTTTAAGAAATAACCGAATTAGTACCTTAGTCAAGTTTTTTGTCAAAAAACTAACAGTTTGCCACGTGTCAACCTCTGAGGTTGACATGTGGCACTATATAAAAAAAATAATATTAAAAAAAAATTAAAAAATTAAAAAAAAATTGAAAAAATTAAAAAAAAAAATTGAAAAAATTAAAAAAACAAGGGGGTGGCTATTTTTTTTTAAAAAAATTTTAATTAATTTTTAAAGATTTTTAATTTTTAATTTTTTATATAGTGCCACATGTTGACCTCATATGTTGACACGTAGCGGACCGTTAGTTTTTGGACAGAAAACTTAATTGAGGTACTAATTTGGTCTTTTTTTCAAAATTGAGGTACTATCTGTGATGCGAATTGAAACTCGAGGATTAAAAAATAAAGTTGTCAAAATTCATGGACCAAAAAGGTATTTAACCCTAAATTTTGTATGTAAGACCTATAATTGATGGGAGAGAGAAATATTATTATTATTATGTTCCAAAAATATTGAACAATATAGAAATTTCTTGTTGGACATTTTTCAGTAAGCCATGAATCCATGATGTTCTGAAAAGTAATTGTGTAATTGTGGGTGTACAAATTGGTGATAGTATACTTTTTACATGTGCCCACAAGACACAAGCTCCTTGATCACCTCACCCCTACAAAAGTAGGGGTCGCACATTGATAAGTTCATGTAGTAAAGCACGCTGACCAAAAGATATTCCGATTCTTCAAATCATCACAAAAGCATGTGAAAGTTGCAACATTTTACCTGATCGACTTGATTAATAATAATAATAATAATAATAATAATAATAATAATAATCCTTTTCAAAAAAATAATAATAATAATAATAATAATAATAATAATAATAATAATAAAACACGAAAGGTGGTAGAAAATGATTATTAATAATGCAATATAATTGTGGATTTCATTATTACAGTGTCAAATTGTTTACCGTCATCTTTGGTAAGCAATATTGGAGCATTAGGGGATCTTAATTAACCAGGCGTATGTTTGCACTCAAAGTTTGATTAGTCAATTCGAATTGGTTGCGGTTTCATCCTCAGCGTACAGTGTGGACCCTCAGCATACCCTGTTTTGGGCCTTTGGCCGACAATTATATTATACGGCCATTTATTACTTTTTAGCCGAGTAGTCATCGTCACCGTTTTTGTTTATCATTTCTATATTTATATTTCCGCTGGATTTTGTGATGTCTATTGGCTACGTTAATGGGGCCACGAGAGACCATCCATTTACTCAAGCAGTCAAGCCAACTAGGAGTTAATTGGCTTAATCTCTTTCTAAGCAACATATCTAACTTATTACTATTTTTTAATTTACAACAAGTTTTTCAGATATATATATTCATTCTGAATATCCTCCTTTTAATAGGTAAGGTCCGAATTTCAACATGTAGAATATTTAATTAAAAAAATAAGTAAATGACAGAGCCAAAGTTCGAACTCATGAAGTGAATTTAATAAATACTTTAACACTTTTCTTTACGTGTGGGCTCAGACTCCCTTTTAAAAAGTTAGGCATAACACGTGAAATATTTAATTAAAATTAAAGTAAATGACGGAGTTAAAGTTCAAACTCATAATTTTTTGCTCTAATATTATATTAAATCATGCATTATTTATCCAAAAAATTTAAGCTAATAAAAATAAATAAATTTAATTATTTATATTCTAGCACTTTGAACAAATTAAAGAGTTTCAGTTTCCGGGGGGGTACTGATGAATATATAGGAGTACTACTTCTACCTAAAGACAAACACACCTTAATTAATTAACAGTACTAGCTACTAAGTGTTGGACCATGATATAATTGATCAATATATACTTAACATTTACCAAACGACCTCGCTTTAAGCTTTAAGAGGCTTTGCACGTAAGAGCTAGTAATTAAGTTAGTCGTATCGTACAATATTATTGCTATAGGTTTCGTGAAAATGAAAAGGTACGTTAAAAAAGGATTAAAAATGACAAGCTGATCTATTCAAAAATTAAAAAAATAAAATAAAAAAAATGACAAGTTGACAACAACCATGAATACGCACGCTGACAAGGACTTGGATTTGTTGGTGGAAAGTGTGCTTATTTTTCTAAACACACTTATTTAATTAAGAATCGTCAAAGCCATTCATGTAAATATATATTTTGTCAATTGGGAAATAGTGAAGAATTTTTGGAAGTTATTTGTATATTTATTGACTCACCCCAATTTTCCCGGCAAATGAATTGAATGACGTTTTAGAGGCCTTGAAAATCTTGCCAATTAACTAGGTGATTTTGACGTCTTCCTCTAGGCAGATGTAATTCAAACCATATATATCTTTGGATGAAAGAACCAAAATATGTAGAAAAATATGGTTTTTGGATTCCAGTCACATCCAACTAAGAAGCAAAAAATCAAAATTTGATTTCATGTGTCTATTATATATAGTATTTATTAGCTAGAAAATGTATGAGATATTGCAGTTTTTATTACAATTTTTATATAAATTTACGTCACAGTCCATGTAAATGCTGTATATATAACACACACGGATAAACAAATTAAAACAACGAAATTTAACAAAAGATAATTTAATTATTTAATGATTAAAGTAGTAAGTGGCACACCACTTTTGAAAAGACTCATAGTAAAACTTGGTGTACTCCTAACCGCCCTCGTAGTCATTATGTGAAACTAAGACTAGTGCCTTTTTTTTTGACACATTTCTACTTGTCTTATGGTAAATTTGCCAACAATTTTAACGAGTAATGAATCACCAAATCATTAATAATCTCACATTTTCACGTTACATTATTCAAACATGAACATGGACCGTACGTGCTAGCCAGTCGCCCCATGCATGTAACGCAAGTGGTCCACATACATTCCGTATCAATTATTTAATTTGGGGCATGTTTGTTTGGATCAAATCAAGACCTATTCAGGGCAGCTGATTAATTAGATGGAGCATCAATACCGAAGTTTTGTCAAATAATTGCAACTTAGTACAGGGATCGGATGTCGTTAGTCAAAAGAGGATCTGTAAGGAAAAAAAATGAGCTTAGAGGGTTCATCGAAGGTGGCTCCGCTGAGACCGGCCACTCTGACATTCAAGTAATTCTAATGAAGAAAGGAGAGAAATTTGGTAGAATGATATATAGTAGGGTTGATTACCTAACTGAATGATGACCATGTTACGTGAATGATTTTACAAACTCACAACGGGATAAATTTTAGGTTAGGAGAGAACTTAGACCTTTTCAAATGCCAGGTTTGTAATTAATTTTACTTCATTTTTATTAATCACTTACGCAAATAAATAAGAGAATTACAAAGACATAGAATAGAAATACAAAATAGGAGATGAACTACTTCAACTCTAAGATTAATTTAACCCTTAATATAAATAAACTACGTACTCGGAGATATCGTACTCATACTTTAATTTGGAGATAAACTCCTACAAAAAATAATAAGAACCTGCTATTAAATTATTTCTACACTATAGTACTACAAATAATTAAAAGACTAACTAAAATAAATAACTATCATTATTTAACATAATCCTACTCTAATATCACTTGTAACTTATCTCCATGTTACGATTCATAACACTTAAGTACTCTTTATTGACCTTCGTTCCTCGCTTTTTTTAAGAATTATCGCCGATAATAATATCCGACAATTTTCCACGGACCTGTTTTGATGTTTTCAGGCAGCTAGCCTACAATTTTTATTCCTTAGTATATGCAAATTAAATAATAATATTCGTATTAGGTTGGCGCCCAGAAGCTTTAATTTACCTTATAATAAGAGCTCAAACTATTTTCGCACAAAGAAGCCGTGCAATTGCCTTCAGTTTCCCATATATGGTTTGCCGTCGCTTTTACGAAACGATAGGAACCACAACTTTTACCTTATTATATATATATATAGAGATGCTTTGCAAATTGCATACTTGTGTATATGCATCCACCTGGATTGTTTGATATGCCGACAAATATTTGAAATAGTTCAAATCATAATAATAATAATCATTAATCATAATTCTAGTAATTAGAATAAAAATAATAATTACTTAGTTATTATGATCGACGGCTGAGATCCTCGGACCGACACAGACTAACCTGCAGTCACGACAACAGTAATACGATGAAGAAAAAGTGGGCCATAGGGCGTATGATCGAATGATCGATCCAGTAAGCAGAAGCATTGAACCTTGATGAAAACATCATAAATTTTCTGTTATTAATGTAATATTCAAATATCATCATTACAGTTAGTGGAGTCAAGGCCATGATTCTTGAACAACCATTTTGTGTTCCCTTTGAGAAGCCCTTGATGAAAGTGACATGTAAAAATCATTAATTAATTTGCACCCAAAAATTTTGCACCAAGTTTTGGTTGCTACAATCTCAACTATACACATTAGCGTGGGTGGAGGAAGAACACATTAACATACCATATATGCATGATTCATGAATATTGAAATGTTTTATTGCAAAATATAAATACTGTGGGTTGTAACTTAATTCTTACATTCTGTTCTGTCTTTTTTTTTTTTTTTTTTTTTTTTTTTTTTTTTTTTTTTTTAATCAAAGGGCTCGTTAGGCCGGACCAAAGGCCTTTTAATTATGTTCAGGTAAGCCTATAGTTTTGATCTACTACAAGTTTAAGGCATGGATTTATTGTATATGAACTCTGGTAACATCGAAGCCAAGATTTTTGTTCATAGGGTTAACATTAAAAGAAAATAAGCTTGAATAAAAGCAATTCATGAGTATCCTTGCTTTTCATATTGGCTCCTTTAACTTCAACTCCTTGCCATACCAAATTTACTTACCATTTTGGTGGCGGCCTTATAAAATTAATGAAGGCAATGGTCCTTCTAAGCAAGGACGTGATTTTTACGGATTGTATGTCGTTTCTTTAACAAAATACGAGATATTAGCGTTATTTCTAAATAAACGACGTCACACTTAAATTATTGCGTCGTTTGAACAAACGAAGCCAAAAAAATAATGATGGGAACTAAGGATTTTTTGTAGTGCTATTTCCTTTGGTTTATTTTTCTCTCGAAAGTGGCCATGTTGTCTCTCCATTGGCACACCACTCTAATCGACCTTCTGTTTTGCAGGTATCTCTCACCGAGTGTTTAGCGTGCGTGATCGCTATATCAATACAAGACGAGATCGTTCCCACTGTAAAGGGAAAAGTCTCTTACAAAGGAAAAAATTGGGTGGAAATGTAATCAGAAAATCTGGAAATAATTAAAGGTCTATTTAAATACTTTGGGTTTAGATAATATTGAATCAATTCAATTAGAGATCTAGGTGGCTTTATGATACTGTTAATATGTATACAAGCTAAAAGATTAGACATGGACCACCTGTCAAAAGTTGTATGGCCATTTTAGGCACGGGATCGATAAGCTCTAGCTTATTGGCAAGTAGCACTTGATTGATCAAAAGGGGTTTGCGCCTTTTGTTTGAACAGCTGTGTGATTAAGCAGTTCCATCCCATCATAAGCTTGTACTCTCGATCGAAAACATTTGTTCATTTCAATGAAACTTCAATGAGAGGACAGTTTGACGCGGTGCTTCATGATGGTAAACCTAACGCGCTTGAACCCTTTTTTTTGAGGCCACAAGAAAATTAATGAAGAGATTTCGGTGAGAGGCCCTCGATCTGGTGGCCGGACAGCACCTCTATGAACTATCTCGTTCATGGCATGTGGCGTGCATACAATGCAATGGCGCTAGGGTTTTTTTGTCTGCTAAAATGTTATCTGATTGCTACATTTTACCAGTTGTTTTTGTTTCTCTCCTAGCTTTCACTATCACACTTCTTGCTTGATTTTACTTTTTTGGCATCTTGATCACTGTAGACTGTAGTGGAAATGGACCAAACTTTGAGCCATGCCTACATATATTTATATATATATATATATACACTACATGGTAGTAGTCTATGTGAGTCTGTGTTGAGAGAGAGAGAGAGAAGAAGGAGAAATAAGCAAAATTATTAAAGTGAGTCTAATCTCACTTTTTATCTGTTTAAAAGTAGTGTCTGTTGCTCTGCCGAACTTGGGGTCTAGGGAGTATAGGTGATAGCTAGGTGAGTTATTAGTGTCAATGCATGTGACATTGAGAAAGATATACTAAGGCTTTGAAAGCAGTAGTACTTCTGAAAAAGGAATCATATTCCAAGGCATTTTACAAAGTATATTTTCGAAGAATGTTAGGCCAGTTTCAATCCATCCACTTTCAATGCAAACACATTTTCCAGGGTTCCTAAAAGGGATCTACAAAATCACTTTCACAAACAAAGCATCTGGTTAAAAGTCTAAAAGAGAAAACGGCCTCTTTTTTAAAGTTTTCTTAACACTTATAGGTAGCTAAGGCAAATTAACCACTTTAGAATGAGATGTTTACTGCGTTGCTTCCGAGGGAAAACAGGGTTCCATCAATTAATTAAATAGGTTAACACTTGCGAGGACCCTACTAAGATTCAAATTAACTTGCTTGGCTTGAGGATGGGGTTTTAACTGAAAAGTAGATTTCCTTTAAAAGCGTAGGTTAATTATAGAAGTTTAGAGAAGCTAGCATATTCTTGCTTCCAGAAATCAATAGCCAAACTTCAACGAGCATAAAATGGTCCTGGCCCGTGAAGGCTTTTTAGTTTCATCTTGCAAAGTAGGCTTTACCTTAGCATGGCATGAAGCAAGCCCATTTAGTCTACTCCCTACGTAGAAGCTATGTGATATACAGCCACTAAATTTATATATAGTCTTTTACTAAGAGCTTTTACCACCACAAGATTTATTGTTTTTCCTTTTCTTTTTAACTGTTAGATTATTTATTTTCCCCACATTGTATTTTGTTGTTCTGCACTAATGCATAGCTCGCCTATATATATATATATATATATATATATATATATATATATATATGCCCTTCCAATACAGTTCTTTGAGTGATTTAATATATAGTTCTGTTTTTGTATAAGGACAAATGTAAGTTTAAATTTTATCTTCGTTATTTATCTTTTGGTTCAATTAAATATTTTACATATTCGATCTCACTTATTAAGAGGGAATAGTTTCAACCCATACGTAAAAAAGAATGTTAGAATAATAATTAATTAATCAATTCTTCCTCACTCAAACAACAGTACTCATCTGAAGCAATCGACACCGCTCAACTTGAGTCCCCAAATTTTGTCTAATCCGAGGATCATGCTAGCTCTCCAGTGCTTGACTTTCAACAATATTCCACCTGGGTAAGATCTCTAGCTCCCTTTACATCTACATGACTTTCATTGCTCTTATACCTTATCTGATTTGCATGAGCCTCACTCCTATCGTGAGGCTTCCATTAATTCTATTTGGTGAGCTATGATGAAAGAGGAACTTAATGCTTTATTCAATAATCATATATGGGATTTGGTTGACTTGCATCTAGAAAAGTATGTTGTAGGGTGTAAGTGAGTCTTCAAAATTAAGACTCATTCTTATGGCACTGTTGGCATATACAATGCTCAACTTGTAACCATATGATTTACTTAAGAGTACGATATTGATTGTGAAGATACTTTTGCTCTTATCAAGCCAAGTTTATATAAATGTCTTGTTTAATAATTAAGTGTAATTTTGTTTTCATGAACGACTCATATATTAAATGAATTGAGCTCTATTTGAGCTTATACAAATTGATCCCGAACGAGTTGGCGAACATACTAATTCATTTACAGAGAGTATTCATACGTGAAAAGACAATTTTACCCTTCACATTACACTAACGGGATACTGTTCGGTTCAAAACGATAGTTATGAACACTAACTTGGACTTTTGGGCTCAATTGGACCTACATGTGAGCCCAATCTAAGCGTGTTGGATAGGAGCTCATTAATGTGCCATAAAATTGATCAAAGGTTCAAATTAGGTTTGGGCAGCCCATATTCTGAACCGTACATCATGGAAACTCAAGTTGGACCGTTGGGCTCACTTGGACTTGCGTGTGAAACCAATGTAAGCGTGTGGAATTCGTTCTCGATTATTGTGTCACGCATGTGTGCGGCGTGCCTCATTACCCCTCATATTATATTTTATGCAATAAAGGAAAAAAAAATAATGAAAGACTGAATCCAAAATTTAGAAAAAGTTAAAGGCATCCCAACGGTCCTAAAATTTGTCCAAGAAAATTCAAAGCAGGACTTTCAGAGGGGCAAAGCCGTACAGTTCTCTGCTTTTCCGCCGCGCCTTCCATTCCCATCTGTTTGAATTTTTTTTTTTCTCACACAAAAAGAGTGTCGCGAGAGAGAGAGAGAGATTTATCTTTGAGGATTTTTTTTTTTCTCTCCCATTGACGATTTCTATTGTTGGGTCCGTCCTATTGGTTTTCATACACAAACCCATTAAGAAGTTGGTTCGTGTATGAAACTTTTTTCTTGACGAGACGCCAAGACCAAGATTTTCCTCGAATTTTTATTTTCTGGGAAATTGATTTCAGGTACCCATCTGGAACTCATTCGCTCTTAGTCTTGTTTTCATTTGATACTGTTCCGGGATCTAGATCCTCTTCACTGTAATACGTTTCTGCTCTTGCTTTATGTGTGTGCGGAGACAAACCCAGAAAAGGTTTTTAATTGTAGATGCAGAGGTGTAAATTTTCACCTTTCTTGTGTCTTGGCTTATAGGCTGTTTATTTCTATACTTGTATCTTTGCTCATACACCCGTGGCTATTCATGATTGCTCTATGGCTTTAATTTGATGAAACTTGTTTAGCATAAGATAGTTCTTGATTCAAGTTGCTTTGAATCTCCTCTGTTGCTAGATATTGTCTTTAAAAAGATTAAATTATATAGCTGTTCATGTTTTAAAGCTCTTTATTTCGACTTGATTTGAGTCAAAATCTATGAATTCTTTGTATGCATCCTGTATACCTGGGATTTCTCTCTTTATTAGTAAAATGTTCACATAGGAAAAAAAATAGGAAAATGATTGAAGTAAAGATTTGTGATCGCTTTCTGGGTGTCACACCAAGCTATTTGCCATAGAGATCTTTTGCATTTTCTTTTGACGATGTACAAATCGAAACATTGAAAAAAAATGAATTATAAGACACAATTCTTACTAAATGACATTGTTAATAGTTGAATAATCACAAAGATTCATGCCATTCTTGCTAATCGATATTCTTTATGTTTTTAGGTGCAAACATCAAATCATCAAGCAGATTTTTTCGGTTTAGAGACTTTGGACCCAACATAATTTGTTTTGATATATAGGAATCTCGGTTTCTTGCCAAAATGTTCGGATTTTTGAAATCACCTGCAAATAAGGTTTCGAAGCAGAAATCAGTGGATCCTGGGTTTCCAGTTTCTTCTAGTTCTAACCCTTTTGATTCAGATACTGAATCTGATGCAAAGCAAACTCTTAAGCCTGCGAGACGAACTGCTTCAGAACCTGTGCTTGTAACACCAAATTTCAATACCAACCCTTTTGATGATGATGATGATGATGATGGGAGAAGAGAGGCATCTTCTTCGTCAGCCTCATACTCTGGTTCTGCAGTGGCAAGAGACAGATACAAGAATGATTTTCATGGCTCAGGAGGATTACAGAACCAGAGTGTGCAAGAACTAGAGAATTATGCTATGTACAAGGCTGAGGAGACAACAAAGACGGTTAACAACTGCCTGAAGATTGCAGAGGACATCAGAGAGGATGCTACAAGGAGCCTTGTCATGTTGCATCAGCAGGGCGAGCAAATTACAAGGACCCACATGATGGCTGCTGATACGGAGAGGGATTTGAGTCGGGTATGATCATTTATATTCTTGCTCATGAGAAATGGATGAGTAAGTGTGCAACCTAGGAAATGGACTGTGATGTTCTAATTAATACAATGGAACCTTTTTGACATCCTCCCCCTCCTTGACTTTGCTATTTCAAATAACATGTTCATCTTGGTTGATTCTGCTTTCTTGAGGCTGTTAGAACTTTTATAATCTGGGGCCCAGCAATTGTGAAATCTTTCCGCATTTTAGGCTTCTGTAATAGAATCAGGGATGAACTACATAGGAAAACACGAAAAAATTATCCAGAATGCACTGGTTTATGCAGGAGATCCTAGTGAATACGTGCGAATATTCCTAGAATTTTGTAGATTGTGTCGTAGTTTTCACGTCACTGGATTCTCTTATGTAGGAAAGCTAGTAGAATACAGGTACTATTTAAAAAACCTTAACAATGAAGCTAGTAAGCATATTAAAGTGTTCAAGCTTTGTAAGGAATGCATATGAATTGTAATGTTGGTTTAGAATCTTTCAGGTCCACTTATAGGGCTATGCCTTTCTGTTTTCTTTCAATAGAATCTTATACTCGAAAAAAAAAAAATATCTTTCAGTTCCACATGGCACACTATGAAAAGCTCAAGTATACTCAAATTTGTCGCTATCAGTTTTGCTGCTTAGGTGTCTTCAAAATCTGGCCATGAAGATCTTTATGTGCCAAGTTAGAAATAGTTTAGTTTAACCTTAGTTTCACGTGGCAACTATAGGGGAACAGGTATGTTCTCAGACCCAATTGACCTTATTATTCTACCTGACCAGTATGAACTTATGAATTGAAATTTCAGTTTAGTTTCCATACAAATGGGTGTCAGTTTCAGAGATGGTTAACCAGCCTGAATTCAGACGGACCATTGCCATCTCATTGCCACCTTTAGTTGCAATCTGATAATCATTAAGATCCAAGTTTTTAAATTTCCTATCCAAAATTAGTGTAATAATTCCTCGCCGGTTACCTAAAAGCGGATTGCCACCCGGTTATGTCTCTCTTTCATTGTATTTTCTTCTTCTGGTAACCTTTTGCTTATTCCATTCCTGTAGCTGCTATTGTTTTTTTCTTTATTTTTTTGTCTTTTCAAGTGGCTCACACCTTTTTTTATAATGCCTTCTTAATATCAGGGTGAGAAGCTTTTAAATAACCTTGGCGGTATGTTCTCTAAGACTTGGAAGCCAAAGAAGACTCGGGAAATTGCAGGGCCTATAATTACTGCAGGTTTTAGTCTAAAACAATTAGTCTGCTTCTTATTATCATGGAGCGTGGTGATTGGAATCGTTTTATATTATTGTGTTGGCTGAACAGATTATTCATCCAAAAGAAGCGAAAACCACTCAGAGCAGAGGGTGAAATTGGGTTTAGCTCCTGCACCCAGAGGACGGTCAGCTTCTCGAACGCCTCCTCCTGAACCAACAAATGCCCTGCAGAAAGTTGAGGTTCGTGGTTGTGATTCTTGATTAGGTATATATGAATGTAGCAACATTTGCTTTTGGATTTATTGATATGGGTATCACCAAAACCAGGTCGAGAAGGAAAAGCAAGATGATGCACTTTCAGATCTAAGTAATCTCTTGGGTGATTTGAAAAATATGGCGGTTGACATGGGAGGCGAACTTAACAGGTCAGTGTTGCTCCGATCACATATTACACATTTCCATCCAGCTTGTAGTCATTACATATTGAAGCTTCTGGAAGCTAAAACTGAAACTAGAATGTTGTTCAGATTTTTTTTTCCTCTCCTTTCTCTGACCTCAGTTCTTCTTTCAGAGTTACCTTTCCTCTTTGTTTGACAATCTACCTTTAGAAATGACATTTTTTGCTTGAGTGAAGCAATAGGGGCCAATGTTTTTATAAAGCCTGTAATGCTAATCACCAAAGCTAGCCATACTTTTGTGTTCCTAAGAATGTTTAGTTAGAAGTTTTCCCTGTTTTCTTATTAGAAAAAAGAATTCTGTATCTTTAGTATGCAAGAACAAAGCTGTGGTATAACATAGATTAAATTAAGTCTTTGGCATTCAGGTATTGCTTACTGTGAAAATCTCGTTAATCTTATTACAGGAACTTGGTACAACCGGACAATTCTCTCGGTACCATTAATAGTCCATTATATGTTTTTTCCTTTGCACAATCAATGACATACCAGATTCTTTGGCAGTGTAGAAAAGTTGCTAGAGGATTGATCTGTTAAGATCTTTCCTTTCATATATTTAGCAATTTTATACAATTATACTTCTCTCTGTCTCTCTCTCTCTCTCTCTCTCTCTCTCTCTCTCTCTCTTATAATCTTCAATGTGGTGACTACAGGCAAAATAAAGCACTTGATCATCTTGGTGACGATGTGGATGAGCTGAACTCTCGAGTGAAAGGTGCCAATCAACGTGCACGCCGTTTGCTTGGGAAGTGAAAGCCGATTGATAGGCTTCAATTACCAGCCTACTATTCTTTTCAATTTTTCAATTGTCGTCATGTATTTGTTTTCCCCACTTTTGGTCGGATGCTGTCATTACTGGTATAACTGGTTTTCTTCCCCATTCATGCATGATGCATGCAATAATATGAGATTTTTTCTTTCCAACAGTATTATACTTTGTCCTTTTCTTTTTGCCTTTGGCCATAAGAATCAATGCAATTGACCTTATGATGTAGTGGCTGTTTAATATGAGGTTTGGATATTTTGTTTGGAGAGGGAGAAAGGGGGGTTTGAATGACCAAAAATTTCGTAGAAGTGTATGCATCAGTTAGGGCTTGAATGATCTGATGATGCTGAGGCCTATGGAACAGCCTGTTGTTAATAATACCATACTTGAAAATTGTTTCCTAGTAATCCAGAAAAATAAAAAGTAAAATATTTGAAACAAATTCCACAGAAAACAAAAGAGAGCAATATCTTCGTTCAAAGAAAAATGTTACAATGCTCATGCCCAACCCCTTTGCCAGCGCTAACCCCTTTTTTATATTCTTTTGGAAAGTTTTCATTTTATATTCTTTTGGAAATTTTTCGTCGAATTGGGTTGGAAGAAATTCGTTCTATTAATTTAACGTTAGTCCTTAAAATACGTGATTCTCGCATACATTTTCAGTATAAACTTGCATCTGTTCTCAGGTGATTCTCAAACTCAGTATATTAAACTAGACATTTGTCATTCAAGTATTCGATTCTTATATGCATTTTTAATATAAAATGATATCTGTCTTAAAATCACGTGCTCTAACAAAATATGACGGTTTAATATACTGATTTGAAAAACTCAGTCATTTGCTTTTTCATTTACTATTTTGGCATCTAGACTTTTAGTTGCCTACCTGCCTTTTATTGAAAAATTCTGGGCAGAAAATATTGTGAATTATATCTTGACAGATTCTATTTCACCAAGACTAGACTTGGAAATTGAACATATTGGCTTCAGAGAATCGAATGAATGCTGGTTGATTAAGATTTCGACCATTGAATGTTTCACATGCAAGGAAAAGCCTAAAATATCCATACCTAATAAAATGTTTTATATGTAAAAATTAGTCTGTTATGCTGATAAACCCAAATGCTTGCTGCATAAGCATGAAACAATTTATATGGTACAATCAGCCTTGATGATACATAAGCAGTAAAGTCCATAAAAGTTTAGATCCAATCCCATCTCGTTGCCAAAGAGTGACTAAACCAGATCACTAAAAGGGTCTCGATGTTTCCCACAGAGCAAGCATTAAATAACTCTATCCATCGTTCTCTTGTACATGGAATTTACAATAATAAAAACAATTATTTGAACACACTTCAGGATTAATAACTGTGAGTTTTTGGTGACTGGAAGGTACCAGACAGATCCTTATCCATTAAGGATTTATCAGTTTGCTTATGTGGATTATCCTAGAATGTCTTGGATCAGCCCATTGAGATGGAGGTGCAGTATATAGCATTCCTTGTTTCTTAACAATAGTCCGCTTAACATAATTTGTTTCAATAAGATCAATATCAGATGAGTCCCCACAGTACCTCAACCTGAGTTGCTCCTTAAAATGTCCAACAAATAGGTCTTTTCTCCATAGAGTTCTGGCAGAATTCAGCAGTAGTAATATGATAGTTGCCCAAAAAGGCACAAAATGGTAATAATATAAGATCATATTCAAGTCATCCGTCACATAGGATACAGCTTCGCAGTTATCTGACAAAATATATAAGCTTCAACTATATGAACCCCTTTGTACAATGTGGCAAATCATATAAATATGTACGGAAAATTGCATATTTACAATGACTTAATAGTTAAACAAGTATTTTTTTTAAGGTCGTACAAAACTATCCCAGCTTCCTAGCTTGGCCATCCAAGCAGTTTTAGTATAGGGAGCTCGATGGCCTAATTGCAAACACATTGAAATACAGAAGAACTATAGATTTTGGGAACTAACCGATACATATTGCAATACAATCTTGAGTTTAGATATCCTCGGCCTTCACGGGAGTCCAGCTATTTCTCAAGGCAGCCTCTTTCCTGGCACGTGAAACGAAACCAAGAACATAGCCTATAAAAGCCCCAAGCACTAACACGCTTGCTCCCTTGACATAAAGTGAGAATGTGGACCGAACCAAAGCACCATCACCAGCAGCAGCCCCACCGCCACTGAGAACTTGTCCAGATGCAAGAATCTCCACCATATCATGCACCCCCCCATCATGGTTCCCTACATAAGAAAGCGTAAGCTTGTCCTTTGTGGCAACCAATCTAGTATACCCAAACTCGCCTCCGCGGTACAAAGAGCGGTTTGGTTGTGGGAAGATTGGATCATTTTGGTGGTCAGCTCTAGGTTCCCAGATGGGTTGCCAGTCTTGTCCTGCCATCCCGATCACAACATGGACAGGAAATGCCTCCCAGTTCTCCTCATTCAGGCCCATGCTTCCACAAGTAGAGTTATTCACTGGACAAAACCTCTCATATCTATGGACATGACCCCACAAAGCAAGGGTCACATTGTTTTTCACAAACAAGGGTTCCAAGTGCTGGAGCATCCTTTCCCTCAATGGGGTATCTCTGTATTCATGGCTTGTAGTGTACATGGGTCGGTGCCCTTGGACTACCACAAAAGGAGTCTTGTTTCGATCAACTGACTCCAAATCATGCTTTAAAAAGTTATATTGGCTGCTCCCCGGAAGGAAATTGGTCTCGGTAGACATGTACACAAAATGTACTGCCCCCATATCAAATGAGTAGTAAAGGTTCTTCGTAGCAGGGGCTCGGGTTCCAGTTGGTTCCGAAGAATTTCCAGGCATGTGGAACTTAAGGCTGTAGGGTACGCCGCACTCACCACCCCCATCTGTTCCATAAATCCTCTGAGACCAGTCAGGCCTCCATGGCTGTGAAGGCCAGTTGTACTCATGATTACCAATGCACACATGGTATGCTACTTTGGACGCAACAGGTTCAATCTGAGTGAAAAATTGATCCCACAACCACGCATATCCTCTTGCATAGCTGATGTCTCCGATATGTGAGACAAATGCGGGCTTGTCACCCAGAGCTTCAATGTCACGGAGGATCCATTTCATGGTCGCTATGCTTTCATCTTGTGTACGGAGAAACGTGGAGTATGGTGTCGCTGTTCCCATATCACCGAACAAGAAAGCTATTGTTTCATCAGAGTCCTCATTCCGCGACACAAAGCTCTGGATTGCACTCCAACCTCCGGTGTCACTTCCAACCTGTCGTAGACCCAACATCATTGTGTGCAAAAGATGTTTCTCGCATGGGTATGTATGTATGCTTTATTAATTAAGATTAATCATAGAGTTTAATTCAGAACTTAAACTTGCAATCAACAAAATTATTTACCTGATAATAATACCTGACTCCTTTCTTCAACTTCCTCATTACTCCATCATGGATCCACCCGGGATCTCTCCACCCAACGCTCTCGTTGGCCGGGGACTCGCACATGTCCTCCCTCTCGTACCTCCCCACACGCGCTTCCGCCACGCCATCAAGCCGATCCTCTCTGTCCCCGTACCTCACGTACTGCTTCTCATCGCCACGCTCCGTCACGAACATGACCCGCATCTCGTCGTCTTTCTCCGTGAACGCCAGGTGGATCTGCTCCGGCCCACGTCCCGACCCGAACCCGAAAACGTCGGATTCGGCGAGCAGGTGGGCCGTTCCGGGCAGGGGGTTGTTATCGTGGTCGTGGCGTTTCGGGTCGACCTCGGACTTGGCCCAGTGGAAGATCCGGAAGGAGTAGTTGGATCGGAGGTTGACTAGAGGGAGGGAACTGGAGCCCGACCCGGAGCGCCACGAGGGGGAAGACGACAGGAAGGTGTAGCCGATGAAGTGGTCGTGAGGCGAGTCCGGGGGCGAGTAGATGCCGAGCCAGTCGAGCTCGGAGGGGGAGGCGATACCGGACCATTGGATGCGGATCGGGTCTCCGGATCTTGCGAGAATGGTGGGGGTTACAGAGAGGGAGACCTGGGCTGGGGTTGATGGGT
This sequence comes from Alnus glutinosa, assembly GCF_958979055.1. Taxonomy (NCBI): domain Eukaryota; kingdom Viridiplantae; phylum Streptophyta; class Magnoliopsida; order Fagales; family Betulaceae; genus Alnus; species Alnus glutinosa. Next base: position 6,956,088 of record NC_084886.1, on the reverse strand, counting down.
GAAATAGAGAAAAGATTAGGAAGAGAAGGAAGCGTGTGAGATGATTCATATTCAGATTTCTTTCGGTTGATGAAGAACTGTGGGATTTGGAGGGGGGTACAAGGACATTGGCGAAGCGTAGCTTGGGATTATTATTGGGTTGCTTTCAGTTTGGATGAATTAAATTAGGCATATTCGTGTTCATATTCTAATCTTATAGATATTTTAGATCGACGATTAACGTTCGTTTGGGTTTGAAATTTTAAAAACTGCGATTTAGAATAACGATTTTAAAACGTGCGATTTGAAAAAAGTGATTTTTAAAAATGCAGTTAAGCGTTTGGCGAAATCGCAGTTTAGCCTTTAAATTCACGAATTTACCTTTAAAATTTTACGTTTTCAAAAAAGCATCATCTTATCTGCGATTTGAAAAATAAGATTTTCTGCGTTTTCAAATCGCAATTTTTAAAAACGCAGTTCCCAAACGATCTATATTCTGCAATTTGGTTTAAAATCGCACTTATTGTCTACGAAATCGCAATACCAAACGCACCCTAATAAGAATTGAGCCTAAAGTTTCTGTTTATATCCATGGATGATGGATTGTATCATCATCATCATCCATTCATCCTGTTGATCCGATTTTCTATGGCTGGCATGTGATGCATTGGAGTTGAGCCCAACTAATATTGGGCATTGTGTAACTGCCAAGCTCTTTGTTATGGGCTTTTCATTGTATAGATTACAAACCCATAAGTTTTTGTCCTAAATTACAGGAGATATGGTTAAATTACAAGACTTTTTGTAAAATCTGAGTTAATACATACTTGTAAAAAATTAAAATTAAAATTAAAATAATTCCGCCGAAAGCATTTTTTGGTGTTTGGCGCGTACAGAAAATTACAAATATTTTTTATATTTTCATTCAAACATATTAACCTATAAAAATTAATTTTTATTCAAAATATATAAATATTAATATAAAATAATATAAAAATCATCGATGACGAGATTCCATCACTGACCGACAAGATTCTGACTATTTTTACTTGATTTCGGCTAATACAGCTAGAATTCAAGATAATGGCCGGAATCCGGACAATTTCGTCGGAATCTGGGATGGCCGGAATCCGGCACAAACTGCCGGATTCCGGCCGGTCTGGCCAGATCGCCGGAATCCGGTCAATCTGGCCGGATTCCGGCCAGATTGGTTGCCAGAATCTGGGCCGACCGGACCGGATTCCGGCGAAAGTGGCCGGATTCCGACGACATTAAGCCGATGTTGTCGGAATCCGTTACTGGCAAGATTTCGATGGTGGTCGGCTGCTTGAACGTAAAGGTCGACTACGTCGTTTAAATAAATCGATCGCGTCAGACGTCTTCGGAAAATGATGTATGCTTTTAAAAAGCGTAAATCATTTTCCGAAATTTACTAATCATTTTTGGTCAAACAGAAATTATTTTCTGGTTGACTATTATTTTCGCCCCCTACCAAACACCGAAAAATACCGAAATTATTTTCTAAAAATTATTTTACGCCGAAACAAACGGAGCATAAAAGGAAAAGGAAACCAAAAAGAGGCATGAAAAAGTTTACAAGGAAGCTCTCTCGTCCTAGCTAAGAACGAAAAGATTATGCACAGTTGGGGTGTTCTTTCTTTAGAGAGCTGAAGGGACAAGAAAGAGAGTGTTCAAAAGACTTGGGGTATAAATGAGAGACCAGAAAAGAGAAATGGTTATAAGGTACCAATAAACAAGCTGACTTTTTGTATCCTAAGAACGACTATAGTCCAAAAAAAAACAAAAACAAAAAGGAAGAGAGAGAGTCTGAAGTAGAGAAGACTATGAAATACACACACCCACATATATATAATCTTTCTAACCATATGGTGCAAAATTATCTAATTATCATAATATTTTTCTGTTCCATTTTTTTTTTAAAAAAAAAAGGGCGGCAGGTGGACGGGGGGTTGTTTTTTTTTTTTTTAAATGTCAGTCCATTTTGTAAAGTACCAGCTTCTCTCGTTTTGTAGAGTTCGACTTATTATATACCCAGGATAAAAATAAAAAATGAAAAATAAAAATCTTCTGGTGGATCAGATTATTAATTAATTGCGTACTAGGGGCCATCCAACACATACATATAATATACGTGACTCATTTGATTAGAGATGGTGATTGCCGACTACCCATTGCCTTTGGTGACCCCAATTTTCTCGGCAATTATATTCGTTCATGTGTCTCTTGCTTCGCATTAAAACTCCCCCTACTATCACTATCTTCCATTGCTCTCTCCTCTCGCCCTTTCCACAGTCCGTCTTCCTGATCATCACTCCGTATCTCCCAGCCATGAAGAGCTCTCCTTCTACCTACGGCAGCCGGCTCTTCATATTGACGGTTTTTTTCCTCCTCTTTCTCGCATCAGCCTCTCGCCTCTCCAACCCAACGATGCGGCCGGAAACCTTTTCAAGAAACCCTCGCAGCCACCGCCATCACCATTCTTGTGCTTCTATTTCCCATGAAAAGCCACGTTCTTTGTGCTTTCAAATTCAAAGACTCCACCAATATCGATCCCTCCCACCTCCGTCGCCCTCACAACAACTCCACGAGATTGACCCAAGATACGGTATGGAGAAGAGACTAGTCCCCTCCGGACCTAACCCTCTTCACAACTGATCAAACCCACAAATTTTACCAGTGTCAATACCGTCTTTTCCTTCCTATATATGATCATTTAGCCATTCTTCCCGGCCTATATATATATATATATATATTATATTTAGCGAACTTTCTTCTTAATTTCTTCACCATTTCTTTGCATGATCTTGGTATCTTTTATGATGTGTGTTGCCCTTTCTCTTCTTTTTCCTGAATACCTGCGATGGTTCAGAAGGAACTTGATGTCTAGCTACGATTGCGACTGAGAAAAAGAGCCTTTGGTAGAGATGGGTCATCATATACCCCGGCCAAGTACTGTTTCTTAATTGGTTTCACTTTGTTTTTCTACTGATTGCAACTTGTAAGCGATATATATATATTGTTGCTATTTCCATTGTTGTTTTTGGGCTAGCTCTAAGTCTTCCTGAAGGGAGGAAAAAGCAGAAAACAAGCTTGGAAATGGTCTACCTCTTTTGGTGCAATTATTTAGGCTGCAGTTTGGGGGAGGTGGAATTTCAAGAGAAACCCATGACTTGCATTAATTTGGAGCTATTTTCTGAGGGCACAATGGACTTTTCAAGTACGATATTATCGGTCCCCATTAATTATATACCCATGTATACTCATGTTCAATCTATGAATATGCCAAGGTTGAAATTTTCCTGTTTCTTTCTCTTGTATTTTATCCTTTCTTGCAGACATATATATATATATATATATAGTTTTTTTTCCTTTCTCTTTTTCTTGGATAAGAAATTTAGACAAGGCTTAATTGCTACACGTTCCAAAATGTCAAAGCAATTTCCTCATTTGAATCTCAAGAGTCAAGAGAGGGCAGAGCATGAACCGGTGAGTTTTGAATTGTGAGATGTCGTGAAACCCATGACAAAACCCTCTTGTTTGTCAACGTATGGTTTAATTTGTACAAAACCCCCCCCTGTAAGCCTTTGACGCACGGCATTGAAACGTGCAATCGCTTCTTTATTTTTTTTTGTCTCAAAGCTGCATAATGTTACTGTAGATCTTGTGTTTGAGCAATTTTGGCGTCACCATAACGATATAATGCCAAAAATTTTACGCTTACGACGCAAATTTCCACCAGCATGTGAGGATATATATATATCGAATTCGTTATTGCATGTATAAAGCTGTTTTAGTACTAGTTTTTGGTGATGTTAATTTGGTTTTCAGTCACGGGTCCCCTTGACATGGCCAGTGGCCTTGGCTCTATGGGCTCTCAGCCTCTCAGGCAACAATGGACCATGGGGTGCCGGGTGGAGAACGAGTCCCACCATCCCCTTTCTATTCATTTCCTCTCTGTGTGTATGTGAGAGAGAGAGAGAGAGAGAGAGAGAGAGTTGAAGTAGGATATCGCGTTCAGGGCCAACCAAGTGTTATGCTTTGTTGATCACCAAATTATTATTATTTTTTTATTTACTTGTAGTATTATCAAATATGTCAATCAATTATATTAACTCTGTAGGGAGTAGGTGGCAGATGCACATGCAGATTGGAAAAAACTTAAAAGGATTTAAAGAAGAAATTCCATTATGCCTAGGAAATAACTACATATGTGGAACTGTGGAAGTGGAAGTGGAAGTGCCAATTGACTATTAAGTCTATTATTACTCCTTTCTTTTTTGTTTGGACAAGAATGATATTAAAAAAAAAAAAAAAAAAATTCCTTTTCATGTATTCTACTCACCCTTTGTGCCCGATCTGCCAAAGAAATTATGAATCAATTTTCCACATTCTCTGGTTGTGTTCATCCTCTGTAGCAATTTGGCAGGAAAGCAAACGCCGGTTTCAAAAACTCTCCTTTGAAGACAGTAATGGACGGGGTTTAGTACAACAACTCATGCAGAAACTTAAGGGGGACGAGCTTTAAGAGACTTTGACAGTTACTAGGCTAATATGGTTAAGGCGTAATTCGTTTGTTTTCCAAAGAGAGTTAATTCACACCTCCATCTCAGTTGGCTACTACGGCTAATGAGTTAATTTCCCAATTTAGACAAGATATAGCTGTGGATGAAGTTTCAGGAATTAATCCGAAATATTCGAGATGGATAAAGCCCCATGTTGGATGGTTAAAAACAAACTGGATGCTGCCATTGATGTGAAGCGGAAAAAGATAGGACTTGGGGTGGTGGTCAAGGAATGATAGGGGAGAAATGCAGGCAGCTATGACTCAAGTGATTCCTTACCTCACTGACCCGATGGTGGCTGAATCTATGGCCACTTGGAGACCTGTCTCTTTTTATCGTTAGTGTGGTTTTAACAAGATGTTTTTGGAGGGTGATTCCTTGATGGTAGTGTCTGAATTATGCAAGGAAACTCCCTGTACTATGATCTATGGGGCTCTCATTGAAGATACAAGATCACACCTGGCGTTGCTGGAAGAATTAGAGGTTAGACATATTCGATGTACTGCAAATGTAGCAGTTCATCAACTAGCAAAAATGGCCTTAGTGTACTCTTTGAATTTTGTTTGGAATGAGGCTTGTCCACATTTTATTTTAAATACTGTACTAGATGAGAAACTCTCCGTTTGATGATCAATGAAAAAGGCTACTTATTAAAAAAAAAAAGAAAAGAAAAAAGAAAAAAAGAAAGACCTAGTTATAATGAACCACCCCATTTTTTTCGACCACTCCAATTTTAATTTTAATTTTTTTTTCCTTTTTTTACTTGGAAGATATTTTCATAATTTCAGATAATAAAAAAATGTGTGCATGCATGTCATGCCCTCATTTCTCGGTCGAATTTAATGCCCTCAACTATTAGAAGGGAGACTCTCTGCATATAATATAATAATAGTAGTTAGAAAGGATCTAGTGTCATAATTAATAATAAGAGAGAGCTAAATGTGAATTGATGGGGTGTCGGTTCACGAAGGATAAGTGTAATTTCCAAAAAAAAATATATACATATCCAAAGCATTTACGGAGAAATTCCAAAATCCAAAAATTAGTTAAAAACAGTATTTGTACTAGATTTTTTTTTTAATTTTTTTTTTTTTTAAAAAAAAAAAAAAAAAAAAAAACTTTTTGAACAGCATTTTATAATGAGATAAATTTTTGTAAGGACTTGGCATAAATGAAGTTCTTTGTACCCACAAATGACAACTTGATTGGAACACCAATACACTTTTAAAAGCTGAAAAATCTTTTTTTGAACAGCATTGTAGAATAAATTCATCAGTCCAAATAATCGAAAATAAAATACTGGACAAAAAATAAAAGATACACCCCTAGACACTGGAGAAAAACTTGAACCAACTGGGCTTGCTCTTCAGCAGAGGGGGAAAATACATAAGCCCAATTCCATATTCCATTTCCAAACGGTCCAATTTGGCTGAACAGAACCGTAGGCAAATGGATCCCCTCCAATCAGAATTCCAAGAAAAAAGAAAACCCCACCGACGAGACGGGAACGCTTTTTTTCCAATTCCGCGTTAATTAATGGTAATCAATTACGCTCTCTCGCACTTACTCAACTAGCGAATAATCAAACACTGAAAAGATAGATCTCAACAATCACTGTTCAGATCTATCAACTGTTACTCCGAGAAATCTTGGCATCTCTTGATGGCGCGTTTTCAATTGGTAGCATTTTCTCTGATCCTCATTTCCTCTTCGCTACTCGACCTCGCTCTCGCCAAAACCCTCAAACGAGACGGTAAACTCTCAGATCGCCTCTCTCATTTCCTTTTTTTGTATCAGATTGAGTGTGTGAAATTGTGAAATAATTGGTTCAGTGAAAGCGCTGAACGAGATTAAGGCGTCGCTGGGGTGGAGGGTGGTGTACGCCTGGGTGGGAGACGATCCCTGCGGCGACGGCGATCTGCCGCCGTGGTCCGGGGTCACTTGCTCTACTCAAGGAGATTACAGAGTCGTCACTGAATTGTAAGCTCCACCTCTAAATTTCTATAAACCTGGAAGAAGAAAAAATTAAGGTTGAGATTTGGATATACTAGTTTGTTTCGTGTATTTTTTGCAGGGAAGTTTACGCGGTGTCGATTGTGGGGCCTTTTCCTACTGCTGTCACCAATCTGTTGGATCTCACTAGGCTGTAAGCTTCAATCTTCTTTTCGTAATAATTTTGTTGTGTATATTGTAAAATGTTGCTTCGATGACCTTGGCTTGTTCAATTCTCAAGGGATTTATATTCATTTGGCTTTCAACTGCTCACTTATAAGTTGGCATAAATGATGTTACTGGAGATGAAATTATACAAATTCATTGTTGTTTGATATATGCAACTGCAGATTGTAGCCACAGGTTCATGTTCCTCTTATTAGAAAACATAAAGATGAATTCAGAATTTTTTATTTTTTTGTTTCTTCTAAACTTTACTATATAATGATTGTGTCCACATGACAGGGATCTCCATAATAACAAGTTGACTGGGCCAATTCCTCCTCAGATCGGACGGTTGAGGCGTCTTAAAATACTGTACACTCCTTTACACCCTCTTAGATCACAAGTCTGTTTATTACTGTTTTTGATACTTTTAAGTTACGCACGAAGCGTATTCAATTTCATAGTCAGGCTTGCTGTGTTTTATTGTCCCGTGATAGAGTGGACATATATAACAAAAGATTTACAAGTTTCTTCTTTGCTAGTAACAGTTGTTGGTTTGTGGAGAACATATCCCTCTCCTCTGCCCCCATGTCTTGATTATAAGCTTTACTTGACATTATTTTTAAGGTTGGAAAGCTTTTGTTTATTGCTCTAAGCTGACCTTTTATTTTCCTCAGTAATTTGAGGTGGAATAAACTCCAAGATGCCATTCCTCCTGAAATTGGTGAACTGAAGAGTCTAACTCATCTGTGAGTAACATTAACTTCTATGATCATAAAGTTGAGTTTGTGGAGAGAGAGTCTGTTCATATTATTTATGGTATTTAGAGTTCAGATGTTATTCTTGAAACCTGCACAGATACCTGAGCTTCAATAACTTCAAAGGTGAAATCCCTAAGGAGCTTGCAAACCTTCCAGAGCTTCGCTACCTCTACCTACAGGAAAATCGTTTGATCGGTCGAATTCCTCCAGAATTGGGAACTCTACAAAATCTCCGGCACCTGTAACAATCCATATCCTCTGTAACACATCTTGTTGTTGGCCTTGCATTTTCATTGCACCACTAATGTTTGTTGAAATTTTATGTGTTCATAGGGATGTTGGTAACAATCATTTGGTGGGTACTATAAGGGAACTAATACGCATTGAGGGGTGCTTTCCAGCTCTTCGCAATCTGTAAGTTGATTCACTTGGTGAATTTACAGTTACTTCATTGATATTTTGCTATTGTGTACTTCATTGAAGTGATAAGTTTATGTAATTCTCTGAGTAAATCCGTTGTGTAGTTATCTGAATAATAATTATTTAACGGGAGGAATACCAGCACAGCTTGCAAACTTGTCCAACTTGGAAATCTTGTAAGTATTGTTTGTTCTTCTCCTCCTCCTCCTCCTCCTTCCCCTTCTGCTCCTTATGTTCCCTTTCTCGTTGATATGAACATTGCTTATTCCTGTAAACAATATATCAGAATATTATCTTACTATATTTATGTTCCTTATTGTTGATTGTTTTACATTTACAGGTACCTCTCCTACAATAAAATGTCTGGAGTAATACCATCTGGACTTGCTCATATTCCAAAACTTATTTACTTGTGAGTTTTCTTTCAGATTTTTTATTGGTAATTCCAGTCGTATTTGACTGGTTACTATTGTGGTATACTTTCAAAGAGATGGGAGTGTGAAGGATCTGATGCCCTTTTGGTAGTAGTAAAAACACATTAAACTAGCAGCCTGTATGCTGGTTTCTCCATTTTTATTCTCTCTCTCTCTCTCTGGGAAATGGTTAGGCAGTTTAAAATATTAAAATGGATTATTTAGTCTCTGGCTGACTGAATTAACTTAACCTTGGACCTATTTGTAAGGTTATAACTACTTTTATAAATGAAAAAATAATGAATCTTGCCATCTTAAAATTTAATTTTGCATTTGTTTTCGCTGTTGAGGCTTCATTTAATCATTTGAGTAGGATTGCCTTTGACTTAATGTTCTCATGATTTAGTTAAATCCTCTCTAAGTTTTGTAGCAATCATTTTTTTCATTATTTCTACTTGGTGATGGTGCCCATGGCAGTGTTTTATTAGACACAAGAACAGCTGTCTTAATTAAATTTAATGGAATGTCTGCCACGCACCTTGGTCTGTCCAGAATTATGCAGCCTACTTATCTTCCTAACTTGGTGTCTTGGTAGCTGCCTTTGATTAGAAACGGAAACCTTCAGTATTACAATATGTTAGATGATTCATTAATCACCATATCACCTTGATGCACCATTCTTAAAGCTTGTAGAATATGACTGTGTTGTTGATCTTTTTCCTTTCTTATTAATGTGGAAAATGTAGATGCATTTTGAACAAGTCCCATGGCTTGTTTTAGCTACAGAATAAACTTGCATTTCTGTGCCGGCATACATCTTTTAGTTGGCATTTCGTGGAATGCACTCTCTTTATACCTATTTTAGAAGTTGTTGGATACATGAATCATTGCATTGTATTTTCGCAGTTGATGTATGTTTGCAGAGGAAATCGGATTATTGTGAACTTTGAAAGATCCCTTGATTCAATTTCAGGTACTTGGATCACAACCAGTTTACAGGGAGAATTCCTGAGGCCTTCTATAAACACCCTTTCTTGAAAGAAATGTGAGTTCTCTTGACCGCTCGGATCTTGGAAAGTTACCTAGTTCCTAAGTTTGAACATTGAATTGAGCTAATTTATTATTAATTAAATGTTCTTTAACAGGTATATTGAAGGAAATGCATTCCGGCCGGGTGTAAGCCCAATAGGTTTTCACAAAGTCCTTGAGGTTTCTGACACTGAGTTCCTCGTGTAGTCAAGACATCAACTTATTCTTTACTAGGTTAGATATTTTATTTGTATATTGCTGAAACGGTTCATCTGATTCTCTGAAATGAAATGGGAAAATTTAATGCGTCCATCTATGGTTGTCACTAAAGAACTTGGACTATTAGCATATCGTTGATGATGATTAGTTGCGCTGATAGGGAGTTGCTTATGCTGTAAATGGTTTCTCACTTTCTCTTCAATTAGGAATTGATGGGATATTTTCGAAGCGTTGCATGAGGATGCAGTGATATAGAGATGAAGAGGGAAAATTGTGTCATCGATGTTGTTATAGCTGTTATTAAATAGACCAAGTTTATTAAATATCTTTAAAATTATGCATTCCTGGTTTACTTTTACAGTGGCAAACGAAGTGGATTGAATATACAGTGAATCCAAATGCCAATATCCAGAGCTCCCAGACTAAAGTATAAAGCACCAATAACGGTTACAAATATAGCCTCACCAGGCTCTATATCAGTCAACTACATAAAAGAACATATAAAGGCCTTACTTGAAACACTTATCCTGCATATGCCAAGAACTCATGGCACGATCGAATCATGCTTTCTTATGGGAGGGGCTAAATCAATAATGAGGGTAAGACAGGTATAGGTTAAAACGGTGAAGGTAGGAGTATTTTTGCCTACCGAACCATAGAAGTCGGTTAACTAACTTCATACTGATAGTAAGTATTTTCGACAATGTGGGTTGGTTAAGTTGGTTAATTGACTATGGTTACTGTTTGAAAGTTTGAAATAAACTTTTGACTCTTCCTCCTTGTCAATTCAAACGTCCATAGACTATTTTTCTACTTTCTTTGCACCTCAACGTTTATCTCTATGTCTGCAACATGCTTTCACAAGTTCTAGACATAAGCTTCTTTACCCATAAAAATGGTGACCAGCCTAATTACATATTGTTTCGGTTTGGTTCCGTTAACCGACAAAACTCTACCACCTACTGAACCAAACCAACATCAAAATCGCCGGAAGTCGATGACGGTTCAATGAAGGTCGGTAGGCGGTTGTTAGATATTTTGCCCAGCCCCAAATAAGGGGTTAAGCGTAGGCCCAAATATATATATACTAATGAAAAAAAATAAAAATCAACGAGTAAGGCTCCCGTCATGTGAAAGCTTTGATGATGCGGCTAGAGGTGTTGCAGTTGGGTTTAATTGTGTTGGAAGAGTTTCCATGCAACGATAAGGCTCTTGTCATGTGGAACCGAGCAGAAGGAGAAGAACCTGCTTAATTTCATTCTCCAACAATTAAAGGCATCTCTTGAGCACCCACTTTTTTCTTTTCTTATTTTTCTTCTGTTTTTTTGCCCTTTTTATATATATATAGACACACACACACGAACACAAAGGTAAGCACCAGGTTAGTTGTTATGAAAACCTAGGAAATGATAATAAGTGGCAGAAACTTAAAAATTCTATTTTGACTCTGAATTTCTCACCAAATATAAGTTATACATTGCACACGGGAAACTAGAATTCTAAGGATACTAGATTTAGTAGATTAGTTCAAAACGGATCAAGATTTCCTAAAATTCTTAAGGGGATTTTTTTTAAGTGTTTTGGAAGCTATTCTTTGTTTTTTATTTAAAAAAGTGTTATGATGTGACACAAAAATTAAAACTATTTTTTTTTTGTTAAACACCTTATTGGTACTTGTGATTTGGAAATATTTATTTTTTGCTCCCCGTGCGGCCGTGCTTTCATTTGCATCACAGATGGTACCCGTGGGTTGGAAAAATACAAAATTGGTACCTCCTTTAGTTTTTCCATCCAAAAACTAACAGTTGTACGTATATCAACTTGTGAGAATAGATACATGTTATAATGTAAAAAAAATAAAAAAATAAAAAAACTTAAAAATTAATAAAAAAAAATTGAAAAAAAGAAGAAGAAAAAGAGGAGTAGTTGAGCCACTCCCATGGCCGGTTTGGAGGTGACCGAACCACCCCTCAGTTAGTTTTGGACAGAAAAACTAATGAATGTATTAATTCCATCTTTTTCTAAATCACATGTATCTTATGTAATACAAATGAAAGCACATAGAAAAAAAAAAAAAAAAAAAAATTCATTTGTATTTTGAATTATTTCTTATTGTATTTGTCTTGAGAACAAAGAAATACAAGATAAAAAACAATTACACAAACAAACATCTCATGAGATATTTCAACTAGGTGTTTTTCAAATCTCAGTCAGTTTTCAAATTCAATGGGAGGAATTCTGTCATATCAGTATTTATCATTTTCTTACGTACCATATTTATTATTGGAAAAATCTATTAGGAATTCTCGACAATCACGATCTTCTTAAAACTGATAGTTGCTTAAAATAAAGCGAATAAATCTGACATATTTTTTACAACTCATCAGATTGCTTTCGTAGCTCAGTTGGTTAGAGCACCCGTTTAGTAAGCGGGAGGTCTTGAGTTCGACTCTCAACGAAAGCATGGATCTTTTTAATATTTAATTTCACGCTCCCCAATCCTCATCTCTTTTGCCTTGGCAGCCTAGCTACTAGGCTCCTTGTACCTGTGCTACTTTTCTTTTAAAAAAACGGACGGATTAGATTTCTTATTAATAATTATTATCATCTAAATACTTAACCATGTATATTATATGTAAGAGTACTAAAGATGAAATTATTCTTTCACTGCATGAAAATCATCTCTCACTGCTGGTTCCATTGAAATAGTTTGCTGTATCTTCTTCTTCTTTTTTTTTTTTAAGAATCTGTATCTTTCTATCTTGGTTCCAAAGAAATGTTCAGGTCACTGTCGGAGAAGCAACCTTTTCTAGTATTTGGCCTTTATTAACTCACTACCTGTTTGTTTTTTTCCACTCAACTGATTTCTAAGAAAATTAACTTTTGTGTGGTTTTGTGATACTTGTAGTTGCAGGATTTGATGCAGCGTGGTGTAGTGGTTCACATATTAAAAATCATAAGATTGCGTCCAAGCCGTTTTTATTAAGCTTAAATAGAAAAGAGGGTCGTAGCCACGTGAAAACAAAAGACTAATTATCCTGTCGCAACTCGTTCGATCGAGCCATGGGTTAATAATACTGTAAAACCCTAATTTTAATTGCGAAAAAAAGCTTCTGCATTGAAAGAAGAAGAGGGAAAAACAAAAATGTGCAAAAGGGTAGAAAAGGAGGTTGTATAAGCTCCCACATTGAAAGCTAAGCATCCAGGGAAAGAAAGAATACTTTCCTTCACTCATAAGATGGTTAAGATTCAAAACCAGGCCTAAGATGCAAAGCATAACCCAACCTTAGCTTGCTTGCCCCAACCATCGCCCTATCGCAGCCAAAGACCAATAACCTTGATTTCTAGGCCTCTCTTTTTCCCTACCCTTCTCCTTCAAATACACACCAGACCATGGATTAGCAAATCAATATTTCTCAAGCAGTGAAGTTTCAGAACAGGCCTCGATCGTCTCAAACTATGGACGCCTTGCTCAAGCAAATGAGGTAATTCTGCTTCTTAACAATAATGAATATATATATATATATATATATATATATATATGAGTAGCTGAAAGGGTTTCACAAGTGCAGCACGTTCTTCATGTATAGGTACACCAGCACACACTTAAAAGTTCAGGAAAAAGGGAAGAAAGATGAAAATTCATCATTACATTTACATCATTAAGACATGATTATTTGGGATTGTAATCAGTAATCACCATACCTCGTAGGGGTAATCAAAGACGGTTTTAAAATTTGTGCATACTTAATTTGAGACAAAACCAATTAAGCTGGTTCTGTCTATAGCGGTAATTGGGATTATTTGCAAATTAATATGCAGAGTAGTATCTAAAATTTTCATAAACTGAATTATTCGCAAATATAGCTCTCATACACACACACACACACACGGAAACTTCACTTACACCCCTCTCCGAAAGTATAAGCGTTTTTGTAATCATAATCTCAAAGTTTTAAATGTCAGTATCCCATGTTTCAACTCCTTTTAACTTCACCATTTTTATTTATTTTTTGTTAAAATGCTCCCTTTTTTGAAAATGAAAATTCAAAAAATAAAAATAACAAATGCTTTGGACTCATGGTGTCGATAAGGATGAAAATGCAAATGCATATGCTGATATTAGCAATATTCATATCTGCATAATGCAATAATCACTTTTAGATATCTATATTTGTATCGTGCGATTATTATTTGTATTTGCACGATTTTGTGATGATCAATTCCCAAGGATAGTTGCAAATTACATGCATGGCAAATGAAAGCTACTATATTATATACATCATTAGTTGCACTGATTGAAATTTTTTCATGTTTTATGACTAACCACTGATGTCACTATTAGATATTCCCGCACAAGAAGTGAAAAGACAGACGAGGCTGGCAGCATCACGGATCGAAGAATACCACCTCAAAAGACTCAAAATTTCAAAGGTAAACTTTTTCTTGATGGACAAAGGGAGAAAGGTATGGATGCATGGATGAAATCATGAAGTAACAAATCACAAACCTTAATGGTGTGTGTTTTTCAGAGAAGAAAAACTGGTTACAAAGACAGTTCTCTGGAAAAAAGAGTCAGGATTATGATTCAAGCAATGGAGTTGAGTATGCAGCCACAGTACTAGCAGCTGCTGCATTTGCCATCAACACCCTTGACGAACCAGGCATCCCAGATCAGAAAAAGGACGACAAAGCAATTTTGACACAAGAAGCTGGAACTGGTAGGGTATCCAAGCGATTCTCAGGTAAAGAAAGCAGAGCATGAAAAGTCCTGACTATATACTTTTTGGAACAAAAATTCATGAGATGGTCTGTCCTAGGTGAATCTTCAATGAAAATTCCTGAAAGCCAAGATAGAAAGAAGCCTGTAACTGCTGCTGAAACAACTGGAAAGGCACCTGAAAAGCCCATAGGGCGTCCCCCTTCAATTAAAAAGGCTCCAACTTTTGCTGAGCATCTGAAAAGCCCCAACAGTATAAAACCTGATCTGCCTACCACAACACCAATTGACATTCAAAGTCAGAGCTCAAGGAGATCTGCAACGGAAGAAACAGAGGCAGATGCTTGGCAGAAAGCCGAGTTGGCTAAAATCAAAGACAAGTACTTATTTTCCCTTCCAATGCTCATGCTACAAGTAATTAAGAATATGGAACGGCGCGACTCGTTTACAGTTCCTCTAAATCATAGATGAAATTATATTGTTTATTGTTTGTGCTTGTTTTCATGTTGTCTTTTTGGTTTGGACTATGGTGTTGTGTGCCTACCCCTTTATGGTTGTACCATCTCCTCTAACCCTAGCTTCTCCCATATTTGAATAAAATATATATATATATATATATATATATATATATACTGTTCATTCACGAATAGTTGGAATTTTCAGGTATGAGAAGTTAACTTCCACCTTAAATTCCTGGGAGGAAAAGAAGAGGAAAAAAGCCAGAAGCCAACTCGACAGGATCGAGGTTTTGTTTCGTTCTCTTTTGCTAAGCTAATTCAGAATAATGGAATAGGGTTTGATAACATCTTCTTGGGTGGGTGCAGAGTGAACTGGAGAGAAGAAGGCAAAAAGCCATGGACGATTTCCGCAGGGAGATTGAATACATTGAGGAGATTTCAGTTGGAGCAAGACAGAAGGCAATGGAAAAGCGAAGGGCTGAAGAGTTGAAGGCGAAGGAAAAGGCAAACATACTTAGAACTACGGGGAGAGTTCCTAAGACATGTTTCTGCTGCTGAGAACTGTGATCAGTTTATCTTGTTTTCGATCTCATGAACAAATGGCAATCTTTAAACTTCTTTAAAATGTAAATATTAATTTCACAGTTTCTTAATTTTCTAACTCAAAGCGTCAATTCTAACGCGATGGGAAGGAAACTCTTTGTATGATTTGCCATTATATGCCAAAGAGAAGTCACCAATAAAAGTTCAAGTAATACACTCCATCAAATAATTAATAACATGGATTTTAATTAATTTGTCCACGATTTGTGGACAACATTATGATGTTCATGAGCCGACCGGGTTCCTCTGCAATCGGACAAGCAATTGTGATGTTCAGGCATGCGAATCCTGGGTGCCTCTCACAATCGCGCGCATGCAGTTCGGCAGGCTGCAATCCAACAAGGGATTACAGCCAATATATATTTCCCAATCCATTCATGAGCAATGATAAACATATGATGATGTTGAGAACATCTGATTTTCTTGTTGGTGCTTCGCGTACGTAATTATAGGCATGACTATACTTCAAAGACCGATATATACTAGGTATGCAAAAATAACAAATAAGTCTTTATATATTAACAACTTTTGTTCAAAATTTTGGTGAATTATGTTAGTGTTCCATGTCGGATCCAATTATATAACGACATGTGTCACCTTTATATATATATATATAGGAGTGACATGTGAAAAAAAATTAAAAATTAAAAACTAAAAAATGGGAATGGTATGTGACGCTTATCAATATATAGTAAGTGTTGTATTTATATGATAATCCAATAACAGTTTAATAAATATCATTACTTTTGTTTAGCATCAAATCGATCAAATGTTGCACGTTTGTTCATCTGCTCTTTTGGGAAGTGAGCTAGGCCGCCACATGATCAAAGTTGTTAGCGTGATGATCATGCATTGTTCACAGAACGGTCCTGATTCGTTGAATTGATTATATTCTTCCGCATTGAAAGAAGAAGAAGGAAAAAAAAAAAGTGCAAAAGGGTAGAAAAGGAGGTTATATAAGCTCCCACATTGAAAGCTAAGCATCCAGGGAAAGAAAGAATACTTTTCTTCACTAATAAGATGATCAAGATTCAAAACCAGGCCTCGCTAGCATGGAAAGCATACCCATGTAACCCAACCTTGCTTGCCCACCCAGTCACAGCCAAAGACCAACCCTAATTTATAGACCTTTAATTTCTTTTTCCCCAAGACTTCCCCCTTGAAATACTCGATTACCATTCCATGGATTAGCAAATCATTAATGCTCAAGCACTAAAGTTTCAGAACAGGCCTTGTCTCAAACTACTGGACGCTTTGCTCGAACAAATGAGGTAATTCTGCTTCTTTAACAATGAATATATGTATATATATATATAACTCAAAGGGTTTCAAAAGTTCAGGAAAAAGGGAAGAAAGATGAAAAATCATCATTACATTTACATCATTAAGACATGATTAATTTGGGATTGTAATCAGTAATCACTATACGTCGTTGGGGTAATCAAAGACGGTTTTAAAATTTGTGCATACTTAATTGGAGACCAAACCAAGCTGGTTCCGTCTATAGCGGTAATTAGGATTATTTGCAAATTAATATATAGAGTAGGATCTAAACTTTTCATAAACTGAATTATTCGCAAATATAGCTCACGATATATATGATATATATGTGTGTGTGTGGGAAACTTGACTTACACCCCCCGCCAAAAGTATAAGCGTTTTTGTAATAATAATCTCAAAGTTTAAAAATTTGCAAGGTAAGTATCTCATGTTTGAACTCCTTTTAATTTCACCATTTATTTTGTTAAAATGCACCCCTCCCCCCCCATTTATTTTTTTAAAAAAATGAAAATTCAAAAAATAAAAATAACAAATGCCTTGGACTCATGGTATCAATATGGGTGAAAATGCAAATGCTAATGCTATTATTAGCAATATCCACATCGTCCCGAAATGGAGGAAGAGCTCAATGAGATATAAACCAGAAGAAGAAGAAGAGGCAGATGCTTGGGAGAATGCCGAGTTGGCTAAAATCAAAGATAGGTACTTATTTTCTCTTACAATGCTCATGTTAAAAGTAATTAAGGATATGGAAAGGCGCGACTTGTTTATGATTTTTGAGAAATCATAGATGAAATTATTGTTTACTATTTGTGCTTCTTTTCATACTGTTTTTTTCATTTGGACTTTATTGATTGATAGGTGCCTACCCTTTTATGGTTGTCCGATTCTTGTAATCCTTTTCCCATATTTGATTTTTTTTAAAAAAAAATAATAATAAGATGTACTGTTCATTCACGAATAGTTGGAATTTCAGGTATGAGAAGTTAAATTCCACGTTACTTTCCTGGGAGGAAAAGAAGAGGAAAAAAGCCAGAAGCCAACTGGACAGGATAGAGGTTTTGTTTCACTCTCTTTTGCTAAGCTAATTCAGAATAATGGAATAGTGTCTGATAACATCTTCTTGGGTGGCCGGGTGCAGAGTGAACTGGAGAGAAGAAGGCAAAAAGGCGTGGACGACTTCCGCAGGGAGATTGAATACATTGAGGAGATTTCAGTTGGAGCAAGACAGAAGGCAAAGGAAAAGCTAAGCGCTGTAGAGTTGAAGGCGAAGGAAAAGGCAAACATACTTAGAACTACGGGGAGAGTTCCTAAGACATGTTTCTGCTGCTGACACCTGACTGTAATCAGTTTATCTTGTTTTCTCATGAACAATCTTTAAACTTCTTTAAAATGTAAATATTAATTTCACAGTTTCTTGTCTAACTCAAAGCGCCAATTCTAACGCGATGGGAAGGAAACTCTTTGTATGATTTGCCATTCTATGCAAAAGTTCAAGTAATACACTCCATCAAATAATAACATTGATTTTATTTAATTTATCATGATGTTCATGAGCCGACCGGGTTCCTCTGCAATCGGACAAGCAATTGTGATGTTCAGGCATGTGAATCCTGGGAGCCTCTCACAATCGCAGTTCGGCAGGCTGCAATCCAACAAGGGATTACAGCCAATATATCCCAATCCATTCATGAGCAATGATAAACATATGATGATGTTGAGAACATCTGATTTTCTTGTCGGTGCTTTGCATAATTATAGACATGACTATAATTATCAACTCCTGTCCAAAATCTTGATGTATTATATTAGTGTGTCATGTCGAATCCAATTATATAACGACACGTGTTTTATATATATATATAGGGGTGGCACGTGAAAAAAATTAAAAACTAAAAAATGGAAATGGCATATGACGCTTATCAATATATAATTAGATTTTGATTTAGCACACTAACGAAATCCATTAAGATTTTAGACAGAAGTTGATAATAAAGACTTATTTGTTATTTTTATATACCATTAAGGGTAAAAATGCGGATGCAGATTTAGTTATTAGCAATATTCGCATCCGCATAATGCGGTTATCACTTTTAGGTATCTGTATCCGCATCCTTATGCATCGTGTGATTATTATTCGCATCCGCGCGATTATTCAATGCGATTATTATTCATTATCCGCATATGAGGTAATTGGTATTTTGGGCCTTGAAGTTGTAATTCCTGCTTAGTAAATACAAAAAGACATTATCTATAGTTAAACCCTATTATTCAGATCACACTTGCTAATTATTTTGCCATGAAATTCTCACCTCATACATTATTTAGTTTCGTGCATCATCTATTTATAATTGGTGAAAATAAAATATATTTGAAAAAACAATAATAATAAAGGAATAACATATAAGGCAATTGAATCAAAACAAATTACAAGAGTTTCCTAAAGAGTTTCCTAGCAGTGAAATCCATTGATCCAACAACATTACAAACAATGTCGTTTTAATGAATTTAATTAAATATATCTAATTTATATATAAGGGGAATACGGATGTGGATAATAACCACATCCGTCTACTATAAAACTGTTATCCACGTCCGCATACGTGGATAATAGCTTTTGCTAACCGATAACATGGCATGAGTTGAATAAAGTAATAAGTTTCTTAAAAAAAAAAAAAAAAAAAAAATTGTCATTCAACCCATGTCAAGTCAACCGATATAAAGCGAGAGTGTGATAAAATGGGCGTGACTGATATAGCCTCATCAGGCTTTATGTCAGTCAACTACATAAAGCCATAAATGAACATATGAAGCCTTCCTAGAAACAATTATCATGCATATGCCACGAAATCATGGCACGCCAGCAGGGACGAAATCATAATTTTTCATAGGAGGGGCTAAAACGATAACGAGGGGTTAAGCCTATATATATATTAACGGAAAGAAAGAATACTTTCCTTCACTAATAAGATGATTAAGATTCAAAACCAGGCTTAGCTAGCATGCAAAGCATACCCAAGTAACCCAACTTTGCTTGCCCACCCAGTAACAGCCAAAGACCAACCCTAATTTATAGATTAGCAAATCATTAATGCTCAAGCACTAAAGTTTCAGAACAGGCCTTGTCTCAAACTACTGGACGCTTTGCTCGAGCAAATGAGGTAATTCTGCTACTTTAACAATGAAAATATATATATATATATATATATATATATATATATAAAACTCAAAGGGTTTCAAAAGTTGAGTACATTTACATTGTTAAGGCATGATTCTTTTGGATTGTAATCAAAGACGGTTTTAAAATCTGTGATTTTGTAATCAGATCTGCGAAGGAAGACACAGATGCAGATGCTTGGGAGAAAGCTGAGTTGGCTAAAATCAAAAACATGTTCTTATTTATCAAGATTGCAAATTAATAATAGACATTAAAATCCAAGCGAATTAAAACCAAGTCTATGGAGACTCAAAAAAATCAAATTAAACCAGAAATAAAAAATTTAAAAAATTAAAATTATGAGCTAAATTTTCCGCTTCCAATGCCTATGTTATATAACAAGCAATTAAGAATATATGTACTGTTCAGTCACGAATGGTTGGAATTTCAGGTACGAGACGTTAAAGTGCAGTTTATATTTCTTGGAGGAAAATATGAAGGAAATTAAAGAGCCAGACGCCAACTAGACAAGAAAGAGGCAAAAAGTGCAGAGTGAACTGGAGAGAAGAAGGCACAAAGCCACGAACGAATTCAGCAGGAAGAGTGAAGGCAAAGGAAAAGCAAAGGGATGAAGAGTTGAAGGCGAAGAAAAAAGGCAAACATAATTAGAACTACGGGGAGAGTTCCTAAGACATGTTTCTGCTCTTTAAACTTCTTTATATACAAGACTAATTCTAATACTCCACCCTTTCAAAAAAATAATTTCACAGTTTCTTATCTAACTCAAAGCGCCATTAATTCAAACGCGATGAAAATTTCTTTGTATGATTTGCAAGCAATTGTGATGTTTGGACAGATGAACCTCATCGAGAGCCTCTTTGGATAATTATAGGCACCTTTTATAGACCTTTTATCTTGAAGGAGAGAACTCATGAAACTTATTAAGCTCATTTCCCAGCTATTAAAACAAATTTTATCCTTGTTTAGGATTCAATTCTTGACACTCAAGACTTACATGCAATAGCTGCCTAGAACCATTGAAAGCAACGATTGACATCTCCCACTTCTGTTCAGGATATATAGAGCTAAGGAAAGAACATCACAATCATCTTGTAAATGGGTGAAATCTGACATGCTTCCCACATTAGCTCCAATAATCCATTCCACCTTCGCAATCTCGTGTGTCTTCGAAGCACCATGAATCATAATCAGGTTGTAAACTAAACAATTTGAAGAAACATGCACAGCCAAAGTCTACCGCATCTTTAGTTGTGTAGAAACAGGAGAATATCAATCTTCCATACTTCAAGGACTTCTTCTTTTTTCATCTTTTTTTTTTTTGTGCTTGGAACAAAGACTGATACTTGTTATAGCCCAATTGGCAATTAGTCCTTTAAACACAAAAACAGAGTCATTTAATCTAAACATTAAAATCAAGCCTATACTGAAAGAAATAAAAACAAAAAAAATTCAGATATCACCACAAGCACTCGGTAAATATATTCTTATGCACACTCGAGTTCGTACAATAGGTTCATCCAAATCACTGACAATCACTCTCAAGAAAAGAATTCAATCACAGAAACCATGCCTCTCAGTTTCTTGAAGCTTCCACGGCATCACATATACTTTGGGAAAAATCTTAAAAGCTTCCCGACCTCGAACAGACAAACTGCTAGAAAGTGTAGTGGAGTGACCAATTTCGATAGAAGGCAATGGGGGTTAATTCAGAAAAGAGAAATTGGAGATGCAAGTTTTTTTGGGGTGAATTCATGAGGTTATTTCTCTCACCAGCCTCTCCAAAGTAGGGTAAGCAAAATACAATACCAAGAAAGAAGGGATTGCAAAAGCAACTGTAACAAGCAAGTAGAGGGCTAAGATGACAGCACAGCCAGGTACAACAAAAAAGGCAATCAGAAGAAATATGATGACCAAAGGGAACTTGGATGTAAAGTGAATAAAGAAATCCAGAGATTTATGAAGGGAAAATTGGTGTCTCTCCACATTGCTGCTACCATTATCATCGTTAGACCCCCAATGTCCAAGGCTACGGGTAGGAGGGGCCCTTCTGAGATTACCATTGGTAGCTTGATTTCCAAGAGCGAAATTGCATCTTGGAGACAAAGTCGGTTGATTTTCACCACAGGAGGAGGAATTAAACTTCGATCGATCGCCATTCAAGCTCTCGACCATCCAAAGAAGGAAGAAGTTTTTGCGAGGGAAGCTAAGATTTCCCTTATAAACCAGCCGGAATGATAACAAGTGGCACCATGGACAGGAAATGAAGAATGGAATTGTGATTTGTTGGGTGGGGAATTTCAAGACAGCCAATTGAAGCCCTAGGATACAATTTTTGCAGAGCGTGTGACCACACCATAACACATAGGGGACGTTCTCAACAATATTGAAAGACTCCCAGCATATTGGGCATTCCAGTCCTTCCTCTCGGCTAGCATTTGAACACACTTCATCATCTGAGCACTCTGGACAAGCTCGACTTGACTCTAGTGAGTTTTTCTTCAGTCCAATGCTTGAAATGGCATTTGAAGCAAATTTCCACATTATGACAGAAGAAAAACTCCTATTAGATAAGAGCAGTAACTGCTAAAATCGACGAGTTTTAGCCATTCTCCTGCAAAAGAACCAACCACAAGTCAACCAAACTAAGCCTTGAAGATTCCTCTTCTAGTGTTAATTATTAACAGCTTATGTTCCTGACATTAAACCTATAACAGCCAATCACCCTCTCAATAAATGTGATTGTGAACAAAATCTACAAACCAAGTCATTAGGATACAAATATAAGTGATATAACTTTTGGTTGCAAAAAAGAGACATAAGCTACAGTGGTGATTTGGTGTGAATGACAAGTTAATAAAAACACCTCAAATTCTAATTTTGGAATATTCTACGTTTTTATTTGCATACTTTCATGCCCCCTTGCACAAGCCATATTTGGATGCCAAAAAGAGGTTATCATATCAACCTGATTGCCCTGTTTAGAATTATATGGCTAGTATGACAAATTTAAACTGCAGCTAATAACACCTGCAGTTTGTAAGCCTACAAGAAATTAGCACACGGTCTAGCATCCCAACGGAGGTATTTTTCGCAAGTACAACTCCAGTGTTCATCTAACAGCTAAACTGTTTTGTAGAAGTTTACAGAAAAGATGGATCCTAATGCAGTAATTGGCCGCAGAAACGTAGACAAACATATATCAAATGCATTTTTGAGCACTAATCATCTAAATTCTAAACTAGGCACAATTTTCAGGTCTCATCCAACAAAACCCTAGTACTGTATGTATCCCACCAACGTATACATGGGCTCCCTGAAATCCGAAAGAAAAAACTGACATTTGGACACTGACCACAGCTGAAACAGAACTTTGTGTTGTAATGGCAACCCAAGAAACCAGTTCACACCCTGCATCACCTTTACGCATATAAAAAAAAAAAAAAACACATATTATGCTACCCTTCTTAGGGTCCGTTTGGTTTAGCGGTTTCATGTTGTTTGAAAAATGGCGATTTCAGAACGCAATTAATAAAAATGTGATTTTTAAAAACGCAATTAAGCGTTTAGTAAAATTGCGGTCTAGCCTCTAAAATTGCCCTTACCTGCTATTTGAAAATGTAATTTTTCTACGTTTTTAAACCGTCATTTTTGTCAAACGCACCTCCAAATGAGACACTTCTCGCGATTGTGTTTAAAAACACTTTCTTTTTTTTTGGCAAAATTGCAAGACCAAACGGACTCTTAGAGTTAGGAAGAGAAATCTTCAAAGGTACAGATGGCAGTGAGATGGAGTGATTAAAGCAGATAATCTAAACAAAAAACAAAAACAAATCATACAGATTTCTATAACAAATGCATCGGACGCCTACATATCTAATTTCTTTATCTTGTTTTGTAAGAAAAGAATTTTATTTTCTTTGTAATAAATTTCTTACATATCTAATTTCTCCTTATTTCATTGATATTGCAATACACGCACGCACATACACATTACAAGTTCTTCTTTGCATCTAAGAACGACTAAGACCTTAACTTGACGCCCAAGATATGAAGATAAATTCTATTAAAATGAATACCCCAGCAGAAGCAGATTTTAGTCTACGTTTCTCTAAGTCCAATCATCACAAAATGCAACAAAAGGTTGGGACTTGAGAAATATTCAAGTGCCCCTTAAAACCCGAGAAATTAACACTCGGTACAGCGAAACACAAGTTCCCATCAGAGACAATTTTCTGGTCGAGACAAGAAAAAATTATTGATTAAATTCAGGAAGCGCAAAATAATATTGTCAAAGAGAGTTAAAGAATTGAATGCAATCAAGAATTAAAACGGGAAAGCGGCATTTAATTTGGAAGGCGAATTGAAAGAGAAACTAACCTTTTTCAGTTTATAAATGAATTGGGGTGGAATTCGGAAAGATGAGGAGATAGAGCAGAGGTGAATAGAGGAAGATCTCTCTCTCTCTCTCACTCTCTCTCTCTCCGCCCTCGAAAAACGTTTCGGGGACGGGAAGAACCGAAGAGCCTGATTATAGAACCGAATTTCCGAATATTCAAGAAACGGCGTCGTGCGGAAGTTAATTGCCTTCTCAAACAAAGTGTTAAGTGTGGATTAACAAAAATGCTACACATTCCCTGTTCTCACATTTTCAAGTGCGCATTTCTTAACGAGGCACTAAAATTTATTCGGATTCCGCTTTAGTGCTGTATATGATTCATCCAAAATATAATAATAAATTTTAGTGCCGCATTAAAAAAAATATGTATTTGAAAGTGTGAGAATTGGGAGGGTATATAATAGCATTTCAATTATCTGACAGAATGCTTATATTTGTCTTAAAATTAGCGTGTCTTAAATCTCTTCTAAAAAGCATATGGCGTGGATCTTGATTTATTGTCAAATAGGATCTAATTTTTTTATTTTTTATTTTTAATACAGTTTTTCCTTTTTTTTTTTTTTTTTTTTTTTGAAATGATCTTGTATTCAAAAAAATCAATCAAGAATACATCTCAGCATTCACAAGATCCAACAAAACAGAAGGGAAAGAACCAAGCCAAACTCGATTCTGCAACTGCGAAATTGCCATCTTAGCTAAGAAGTGGGCAATCTTGTTTCCTTCACGCCGAACATGCTTAATAGTCCACCGATCAAAGTATTTCAGCAGTACACGAGTCTCAGCTATGAGGTTAGTGGCAATACCCTCATCAACAGCAGCTTGATTCAAGGCAGAGACAACCCCCACAGCATCTCCCTCAATAACCACCCACTTGAAACCCAATGAAATCCCGAACTCAACACACAATTTAGCTCCAAAGGCCTCAGCCACCAGGGGATTAGAAATATAACGGTGGCAAGAGCACTTAGTCGCAACCACCTTTCCATTAGAGTCACGAGAAACAATGCCCACACCCATCCACTTCTGGTTTCTATCCAAGGCAGCATCCCAATTCAGTTTGAGAAAACCATGAGGAGGCTTAAGCCAATGAACTGGAGAAGAAATAGGAATAGGAGAAGAGAAAAGATCCATTGAATCAAGAGCCTTTCTGTACTCCTCCAAAGCCTCCTTAGCACTTTTGATTAAAAAGCTAGTTTGTGTGACTAGGCCATCAAAAACGAACCTGTTCCGACTAAACCAAATTCTTTGGGCAACCATGGCAACAAACTCAAGCTCCTCCCTCTCCAACCTCCCTTTCAATAAGTCAAAAAGAGCCAGGAAATCTGTAACATCCGAGGCACATTTTTGAATCCGGGGAGAACATTCTGACCAAACATTTTTAGCTACCCCACAAAGCCACACAGCATGGATACTTGATTCTACTTCAATGCCACAGAACGGACAGAGTGGATTGTCTACGATCCGTCTCTTCCATAATTTTTCTTTGGTAGGGAGAATGTCATTACAGACGCGCCAAAGAAATAACTGCACCGATCTGGGAATCTTAAGCTGCCATAGGAGCTTCCAACATTCTCTGGAAGAAGAAAAGGAAGAAGAACATCCCTGGTCCCTGGCTAATCGTTCAGTTTCGAGATTATAAGCACTTCGAACCGAGAATAGGCCATTGTTAGTTCCTGCCCACACCAGCCTGTCCCTCATGTATCTGGGGCTAATAGGAATATTACAAATTTGCTCCACTACTTCTGCCGGAAATGTTTGTTCAATTAGAGGAATATTCCACCAATTTAACTCAAAATCTATCAATTCACAAACCCTAGCTTCCCCATTCAATCTCTGCACTTGTGCCTGGATCTTATGAGTTTGTGTAGAAGGGATCCATTTGTCTTCAAAAATCTTGATACTCGATCCATCACCAACTCTCCAAATGATGCCCTCACTAAGCACCGGTTTTGCTCCACAAAGACTCCTCCACACATAAGAAGGGCAATATCCCAAAGAGGAGCCCAGAAAATCCCCTGAAGGGAAGTATTTCTCTTGAAAAATTCTACTAACCAAGGCTTCTGGGTGTTTTAAGAGTCTCCAACCCTGTTTAGCTAATAGGGCAGTGTTAAAGTTGACCAGGTCCCTATAGCCTAAGCCTCCCTCCAGCTTATTTCGCCCTAAACCACTCCATGCCATCCAGGCCACTTTAGATCCATTCTCCTTATTCCCCCACCAGAATCTGCCCAACATAGAATTAATATCTCGACATAGGGTTTTGGGGAGTCTAAAGACACTCATAGTATACGTAGGCATAGCTTGAAGGACAGATTTAATCAAAATCTCTTTACCCGCATGAGACAAGAATTTCTCTTTCCACCCGTTCATACGTTTCCAAATCCTTTCCTTAATGACATTAAAAGTGGCTATCCTCGATCTACCTATGAGGGCTGGAAGACCAAGGTATCTTTCGAATTGGGAAGTACAACTATAACCCGTGCCCTGAATAATAGAGTTCCTAACTGCTTCCTTAGTATTTCGACTAAAGAAAACAGCAGTTTTCTCCCGGTTGATCTGCTGTCCCGATGCCTCCTCATATCTACGAAGTAGAGTAAGAATATAGCCCCACTCAGAAAGGTTAGCACGACAAAACAAGAGGCAATCATCCGCAAATAGGAGATGCTGAATCCTTGTTCCTCCACGAGAAATAGGGACTCCCGAGATAAGACCCTCCCTACCCGACTGCTTCAGCATGGAACTCAAAACCTCCGCACAGAGAACAAAAATATAGGGTGAAAGTGGATCCCCTTGGCGAATTCCTCTGGAGGGTTGAATATGGCCCTGAGGCTGACCATTAATTAAAAGGGAATAAGTCACCGTCCGAATACTAGACATGATGAGCTCAACCCACCTATCCCCAAAACCCAATTTCCGAAAAACCCCTTCCACAAAATCCCACTCAAGCCTATCATAGGCCTTGCTCATATCAAGCTTCAAAGCCATATACCCTTCCTTCCCCTTAAGCCGGGTAGCCATGGTGTGAAAAGTTTCAAAGGCTATCAAGATGTTGTCAGTAATAAGCCTGCCAGGTATGAAGGCACTTTGTTCTGAGGAAATAATAAAAGGAAGCACTTGTTTAAGACGGTTAGCAAGCACCTTCGAAATAATTTTATAAAGCACATTACAAAGGCTGATCGGTCTAAAATCAGAAACCTTTGAGGGCGAATTAATCTTAGGGACAAGACAAATATAAGTATAATTGATCCCCCCTTCTATAAGACCCCCATTAAGAACTTTAAGAACAGCCCTAGTGACATCCGAACCCACCACACCCCAGGACTGTTGGAAAAAACTGGCAGAGAAGCCATCGGGACCAGGGGATTTAAGGGGATGCATTTGGAAGAGGGCACACTGAACCTCATCCCCTGTGAAAGGTCTAAGGAGTTTATGGTTCATCTCGTCAGTAACCCTTCTATCAATAACACTGAGACAATCTGTAATACCCGAAGGGGCTTGGGAATTAAATAAATGGGTATAAAACTCAATGAAAGTTCTACTAACCTCTTCTTTCCTCCTCCAGACTCGCCCTTCAGTATCTGTAATGCTGCGGATGGTGTATAAGAAGAAAATACAGTTTTTCCTTTAGGCCCATTTGTTTGGGCGTAAGCATAAGATTTCTGATGAAAAACATTTTCAACTTTTTTTTTTCTTTAACATTTGGCTTGTACGGAAAATTAATACTTTTTTTTTTTTTTTTTTTTCATTCAATCGAATTAGCCTTTGTATATAAGAACTTTTATTCACGACATAAAAATGTTAATAATATTGAACAACTAAAACAATCAACCTAAAAATTATGTTTAACTAAAATATACACATATTAACTAACAATTATTATCATTTTCATATAATCAGAGGAGCTGTGACGACGAGAGAGATGACGAAGATGAGTTGCGGATACTTGTTCGGACAGGTAGGTCCTATAAGAGGCGCTCTCATAATTTCTTATCCAAGAGTGTGTGAGAGGGGTAGAAAACGATGATAAGTACCAACTAATAATAAATACTGAAAACTTATATATAGCTGCTTCAAGGAAGCCGTAACATCCAAAACACCTTAAACCGTATTATGGAAAATAGTAATTAACTCCCTTTTTTTTCGTTAGTAACCATCATTTAAATAATACAAATAACCCTACTAAGTTACTAACATAAATATCTGTCATAAATAGATAACTACTACTAAACTCCTACTTACTATCATAGATAGATAAAAATGTTACTTGTCCTTTCAAATTTACACTACTACTACTATTATCTGGTTTAAGAACCACATGATTTATGATTATCAAATGGTATAAGCAGACGAGAAACATAAACAATTTTACGTGTAGTGGATACATGGAAGGATTTTTTAGTATAAAAATAGCGAAGCCATTTGGAATGCTCTTTATGCCGTAGTGACTTCCAGTCAATGGATCTCCCCTTTTTTCTCATTTTGCTTGAGGCGTGTGATTTTATCCATCTAGCAAATGTTTTTTCGGTAGCTATTTTGATAATTGTTGCTGGAAATACTTTAAAGGTGCGGTTCTAGGCCTTCTGGCTCTTATCCAGCCAGTTACCCCTGTTCTTGTTAAGCACAGTCGCAAGTTGAGTTGGATGAGGACTAGGCATGGGGATTCGTTGCAGAGAGGAGCCAATTTGGGTTTATTGTAACCAAATGGTTCCTGAAATATGTCTTTTTGACCGAGTCAAGACGCAGCTCAGAGTCAAGAAATCGCGGAATATACGCATGTGATGTGCTAGTTTTAGATCTAATCTGATATTGCAATCTGAGATAAGAGAGAAATACATGTTGGGCTAAATCGGAGATTAGCACACTGAACATATTCTTACAGACTTTAACTAGATCTGTTTCAGTCAAACTACAATCCAAATTCCAAAGGCTAAAAATCCACAAAGCAAAGCACAAAAGTACAGAATAGATAGAACATACAACGGGGAAAAGACAAGAAAATGAAAATACAGCAAAGCAGTTGGAATCACTATTTCTTCAAGAAACCTTGAGCCATCTTGAGGTAATCCCCGTACCCGCCACTTCCAGAATGGGACGAGTGGCCATCACCACTATCTGCGTGAGATGTGGTGCTGGCCGAGTGGCCAGAACTATGGGAATCCCCGTACCCACTTCCAGAATGAGCCGAATGGCCATCACCACCGTCTGCGTGTGATGCTGAGTGGCCAGAACTACCGGTGGTGGTGGAGGAATGGGAGGAGTTGTACTGGTGGAGATAAGTCTCGGCCTGGTCTATGTATTTGCCGAAGCTCTTGTCTTCCAATTTTCCGTAGTGAGAGGCAGCCTCTAGGAGATCAGCAGCGGCACCAGCGACCCTGGCCTTGTCAACTTTGTTGGTTTCATTTCCCATCGATGCTTGGGCTGCCTCAGCCACCAACTTGGCGCTGGCGAGGAGCTCACTGTTGGATGGTTGGTGGTGCTTCTGAGGGTGGGTGGTGGTGGTGGTGGGTTTCTTGTGAGAATCTGACTGAAAAAATTGATCCATTGGTGCCTGCAAAGTATGAAAATGAGGGATTAAAGGGGTGGGACTTGGGAGGCCAGAAGATTTGTCAAAAATTGCTGAAGATAGAAGAGGATGAATGGATGATGATGCTCTGACCTGCTTGTCCGTGAATATAATGGAGGTTGCGACTTTGTGAGGTCCCAGTTATAAATTATAATGGAGGGTTTCTTTTCCGTGTAGTTGGCGTGTTCGGTGTGGCGCTCCCTTACAGATCCATAATTAATTAGGAGCCCACGTCGGCCCCGCGTCTCCTGTGGCTGTGGCTTGTCATTGTTGTCAACTGCCTCACTCACGTGTGAATGATATTTTTGTATTTTTGTTTAGCGCAAAAAAAAAAAAAAAAAAAAAAAGGGAGAAATTACACGTCATCTCTTATCATTTTTTTTTTATAAAATTATTATTGAATTTACCGGGCCATTGTCCCATATATTCAATAATAAATTTGCTTATTTCTTATATAAAAATTAACAAAAGATAGAAACCAAAGACTTCTCAAATAATCTTTTTCTTCTCCTTCTTCGTAGGTCTTCGTCAAAAGAGGGAGAGTTTTTTCTGAGCTTGGGTTGCCGGGAGAAGGGAGTTTCCCTCCCTCCTCCCGAATTTTGTTCCTCCTTGGGTTAGCCTAGTGGAGGTTAGAGTCTCCCAACTACTAGGGTTGTGGAGTTTTGAGTCCCCCTGGAATTGTTCCAGTTGTGGTTTTGATCTCCTAGTCTTTTTTGGACTATGGAGTGGTTTGTTTTTCTTAGTTTCTTTAGGTTTCTTTGTTTCTTGGCAGGAAAACACCTCAGAAAGGAGATGGAGGGGGAGCATCCGGCGTTCGTGTCGTCGGCGGAATGATTTGGAGAGGCCCAGTCTTTATCATTCTTTTAGTTCCAGATCTGCTCTGTTCTGCCACTTTCTAGTCGACACGCGCCCCCCAGCCTTGCCCGCCGTCGTCCTCCGGTTCTGCCGCTACTTGCTTCGGCCGAAAATCTCACTGTTGACCGGCGCGTGGTTGGCACGCGCCAGGGGGTTTAGTTACTCCATGGCCGCGCGTGTTGACCACATTTCCGCCCCTGTTGCCGTGCGTGGTGGTATTCGGTGGATTTATGTTCGGTTGCTGCAGAGGATTTGCCGACGGCGGCGCGTGTGGTACACGCGCTGTCTCCGGCGGTTCATTATTCCGACGACAGCTCTTTTTTTGGGTGTTTTTTCCTGTTCTTGAATGCAGATTGTATTTGATAGTTTTGCTCTGTGTTAGATTTAGCCTGGTCTTTGATGGTTCAAGTAGAAGTTCATATGTCAACGTAGAGGCACATTCCTGTTGATTAGGTTTATTTGTAGCAACTATCAGTATTATCTGAGTTTCGGGGTAACTGTAATGGGACGTTTGATGAGTCCCTTATTGGTCTGAGTTGATGACTGTATCTTTGTTACCCTTGGGGTGAATTAATGAAATGTTTACATTTTCCCTTAAAAAAAAAAAAAAAAGAAGACTTCTCAAATAAAATTCACTTTCATCCTATTACTAGAGATGCTTTAGCCACATAGACTAGCATGCTAAAAAAACAAGGCAAAATGTCAATGCATACAGAAAGAAGTTTTGTTTCAATCATATGAAGTCTTTTTTTGTAGCAATAGGGTCTCGATTTGTTGTTCTAAATTGATGAAATTGTACTTGTTCGACACTATTAATAGACTCTCTAAATATTATTTTATTATTTAAACGTAAGAAAAACTTCTAAAAATTCACCTTATGAACATTCTTATTTCATTCCCTAAACCAAGGGAAGCACCTTAACTTCTCATATCCTTATTTTATTTAAAAATAAAAAAATAAAAAAATAAAAAAATAAAAAAAAAAAAACCGTTTTTTTCCTCTCTTTTATTTCTCTTTCTTGTAACATTGATTTGAAACAATATTTAAATGGTATAAAAAAAGAATAATGAAAGTTATTGTGTCGTGCATTTGAATAAGGAAGCAACAAGTTGATTAGTTCCCTGAATTTAAGGAAAGTCGTTGAAAGTGCTCTAAGAGCATCAGCGTTACTCCCTAAATTTCATTATCCCCTAAATATATGAAAAACTCCTAAAAAATCACATGTAGCAAACTTCTCTCTCTTTCTACTAACATTGATTTGAAATAATATTTAAATAATATAAGAAAATGACAAAGGAAACAATTGTAGAGTTTATTTGAATAGGGAAACAACGAGTAGCTTTATTTTCTAAATTTAAGAAAAATCTAAGAGCGTCTACTATTAGTGCTTTGATAACCCATGGCCCTCTTCCTTAATTTCTTTTGCCTTACTAATTTCTCTTTCTTTCTTTCTTTCTTTCTTTTTTTGTTGTAGAAGTTCAAATAAAAATAAAAATTATGTTTGTAAAAATTTAACGCTCGTTTGGCAACTATTTTAAGGATATTTTTTGCTTTTTAAAAGAAAAAAAAATAAAAGCACTAATAAATAAACAAAAACAAATTTAATGCTAATTTTAAAAGGTACATTATTGTTAGATGAAGATGAAGATGAGAGAATTATAGAGTAATACTAGATAAAGCACAAATAACAATCTTGCATTTAAACCTTTCTCCATGTGAGGTTGGGGAGATTTTCAAAAAAATGTGCAAAATATGACGACATGCAAAAGTGTCGGTAGAATGACAACATGGTGTGAAATGAGGCCATTTTAGGCCTTTATAAAAGAGAACCTGAGAAACCCAATTCCCATCTCTAATATTATTAACAGAGTATTACCCCAGAGGAGTGACTACTGAGAACACAAAGGGTGTTGGTGCTATAAAATAATGGCCACACACTTTGTGTTCTCAGGTCACCCCTTTGGGGCTTCCTGTTTACATGCCATGAGAGGAGAGAGCCCAAGAAAACCCACCATCCCAGATGCCCAGCAAACACATTCCACTTCATATAACAGGGTACACCCCATTAGGCGTGCACCTGAGAACACTCTAGGCGTTGGCTGCTACAATCTCTGTGTTCTCAGGTCACCCTTAATGGGGCACCCTGTTTACATGACTTCTCATCTTCAAGTTTTTTAAATCCTTTTATGCAGGACTAGTGGAGTTCGCTGTTACTACATAAGCTACATGGATTGAGATCCCCAGCAATTTCTTGCCCAAATAAATTTTGAGTCGTTCGGCCATTTACTCTAGCATATAGATTTTATATAAGCTATCTTACAATTTGGGCAACAAATTGCTAGGAATCTCAATCCCTTAAGCGATCAGCTCAAGAGGAAAAAACAAAGAAAACAAGTATCACATGAGCCATCAAATTGTCACTCATCATTTACATGCTTGCAGGAAAATGCAGTTGTTATTATTGTCTCATCCTTCACCCTACACCTCACCCAAGGCCCATACGAACCTAATATTGCAGAAGACGCGTTGTCAATGGGCCGAAAAGTCCACCAAATCCTCCAAGTTTATTTTTGCTAAGATTTGTATGCATTAAATGTAATAATATTATGATTGGGAATTTGATTCTTGTACAACACAAATACAACAACTGCACAACAACCCCTCACATGAGGGTGGGCCTCAATATGTGGGACCCACCCTCATGTGAGGGATTGTTGTACAGTTGTTGTATTGGTGTTGTAAATCTAACATTTTCCTTATGATTGAGATATGATTCCCTATACACATGATTTCCTATACACATGCTGTGTACACAACCACAATAGGCGTGAGATCCATGCATATGGAACTTATCTCGGTGCTATCTCCACCGCCAGCAACTCTCTTTCTCTCTCTGAAATTACCGAATCATATTGTTTGAATTTCTTTATGGTCTCTGATTCGGTTTGAGGAGTTAAAATGATTCGATCTTTTGTTTGTTATTGGATGGTGTTAGTGATTTTGCTGGTTCTGATTGTTGGATGTGTTGGCGATTTTGCTTGGTTCTGATTCGATTTTAGAAGAAAACAAAAAATCGATTTGTTTTGGTACAGTAGGTCTTTTGATTTATTTTAGGTTTTGATTTTCTAAATAATATAAGCTAATTATTGGGTGGTGTTGGTGATTTTGCTTGGTTCTGATTCGGTTTTAGGAAAAAAACAAAAACATTTAGGTATCGGGTATTTTGATTTATTTTGAGTTTTGATTTTAGTTGTAGTTTGTTATTAGTAGATGCTTTTCTGATTAAATTTATGCTTGGTTCTGATTCGTTTTGGAAAAAGAAAAAAGAAAAGAAAAAGAAAAAAAAACACGAAGAAAAGAAAAGAAAGAAAACCAAAGATGCTTCTCTTCAAAGAACTCTATCCGCATGCATGTCATCCAAGAAATGGTTGGCTGAAAACAGCTTCTCTCCCATGAAAAAGATCGCATCCACTGAAGAATTTTCTGTCTCCTTAGCAAATTCTTCATCTTCCTCTTCAGAAGGAGAAAAAGACTACGAAGAAGGAAGGAGCAGGTTGAAGGGCGAGGAAAGTTCGGCATGTGGAGTTCTATTTCCTACCCAAACGGCGTCAAGGCACAAAAGAAAATAGACGAATTGTTGTAAAATTCAAACGACACAGTTTTAAGTACAAAAGTCTCAGTTAAATTTGGGTCATTCATACTTTGACCGCAGAGATGCTGTAGTTTTATCCTTGCTTTTCTTATTCGTTTATGTTTTCTCTCAACTACCCCAACTGTCTTTATCGATCTTCTACTTCCTAACATTTTTTCTTTGAGTACATCAACAAAGGTAGTACAACAAATAGGAGGATAGGGCTAGACAACTCAATAAAGAGCTTCGAATTAATCTTATTAATGATGGTAAACATAAATTAAAAGAGAATGCATCAAATAAATAGCACAATTTTGTATATTTTTGGTACGAAGACTAAAAAAAGTGATTGTTAATTAAGACGGTTTGGTAAAGCGCTCCACGAATGGCACAGCCTAGAAGCGCAAGAAATGCCACAAACTTTAAAAGGTCCAATAACTCAATTTGTAGCCCAGCAAATAAACAACTGCAATAGCATATTCAAAAGTAAACCACGGCAGCAAATAAGACATTGCTGAAGGTCAAAACGAAGTCTATAATGAAGATAGCTTTAAGAGTCCGAAGAAAACTAAAAAAAGCAAAGAAAAATAAGTAACAAAACACAAAACGCTGGCTACTTCATAATATTGGTGTTGTTTGGCAAGAACATGAACGGAACATAATAGTGTCTTCTACTGTTCATGTACTTTTTTCTTTTTTCTTTTTTTCTACTTTTTCATATTTTTTTAATAACAATCAATATCAAAACATTCTCATTTTTTTCACTTTTTATATTACATTAATAATTTCTTATTATTATTCAAATACAAAAATTCACTATAATACAAATTTTTTTCACTTTTTTATATAAATTCTTTTTACTTTATATCACATCATCACTTTATTATTATTATTATTATAATAATAGATACTTCCTTTTTTTTTCTTTTTTTTTTTTTGAACATCACCTTCATTTATGATAAAAGCCCCAAAAGGGGATTACAAGTGACAACAAGAGACCAAAGGTCTACACAAATACAAGAGTAAATACAGAAGGCGATTACACCGCCCCAAAGGCGGAAGCTCAGCCCATAGGCCATGGCAGTGACCAGAGATAAAGAATCTCTGCCCATTAAGTCAGGAAAACTCGACTTAAAGCAGTTATCGAATACAACAGACTAACATTACATGAACATACATTTGAGCCTCTCAATACAATAAAGCACAACCCAACTAAAGATAAAGAGGCTTAGTCTAGCTTAAAGCCACCTAAAAGCCCATACAATATCAACCCATTGCAAAGATACATTGTGAAAGACAAGAGTATACAATCCAAACAGAAAACATCCACTGCCCTCACCGGAAAGAGACAGTCATTGCCTGAATCGGCGCATGCGAGACACGCGCCATATCCTGAGACTCCAGCAACACCCAACCACCACGGACCACCACCAACAGCCACAAACTAGGCCTGAGAAACGAAGCATAGCCCTCACGCGCCGACAAGATCCCGGTGCGTGCAGGCCACGCGCCGGTTAGGGAATAATGACGTGACCTCAACTTGTGACAGTCGGACCGGGGGACGACGTCAAAAGCGGCTACGGAGCGCGTGATAGGATATCTCCGGTGAAAACGCACAGATCTGACTCTCAAAATAAGACTATAAACACACTACCAGAGAGACGAAAACCACCGAGGACTCAAGGAAAACAACCGGATCCAAGCCAACAATACACTGGAAGTTTCCTGCCGGAAAACAGAAAAGAAAACCAAAGAAAACACAATAAAACTTCACAACCCCGAATAGTCGGAATATCAAAACACCACCGAAAACTGGTTCGGGGGAACTAAACACCCTACCCTAATGGTAGGAAGAAAAATCAACCTCCACTGGTAAAGCCAAGGAGAGACAAAAATTCCAAAGCTTGAAGAGCTTGGAGGACAGAAGGCCGGGAGGAGGGATGAACCTCCCTCCTCCAGCAAACAACTCTTTGAAAGCAAACTCTCACTCTCTAGAAAGTTGATAGCGAAGAGACGGTCAAGAATAACTTTTTGGACTGCAGTGTATATCTAATAATAGATACTTCCTAACATTATTACTCCATCATGAATATTTCATTTTCTTTGCACAAGTACACGTGGCTCACTATCACACCTATGACTTAACCTCCACACACTAATTGCTGCACCTACTCCCTTAATTAATTATCACGGACATGTTTGGTAAGTAATTGTGTTAGGAAATATTTGTGTGTTATATACTAAGAAGTGATTGATGTGATATAAAATTTGAGAATATTTTATAAAAAGATAAAAAAAAAAAAAAAAAAATTATTTTGTAGTGAGTTTTTCTATTTGAATAGTAATAAAATATGATTGATGTGATATAAAAAGTGTAAAAAAATTATAATACTTTTTATTTGATTTTTTTGAGAAAAGTAAAATGAAAAAGAGAAAAAGTTTGAGAATGGTTTGTCAAACAAGACCTGTCGGTCTGCTTTCCTGGACAAGATCGTAAGATCGGAGGAAAAATCTATTTATTTTTTACTAGAAGGAATCTTGTTCATTCATTTTCTTTTTAAATGGAGATCTCCATTGAAAATTGTACAGGATTCAAGGCCTTTGTGGACAATTTTCACTCCTCTCATCTAATTAAAGCCTCTCTCTATTATGACACCACCTCCAGAAATAGGATCAACATTATTGGCAGTGAGATCTGGAACATAGATAAACATTATACCCATAAAAATATTAGCTCAACGGAAAAATTGAGAGAGAGCCAAATCTACCAAAGAAATGAAACGGCCAGTCAGATAGAGAAGGATGGCCACCTCCTAGATGGAAGTTGCGTAAGCAAATCGGCCGGGAACCGGTCCAGAGAAAGAGTGGGTTTTCGCAAGAGGGGGGGGGGAGGGGAATTCGGGGGAAATGGAAGTTTTCCCCCATGCTGGTTTCAGTGTGGGCATTCTTTTAAAAAATAAAAATAAGCCATGTCGGCAGGGTTAAAAAAGTAGTAAAGTGATCATATCTCATTATGATTAGTGAGACGCCTAAATTATATTTTACTATCTAATAGTATATATACAATCATGTTATTTATAATTTTAAACAACGTGGTATCATGTATACTGTTAAATATAACAAAATAATTTTTTTTAAAATGTAAAATGGATCTCTCTATTTCTCTTAGGTCATTTAAAAACTTTAAATAATATAACATATGTATATTATTAAGAGTAATGTTATTTAGTTGACTGTTATATGATTCTTATACAATTAAGATGACGTGATAAAGAAAATCAGTTCTTAATTTTATTTATTTATTTTTACTTTTTAAAATTGTTAATTTTCACTATCATATCTTCTTGGGTTAAATACCTTATTGGTATATGTAGTAAGGGTCATGATCAAATGGTTGCTACGGTTTCAAAAAGTATCACAGGAGGTAAATGACGTTAATCTAAATATCCACTTGGTACTTCCGTACAGAATCTATCCTTTGTTTTTTCTTTTTTTTTTAATGGTCATACACGTTACCCCCTTAAAATTGTGACACTTGTCACGGGAGTGGCCGAACCTCCCCAAGGGCAACTTGCAAAATGAGGGTGACTGAAACCATCCTCAAAAGGCCAAAGAAAAAAATAAAATAAAATAAAAATAGAAGAGTTAGCCTTGATGGTGGTTTCGGCCACCCCCATTTTGCAAGTTGGGGTGGCCGAACCCACCCTAAGTGGCCATAGAGGTTGGTTTTAAAAAAAAAGGGTTTAGCTAATTTTTAATTTATTTAATTTCTTTTACTTTATGCATCATATGTGCCATTAAAAGCATATGTATCATTGTGATGCATGACCATTCAGGATGATATTATGATTTGGCTAAAATATATAGTAACTATGATAGATGTCATGATTTTAAGGAGGTGACGTGGATGACCGTAAAAAAAATGGCCGGAACCCAAACAAAAGGACCAAGTAAGTATTTTGATTAATGACAAGTACTACTTGTGATACTTTTTGAAACCGAGGCGACTGTTTGATTATTTCATTTACCATATGTATCAACAAAGTATTTAACACTCTAATTTAAACATTCTTGTAGAGTGAGAAACGAAAATCGAATGGCTCTATACGTCAACTAGGGGTGTACAAGCGGTTATTGACTAAATCGTTAACTATAACCGCCTACGCCTAGGCGGTTAGCGATTATTTTTATTATTATGTTTATAACCGGCGGTTTGAAAACTGCTTTTAATTTGGGCTTTGAGCAGGTGTTTGGGCAAGTTTTAATTTTTTTCAAAAAAATAATAATAATAATAATTTTTTAACCTTTTAGTACAAAATTAACAAATCTAAATACAAACCCAGAATATCTATTAAAAAAAATATACAAATCTAAAACACTACAAATCTAAAACCAAATCATTACCAATCCAAATTCAAATTCAAAACATTACAAATATAAATAACTAAATACAAAACCAAAACATTACAAATCCAAAACCTAAAAATTACAAATCCAAATAACCACATACAAACAAATTATATATATATATATATATACACGCGGTTAGCGGTTGTACATTTTAGTTGTGAACTTGAAGAGTAATTTTAAAAGTATTTTATGTATCACTCAAAAAATGAGGTAACTTTTAAAATCATAATTTAATAATAATTCTTCATAAACTTAACGATAATTTTAAAAAGTAATCTCAATTTTTTATGAACACAAAAATTACACTTAAGGGAATAAACGAGCTCAACTAATCGCGAATTTCTCTGCTCAAGATCAGCTCCTTTACACGGTTACACCCCTTAGTGAGCGTCTCTTACACAAGACTTCTAGCGTTACTCCAACTCGAATGATGAAAATTGAAAAGGATCATTTTCCTCGCACAAAAGGATCTCTAAAACCGTAACCCCAGCGACCCGTTCGCACATCGAGCACAATGGACATGGAGATCGATCACCCGAAAGCAGAGTTTCAGATCAAAGACGATGACCTCTTCATAGCCGCGGAATCCGGCGACGCCTCGACGTTTAAATCTCTCTCTCGGGAGCAGCTCTCCAGAGCTCTCTCTCTGAGGAACGAGGACGGCCGGTCCCTCCTCCACGTGGCCACGTCTTCTGCTCAATCCGAGGTCTGTCCTCTCCTAAAGTTCTCTAGTTCCCTGTTTGGTTGCTGAAGAATTGTTGGAAAATGAAATAGAGAAAAATCAATGCCTGGAGTCCTTTTATCTTTTGGTTTACGCTGGTGTTATTTTAATTTTTCTTTAACAGAAATTGGTCAGTATTGCATGATATGAATCAAACTTATACCAATGTCAAATGAATGAATTAAAATCTGAAATCCAAACTGTAAATTGGTCTGCCTTCCCGAATTGTGTGCTTCTGCCTCTGATTGGTTGCTGGGAAAAAAGAAGGAAAAGGACAGCAAATTTTGTCTGTTTGGTCGCTTTCCGCTGCTATTGATTTTCGAGAAAGGAAGATCTGATTTAAATTGGACCAAATAGTTGGTAAATACGAGATTTGATGTTTCGATATCATCATTTTTTTTTTCCAGCAATGAGGAGCATTGTAGTTCCTCATGGTTCGCTTTTTGCGAGATTAGACCAGTGAATCTATATGCTATGTTGAGATATTGGTATTACGTTGTTGTGGTACTTCAATTTCTGTATTGATTTGGGAAGCACTAGGAGTTGTTAAACCTCCGTAGAAACATTGTTACCGCTTTACTTTTGGTGCTTTGTTATTGGAATTTTGAGTCTGTGAATTTTAAATGTTATGAAACTTGATGGGATCAGGTGTTAAAGATATTGTCGGCAATTGACGAATCAAAAAGCGTGATAAACAGTGCAGATGAAGAAGGGTGGGTGCCTCTTCATTCGGCAGCTAGCATTGGGCATTTGGAGATGGTAGAAATTTTATTAAGCAGAGGTAGGAGTTCATACTTTCTGCCTGATATATTGATTTATTTATTTATTTTTTTGTTGGAATTATTATTCATCTTGTCAATGTTGGAAGTATTTACTTGGTTACAAAAAGAACGCCAAGCTAGTCGCTTTTAGATACAGTTGGAAATCCATGAATTGACCAAAATGAATTGAATTAGAATTCATGAGACTTGGCCAACAAAGGACTAAATCACATCGGATTTGCTCCAATTTAGATTCATTTCAATTTGCTTAAGACACCTTTTACCAAATCCCAGAAATATCTCTATTCTATTTGTACACAACAAATTAATTCCTTTTTATGTCTATTCCAAAAATGACTTGAACTGCAAAACCAATTAAATTTAATTTATCAACAAATTTGAGTTATGAATTCAAATTGTAATTCATTGTACTAAGGGGCGCTTTACGCTTTTAATGAGATTGGCTTATTACTTATCAAAAAAAATTCAAATTGTAATTCATTCATCACAATGAATTTAATTGAATTTGAATTTCGGCCTTGATGATGCATAATTTCACACGGCCAGATTGGACAACCGATACCTGTAAAACAAGGGGAGAACTACTGAAGTGGCGCTGGCATGGGGTTAGCGGCGTGCCTCCGATGGTTAAGTCAGTGATGGGTTCTCAGCATGAGGGACTTAATAGAGAAAAATTGGGTTATGAGAGATGTACCCTTCCTTTGGAGAAGATGGGGTACTTTTATCTAAGTCTCCCTTATGCCTTTTTTAGCTTTTGTGTGAGTGACCCTCTATGTCGATTGGGCCATTATCTTTGGCCGCTAGGCCTATTTTTATCCACGTCAAACCCAATCATTTGTGCGTGTGTTTTTTTTTTTTTTTTCCACTTCCAAATCTTTCTTTTGCATTGAAAAGTTATCTTTATTATGTGGGTTATTACATATATATTTTGGCACTGGTATAGTATACAGTTCTTTTTCCAATTTCTTCTTCGAGTTTAGGCCTTAACTTGGTAAGCTTCTGAACCAACCTAGCATTTGATCGGAGTAAGATATTTGGGGCAGTTTAGGCTTTATAACAGGCTAATGGATACTGTACCACCCGTCAATCCACACGACTGATTGATCAAACATTTTTAGTTTGGTTTATCTGCGAAAATTGGCATGCATACATAATTGTGCCATCAAGCTGCATACCATAAATCTTAAGCAAGCATATGTGCTATTAGCTTCGTAGGGGGACACTATGTTATTTATGATGAATTTATCACTTAATGGGAGCGGATTAGGAGGTAAGCTGTTGTTTAGAATACCCACACTCACACCCAAATTCATGGCAGCAGTAGCAAGATAATATGGCAGCCAACATTTTAGTTAACTCCTTTTCCTGTTTATTACCCCACTCCCTGCATTTTTTAACCTTCCGGCCTGCGTTGTAGAAAACTGCGTATGTAATCTCAAATGCTATCTTTTTTGCACTTAACAGGAGCTGATGTTAATTTGAAAAATAGTGGCGGTCGCACTGCTCTTCACTATGCTGCCAGCAAGGGATGGCTGAAGATTGCTGAAATTCTAATCTCGCAAGGGGCAAAGCTTAATCTGAAGGACAAGGCTTGTAACTTCACACTAGAATTTTTACTTAATATGGCATAACTCTATTTTCCATATATTGCCTTCTTCATGTGCACATTACGTGAAAAAAAAAAATGTTCTTTTTTGAATGCTTGTGCATTTTTTCTTTCAACACCAGTCGTATGACATTCAGTGTCTCCAGGTTGGTTGCACCCCATTGCATCGGGCAGCTAGCACGGGCAACTCGGAATTGTGTGAATTTTTAATTGAGGAAGGAGCAGAGGTTGATGCTGTTGATAATGCTGGTCAGACTTCTCTTATGGATGCAGTTATTTGCCAGAACAAAGAGGTATGCTTGGTCGTAGTTCCTAGAGAAGACCTCTTTGTGATATTCACTTGACAATTATTTTTCAGTAAAATTTATTCCCTTATTAATTTCACGTCTATTGTGTTCTAGACCTACCGTTTCTTCCCCTTCTCTTCTGTGTTCGGACAAACCTTTGTTGAGCCTACTTTAACTATGCTGTGTCTGGGGCCTCGTCATTTTAACAGTATAATTAAGATACAAATTTCTTGATTTTCCTTGCAAAAATCTAAATGGAAAGAAAGATGTTTTTTTTACTAATACAGTTACGATACAGTTTTCTTGATTTTCCTAGAAAAATACGAACTGGAAAGAAAGATGGTGCGGGGTCTGTATTGAGCTTCTTTACAAGCTTTTCCAAGATTGTTTCCAAAATTTATCGCATTAGAATGAAACAGTAATAAATTTCACTGTACCTATTTGTAATGTAAAACATATAATCTAAAAACTCCTCAGTATGTCAAATCTTGCTGGCTTCTCTTACATGTGAATCTTTTAGAAGTATTTTTGTGGTCTTATGCAGTTTGTTTAAAAACTCCTCAGTTGAGTCGGTTGTATATTGCTGGAAGCCTATTGAAACAGGAGGCATTTTGCGTCAGGTGTTAAATCTCTGTTTTCTTTATTATTAGACACGAATCCCCAAGTGTACTAAGAAATTGAGGAACCTTTTCATTTTGTTTATTTGTAGTGTCTTCTAAGGAATAGAAGAGAGTTATGGAATATTCATATTATCAATGCCCTTTTAAAGAGACAATGATAAACTATTCATAATTATCTAATTATAGTATTTTTGTTTGGGGTGTATATTGGATGTCATATGCAAAATAAACTTGTTGAATTACTTATGGTTCTTCTAGATGATTTCCGTTTCAAGTACTAATTTTTTGTTCTAAGAATGATCTGCTGATCTGTGTTTGGTTGACAGGTAGCTCTCCTTTTAGTAAGGCATGGAGCAGATGTAGATGTGGAAGACAAGGAAGGATACACTGTGCTTGGTCGAGCTTTAGATGATTTTAGACCAGTACTAGTTGATGCTGCTAAGGCCATGCTGGAAGGATGAATTTCTTCCTGAATAGCATATTAGGAGAGGGAATTCCAAGGTAAGTGGATGAAGTGTGCTTTTGTGGAAAAATTGTGATGTTCGGATAAATTCCGCTTAAGTCTTGCAAAAAGCACGAAAATTCACTGGACAGCTTACATTTAAACTGTCGTTGAGATTGTATCGAAACAATGAAAGGAACTAGGAATTTTCTTGACTTAATCATAACAGAGACTATGCTGATAGCTATAAACGATTCGGCTGTGCTTGAAGGTATACAGCTCTCTCTCCTCCTCCCGTCAGTATCTCTCTCAAATCTCTTTTTCTTTTTCTTTTTTTCTTTTTTTGCATCTTCAATCATTTTGCTGCAAAACCGAATTTAGTGTGGGTTGCTTTAATTCCAAAATCTGGATGATACTCGTTAAATTTTCTGACGGTATACCATCAAAAACCGTTTATAGGAAATTCCTATAATTTAATCTATTAAACACACCTATTTCGTATTTTTAAGAAATAATTGCAGACAAACAAAGAAAGATTCTTAGTTCGTAATTGACAATGAAAATTAAAAGTTTTCTAATCAAAAAAAAAAAAAAAAAATTCCTAATCGATACTAAAATGGCTGGAATTCATATCAAAACCATGTCAAAGCATGTGATGCGATGTGGTGCACCTGTTGATGACAATACGAGATTTTGGGAATTGTTTTCTAGAAGAGAACAAAGAAAGTGGCGAGTGAGAGAGAGA
This sequence comes from Alnus glutinosa, assembly GCF_958979055.1. Lineage (NCBI taxonomy): Eukaryota > Viridiplantae > Streptophyta > Magnoliopsida > Fagales > Betulaceae > Alnus > Alnus glutinosa. The sequence continues at coordinate 6,912,231 of NC_084886.1, read as the reverse complement.
GAGAGTGTGATGAGAGGAGGAGATACCTCAACATTGTTTTCTCTGCAACCTTAAGCTGGGGCATCATTTTTGCAGAGATGGAATGAAGTGGTGGTGGTGGGCTTTTTTTAACGGCGTCAAGTATAGCTTAAGTACTAAGAGGTTTGAAGTTATCAAAGACTAAGACGTTTACCTCGAAACAATCTAGGCCCTTCATAAATTTACAGAAGATATGCTGAACTTACCAAATTCATGAACCTGCGATATGGAGGTAGGTGCAGCTAACATGTATTTTAGGAACTTTACCTAACTCTGTCGATCAACTACTTAAAGGCCTATGCGAACAGATCAGACAAACTCGTCTTTCTTGTGATCTTGTCCCATTCTGACTTCTCGCATCTAAAGCTTCACCATTGCCAACGCCACCTTGGGCTCCTCTTAACAATGTCGATTTCTGATGCCCTGCAGTCTCATCCTCCCCATGTAGCTCTCCTCCCCAGTGCTGGGATGGGCCATTTGACACCCTTCCTCAGACTTGCTGTACAGCTCGTCCGTCACCATTGCCGTGTCACCCTCATCACCGCCCACCCCACCGTCTCACTCGCCGAGTCTCAGTTCATCTCCCGTTTCTTCTCTGCTTTCCCTCAAGTCTCTCAAGTGCAATTCCATCTCCTCCCTTTGGACCTTTCCTCCGCCAACTCTACCGACCCTTTCTTTCTCGGATTCGAAGCAATGCGTCGCTCGGCTCACCTTCTCTCTCCTCTCCTCGCCTCACTTTCTCCACCTCTCCATGCCTTCATCTATGATGTGAGTTTGATTTCCTCTGTCATTCCAGTTATTGAAGCCCTAAATATCCCTAACTATATCCTCTTCACATCATCAGCCAGAATGTTCTCTTTCTTTTCATACTTCCCCACCTTTACATCCAAATCTAATGACGATCCTGCTGTGTTTGATGATGTTGTTGAAATTCCAGGCCTTATGCCAGTACCCAAATCGTCTATCCCTCCTTTGCTTCTTATCCCGAATAATCTCTTTGCAAAAATATTCAAGGAAGACAGTTATAAAGTAGCAAAATTAACTGGGGTTTTCATCAATACCTTTGAAGGACTTGAAGCAGAGTCACTAGAGGCGCTCAATGGCGGGAAAGTGAGAGAGGGGTTGCCATCTGTGTTTGCGGTTGGACCTTTAGCGGTATGTGAGTTTGAGAGAGTAGAGTGTGGTGATCAGTTGAAGTGGCTCGATGAGCAGCCGGTGGGGTCGGTAGTCTATGTTAGCTTTGGTAGTCGGACAGCCATGTCGAGGGATCAAATAAGAGAGATAGGGAATGGGTTAATCAAAAGTGGGTGTAGATTTTTGTGGGTGGTGAAGGACAAGAAAGTTGACAAAGAGGAAGAAGAGGGTCTGGAGAATGTAGTGGGGCATGAGCTCATGGAGCGTATGAAGGGAAAGGGATTGGTGGTGAAGACTTGGGTGGACCAAGGAGAGATACTGGCTCACAGAGCTGTGGGAGGGTTTGTGAGCCATTGTGGATGGAACTCGGTGGTTGAGGCTGCTTGGCACGGTGTGCCGATTTTAGCCTGGCCGCAGCATGGGGATCAGAAGATTAATGCGGAGGTGGTAGAGAGGAGTGGGCTTGGGATGTGGGTTAGGAGTTGGGGGTGGGGTGAACAGGTTGTGGTAAAGGGGGAAGAGATTGGAGAGAGGATTAGAGAGATGATGGAGAGTAAGTTGTTGAGAAGGGAAGCTGCAGGGGTTAAAGAAGAGGGAAGAAAAGCTCTTAGAGATGGTGGAAGTTGTGGGATAACGTTTATGCGACTTTTTGAAGAGTGGCAGATGAGCAATAGGAGCATTTGATGATACACCAATGATGGTGGAAAATAATTTTTGCACAATTAAAAGTGTACAATTTTTACATAACTAAAATACATCGGCGGGATTCATGCATATGAATTATGCGGATCTCACCGATGTGTCTTAATTATGTAAAAGTTGTGGTTATGCAACTTACACATCCCAATGATGGTCTCTATTGAGAAATGATGCTTTTGGTGGTCGTGAACCAGAGAGACTTGTATCTCCCAACTTTCCCCGACTCCCTCTCTTCATGTCAATGTTTTTTCCAAAATTTTCTCTTCTCCCTTAGCCCAACTCCGACTGCCCCCCTTTTTTGGGTCTGCAACTTAAAGCAAGATTTACCGTGCTCTGCCCACACTCCTATCCTTCGGCACCATTGGCGTCTGCTCAACATACGCTGCTACATCTACTGCCTCTTTTTGGTCCACGAGTAAGAGCGTTGGCTCATCTTTTACTTTTTTTCTGATCTCTAAAGCTGATACTTTCTTTTTGCCTTCGGAGCCCTAGATATGGTTGTCAATCCCATTTTGGTATCCACAAAGCTTTTACTATTGGGTACAGCCCTTATCAGACACCGTGGAGAAGCTTCTCTTCGATGCCTCCGATCCAACTTTCTTCAATGTTAATTTTATTGTTGTGAAGCGTCTTTACGCTTGCGGCAGTTGTTACTGTGTAGGTAGTTCTATTACTACTGCAAACGGCCCTTTATGGTGGCATAAGTTCTCTTAATGATTCAGGTCATATATTTAACTCATTCCCATAATTGTAAGTTTTATAGCACTAATTTATGTTGTTTTGAGGCTTTGAGTTTTTTCTTTTTTTTTTCTTTTTTTTCTTTTTTTTTCCGTGTAATCTCTAATTTTCCCTCCCCCTAAATTGATTTTTCTTTTTTCTTTTTTACAGTTTTATCTTTTGTAACAAGTTTGACAGGAACGGAGGAACTTACAAAAAAAAAAAAAAAAAAAAATTGCAAATCATAAGAAAAAACGTGTAACCAATAAAAGTATGCCATGAGAGCATTCTTACTGTAACTGTATCTCAGCGATTGTTATCTACCGTTTGTTTTTCCCTCCCTATCATCTCCATCTAAGCCAGAGAGTGAGAGAGAAACAACTATGGTTTCCTCTTCACTCTCTCCTCTCTCCCACTCTCTCTCTCAATTTTCTTCCACCATCCTCACCGTCAGTGAGAAACCCACTGACCGTCCAAAGAAAATCCAAATTGGGTGCGGTGTAAAGTCCACAAGTTCTTCGTCTTCGTACCCACCCTGCCGAGTTCTTCGCAGGTCTCTCCCTCTGGCTGCTTCAGTCATTGTTCTTCTCTCGTCAAATCCAGGTATCCGGAAGGTTCAAGAATTGGCTTTATTTCATCTCTCGTTCTAATATCACCTGTAGAAGAACATTGTTTTTTTTTTTTTTTTTGATGAACAATTTAATTTACCAGAAGTTGAGAAGAAAAATAAAGAACCTGAGTTTCCCATATTCATCAATTTCATTTCTCTTATTGTCATTTGCCTATTGGTGGGGATATGCGTTAACAGGGAAAGCAAAAAAGTAAGATTTTGAATCTTTTGGGCGATTCAGGATTTTGAATCAAATCGTTCTTTTGGGTTTGCAGCTAAAGCTGGATTTCTGTCAGGATCCTCTGGAATAGAATCAGTACCGGGTCCTAAGTTACCTGAAATTGACTTTCTCAATCGCTTCAACGGTTTGATACTCGATAATCTCTATTATAATACCAGCATTGAATTCATGGTTGATGTGTCCAATGGCATCGTTCTGCCCTTCTTTTCCAGAAGAAAACCAGAAGAAGTACGCGGAAGCTGATGCAAGATTCAAATCATCTCCCCTGCTCAAAGAATACTTAGAGAAATCCAAGTCGAACAAAGAAAAGTAATTTTTTTTGGTTATGCGTCAATTATCACAGTAGCTCGAGTGTCAAAACAGCTTCAATTGGGCTCTATAAGAATTACTTGTCTAGATTTGAGATATTGTTTGGAAACTTTCAGGAACCGTCGAGAAACCCAGGACAAGTACTGCATACGTGGGGCAGAATGGGGTGTGGGAGATTGTTCAGCAGAGGGAATGTCACCCGAGGACAGAGAGAAGTTCATTTTGATGCTGAAGCAGAAGGCTGGAGTGAAATGAATGAAGCTGCTATAGGTAATGGTTTCTTGGGTTTAGCAATATGGAAAAATCTACCGTCTAAATTTACATTTCAGAACGGTTTCTTTACAACAGGATAGCATATGCATCCTTTTTTCTTTCAATTAATGTTTTGAATGGCCCAAAAAAAAATTATTGTCTTTAATGTAATATGGATGAGACAGGCGTAAATTGTGTCACAGGATGTTTGGTTAGCTAATCAATTGGTATATTTAGTTGGTTCTTAGGCTGCTTGAATGACAATAACTATAACCTATGCGGCTGAACATGCTGTTTCTGATGTGGAAAGCAAAAATTTGCGAATGCTAGATCAACAACTCTTCTATAATAAAGCCTAGAAAAAGACTAGGATTATAGGAAAAATAGAGAAAATTCTCTCTAGTGTTTCTTCCTGATAAAATATGAATAACAATAGACATTAGACAATGGCGGCCTAAACCCGCCTTATTATGTTTAAATAGAACTAAGGTTTGAGACCTATAAACTAAAATGAAAAAAAAAATATCCTTCTCTAAAACAGCCACAATTTCACTCGAGTCAACATCGCGCGATGTTTATGTTTTAAGTTTCATCGCATTCTTGCTCGAGCCAGAATGAAGTGAAACTTTATCTGTGACTCTTGCAGAGTGTTGCTCAAGCAACTATTAGGCGAAGATCGAGTGACAATTCCGCTGCAATCTCGCTCGAGTGAGAGTCAAGCAAAGTTTCTGATACCCGCAAAATCACAGGTCGGTCTTTCTGAAGCTTTCCTCTTTGGCCCAAACTTCTCTACGAAGCCATGTGAAAATTGGTTATCAATTAGTTTCTGAGTGAGACAAGTTTCTGTTCAGAGCCTCATTTGGTATTAGATTCTTTTTGAAGGGTATCTTTCGAAAAGCAAAATTCCAATTCTTAAAGGAACTATGAAACATGCCAAGCTATAGAATTGTAGAACTTTGTTGTTTTTTATGATATTGTGACATTTTCTCATGGTATTAACAATTTAAGATGTGACTAAAAAATACTCAATTTGATTGTTATTCAAAAACTACAAGAAAATAGGGTTTAAAACCTAGCAGTGGTTAGCTACATGTGGTTGAGACCGCCATTATAGGTCCGCCCCTGACGACTTATAGAGACGACCACCACAGCGGGCAGTGGGAATGGTAAGGACTTTTAGTGACGGTTATATAATAGTGGCCAGAATCATTGTTCAGTTGAAGAATTACATCGTAGGATTGGATAACATAGATGTTTGAATATGAAAAATATACCAGAAAAGCGAGACTGCGATAGCGGTCAATAAAATGTTTGTAACTTAAAACTTCAAAATGTATGATCATGATATACTTCTTCAATCTGTGGTGGACTCCTTTCATCTATCCTTATCATTTAACACTTATTAACTTCAAATGAATGTAGTAGCTGATCTTCCACGATATCTGCCGCCCTGCCGCCTTATCTTTCACAACATCCATTTGCGCATATATCTTTTATTTTATTTTTTCAAATTAACCATTAGATCTATTTTCCTACATGTGAATCTTATATATTTAATGGTTGATTTTAAAAAAGTTGTCGGAGTTGTACAAGAGTTATATAGAAGTTGTAAACGTGTCATATATTTATTCTATGGACGTAGATCATTGATCAAACCACGTAAAACTCTCTGCTCTATTTTGTTATTATGCTATTGTCTTTATTTATTTAGTTTTTTATTACCTTCCTAACATTATTACTCCATCATGAATATTTCATTTTCTTTGCACAAGTACACGTGGCTCACTATCACACCTATGACTTAACCAGTTAACCTCACATTGCTGCACCTACTCCCATAATTAATTATCACGTTTTTTCTACACATAAAGATCGAGGACCCGTCGGTGTGCTTTCCTGGACAAGAAATGTCAGTTCTAATTAACTTCAAATGGACGAGATCGTAAGATTGGAGGAAAAATCTATTTATTTTAATATTTTTTACTGGAAGGAATCATATTCTTGTTCATTCATTTTCTTTTTTTAATAGGAGATCGATCTCCATTGAAAATTGTACAGGATTCAAGGCCTGTGTGGACAATTTTCACTCCTATCATCTAATTAAAGCCTCCCTCCATTATCGACACCACCTCCAGAAATAGGATCCACCAAGCATGTCGATTTCGGTAGCCCTTCATCCTCATGTAGCTCTCCTCCCTAGCGCTGGCATGGGCCATCTGACACCCTTCCTTAGACTTGCCGCGCTGCTCGTCCAGCACCACTGCCGCGTCACCCTCATCATCACCCACCCAACCGTCTCACTCGCCGAGTCTCACTTCATCTCCCGCTTACTCTATGAAAGAAAACATAAACAAATGACAAATAAAGATTGTGGAGTAATAAAATAGACAAAGAAATTTTACGTGGTTCGGTCTATGACCTACATTCACAGAGTAAAGCCTTAAGGTTACATTATGCTCTTATTGCTTGAATGATTTACAATACAAATCATCCATATTTACAGGGATATAGAGAGAATACAAAATGGTATGTAAAGAGAATATAATCAAATCATAATTGAATGTATTCAAATCTAATTTGATTATAATCAATTACAATTAATGAGGATTAAATCAAATCCTACAATATATGGAAGTACCGTAATATACGGTATCAATATATTCTGTAACATCCCCTGCAAACTCAAGGTGGAAGATTCTGAAATTTTGTTTGAATTTTTTTTTTTTTTTTTTTTTTTTTTTTTTTTTTTTTTTTTTTTAATGTTGGGTCAGATATAACCCAGTTTGGAGAACATCTTTCTTCTTCTTCTTCTTCATCTTCCTTCTTCTGCTTCTTCTTCGTCTTCCTCCTTCTTCTTCTTCGAGCCAACTGGGGGCTAAATGGGCATGGGCTTAAAATAAGACCACAAATGCCAAAATACAAATAATGGGCCAACTATGGGCCAAATATGAAAGCCAACGATGGGCTAAAATGGACCTGGATTTGAAACAATACCACAGGAGCCAAAAATATGTAGGGCCAATTATGGGCTGAAATGAACATGGGTTGAAACAATACCACATGTCAAATAATATGGGCCAACTATGGGCCAGAGCCAACTATGGGCTAAAATAGGCCTTAGTTTGAAACAAAACCGCAAAGGCCAAATACAAATAATGGGCCAACAAAAGGCAAAAAAACAATTTGGGCAACTTTGGCCTCTTTTAATGATTTTTTTTTCCTTCTTTCTCTCTCTCCCCTTATTTTTTTTTTTCCTTCTCTTTCCTTTTTTTTTTTTTTTTTTCTTCTTTCTCTTCCTTTTCTCGAGAAAATCTCTCTTTTTTTTTTTCGTCTCTCTCGCCGTCCTTTTTTTTTTTTTTTTTTTTTTTTTTTGAAGGAGAAAACCACCGAACCGGTCAGAAAATCACAATGAATCGGTCCTAGAATGCACTGACCCGAACCTAAAAGGCAATGAACCGGTTTGAAAACTGGTAAACCGGACCAATAAGGCATTGAACAGAAAAAATACCTGAACCGAATACAAAATACCAAACAAGAACCAGAATCTCCAGACCCGCACCAGAATCTTTACTGAGAGCTTCTACCGAGGGCTTGTTAGACTGGAGCACTGAGAGATCACGTCTCTCTCTGGGATCAGAACTGCCAGAACCACCAGAGGATGCCGACAAACTCCTTCAAAATTCTAATCGGAATATAGGCCACGCAACAAAGCCACAAACGATCTGAAACAAATTCCACCGGAGAAACGCCGATCGGCTGCCGCATATCCCAGCAGCCACACTCCGTCACAGGTACCCACAAGGACAAAATCGCACAGGCACGTACGGCATGAATCGCATAGAATTGCACAATATTGCACCCACGGATATCGAAAAAAAAAAAAAAAAAAAAAAAAAACTTTTTTTTTTCCGCCGGAGATGTTCCGGTCACCATGGACATCTCCTTTTTTTCTTTTTTCTTTTTTTTTTTTCGTGCGTGAAAATGCAAGAGAAAACCATTTGAAAAATGGTTTGTTTTGTTTCCAAAGGAGACACAGGCAAGCACTGGATTTTTTTATTTTTTATTTTTTGAATAAAAAAGAACAACAATACAAAAAGAAAAGACATATGCGGAAAAGGAGAATTTTTGATTGAACAGCAACATAGAAGACATAAGTGACATGAGTTGGAGGAAAGTTTATCTCCAACTCACGCACACCACTGTTTGACAAAACAAAAGAAAGAAAAGAAAGAGAAACAGAGAATGAAAAGAAAAGAAACAGAGGACATTGATCGAACAGAGGAATGATGAGAAAACTGAAATACAAGAAATTGGAAAAAAAAAAAATAAACAAGAGAAATAAATCACAGGACCATTGGATCAAACACTGGCGTTAGCCTATAGCTCTGATACCATGAAAGAAAGCATAAACAAATGACAAATAAAGATTGCGGAGTAATAAAATAGACAAAGGAATTTTACGTGATTCGGTCTATGACCTACATCCACAGGGTAAAGCCCTAAGGCTACATTATGCTCTTATTGCTTGAATGATTTACAATACAAATCATCTCTATTTATAGGGATATAGAGAGAATACAAAATAGTATGTAAAGAGAATATAATCAAATCAGAATTGAATGTATTCAAATCTGATTTGATTATAATCAATTACAATTAATAAGGATTAAATCAAATCCTACAATATATGGAAAGTACCGTAATATACGGTATCAATATATTCTCTAACACTCTCTGCTTTCCCTCAGTCTCTCAGGTGCAATTCAACCTCCTCTCTTTGGACCCTTCCACTGTCAACTCCACTGACCCATTTTGGCTCCGGTTTGAAGCAATGCGTTATGCGTCGCTCAGCTCACCTTCTTTCTCCTCTCCTCGCCTCACTTTCTCCACCTCTCCATGCCCTCGTCTTTGATGTGAGTTTGATTTCCTCTGTCATTCCAGTTACTGAAACCCAACATATCCCTAGCTAGTAGCTACATCCTCTTCACATCATCAGCCAGAATGTTTTCTTTCTTTTCATACTTCCCCACCTTTGCATCCAAAGCTAGTGACGATTCTGCTAAAATTCCAGGCCTTAACGCCAATACCCAGATCGTCAATCCCTCCCTTGCTTCTGACCTCAAATAGTCTCTTTGCTAACATAATGAAGGAAGACAGTCCTAAAGTTCCAAAATTAAATGGGGTTGTAATCAATACGTTTGACGGACTTGAAGCGGAGTCACTAGGGGCTCTTAATGGCGGAAAAGTAATAGAGGGGTTGCCATCTGTGTTTGCGGTTGGACCATTTGCGCCGTGTGAGTTTGAGAGAGGAGAGCGTGGTGATCAATTGAAGTGGCTCGACGAGCAACTGACGGGGTCGGTGGTCTATGTTAGTTTTGGTAGTCGGACAGCCATGTCGAGGGATCAAATAAGAGAGATAGGTAAAGGGTTAATCAAAAGTGGGTGTAGATTTTTGTGGGTGGTGAAGGACAAGAAAGTTGACAAAGAGGAAGAAGAGGGTCTGGACGAGGTGGTGGGGCGTGAGTTGATGGAGCGCGTGAAGGCGAAGGGATTGGTGGTGAAGACTTGGGTGGACCAAGAAGACATACTGGGTCACAGAGCTGTGGGAGGGTTTGTGAGCCATTGCGGATGGATCTCGGTGGTTGAGGCAGCTTGGCACGGTGTGCCGATTTTAGCCTGGCCGCAGCATGGGGATCAGAAGATTAATGCGGAGGTGGTGGAGAGGAGTGGGCTTGGGATGTGGGTGAGGAGTTGGGAATGGGCTGACCAGGTCGTGCATGGTGAAGGGGGAAGAGATTGGAGAGAGAATTAGAGAGATGATGGGGAGTGAATTGTTGAGAGGGGAAGCTGCACGCATTAGAGAAAAGGCAAGGAAAGCTCTTGGAGATGGTGGAAGTTGTGGGATAAATCTTATGCGACTTTTTGAGCAGTGGAAGATTAGCAATACGAACATTTGATCAAGCTTCCAACAGCTTCCTTCTAGGATTGATTCGCCTTGAGGGATTATGGAGAAACTAGTCATGAGTTAAGCGTTCATGTTATTGCAATTACTTCTCCGTTTCATGTACGTTTGCAGTTATATATCTTCAATAATTGAACGAGTCAAAAGTTTTTCTTTTCACTTGTTACTTATGGTTTGTCTCCCATATATATGGAGTTGTGTGATCCAGCCTTCGAAAATCTGGCAACACTCAAGGCCACAACCGTAACTTCAATAAATTTTGAAAATTCCAACTTAACTTAATTCGCTTGTTCCTAATATGAAAACTGATGAAAACGAGTAATCCTATACGTCGACTCTTATATTACCTTTGTATCATTTTAAAGTTGATATGGCGCCGTCATCTATAACATCATTAACATGCGATGCATAAAATTAAACTCTTTTTGTTAGAAAGACACGTCACATTAACTTCAGAATAATACAAAAGTGATACGAGGGTAATGTATATATAGAATCACTCAATGAAAACGACCTATTTTGATCTTATCTAGACTTTTTATAGCCAAGAAGTTTATAACTGTAAACAAACTACCCAACCTCTTAACTAAAGATATTAACAAACCCCGACCATCTCAACAAGAGATTAAGATAACAGTAACATTAAATATTACACTATTCAAAAAAATAAAAATAAAAAATTTAAAATAACAACGGCCAGATCCAATAGCCAATGGAAGTATATATAAAGAAGGGCCACATCATATTGTGAATAAAGTAAATTCTTATGGGGTTTATGCAAAATATAAATAAAGAAATAAAGAAATAGGACAAAATAACCACACAAAAAAGAAGAAAAAAGAAAAGAAAAAGAAAATCAAATACTTTTACGACCTTTGGTCTACGTCTATGAACGGTGTTGGAGAAAGTTTCAATGACAAAATAACAAATCTCATATGCATCCCATTCCCAGATAACTCTTTCGCACACGCTAACCCAATTTTCCAATTACATGGCAAAAAGGAACACAAAATCGTATTGAAATTCGGTGCATTGCAACAGTATAATAGCTTCTTCTTCTTCTTATTTTTCTTTTATGTTTCTTACAGTTTATTTATAAAGAGAAAGAGAAATGTTATTTCTTCATGTTGGATGAGAATTTGACAAGAATCGAAGAAATAACAGGTCTTATTTATAAATGGTTCAAATTGTGATAACCGATAACACTTAAGAAAGAGAAAGAATGGGTGGCTTGCAGTTTAAGGGATTGCTGTTTGGCCGCCTCAAAAGATGATACAGTTTGGAGGTTACAAGAAGTGATTCGGCCACTCTCAAATCATAATAACCGTTTTTTTTTTTTTTGGGGGGGGGGGAAAAAGGAGAAGGGGAAACTACCCTTGTGTAGGGCTTTTAATCTGGGTTGGCATGTTCGTCAACCTGTTAAGAGTCAATCTTAACACGACCCGTTTAGTTTAAAATATCATATCTGTCAATCATAACATTACCCATTTAAATATGCTAGTCGGTGACACAATACGACCTGTTTGATAAACAAGAAAGTTATTTGAAAACTAACTTAAATAAATAAATGATCCATTTTGACCTAACCCGTATAACCCACTTATTTTACTTTTAGGTCTAGTTTATTTTTTATTTTTTATTTTTTTAAAAAATAGTATACAGGTCACCCATGTGTTAAATGGGTTGATTTGGGATTGACCTGTTTATTAAACAGGTTAATTCAGGTCAATCCAAACCCAATTATACAAAATCCGAATATGCTAATTCCATGTTGGGTTTGTGACGATTTTTAAGAGTTGTGTAAAAAATTGTCAAGTATATTTGACAAAGCTTTATACCTCTTTTTTTAAAAATAAATAAATAAATAAATAAATAGTAAAAGAATTGATTGATGTGATATAAAGGTTAAATGAAAAGTTTAAAATTTTTTGTAAAATAAAAGTGAAGAAACTTGTTTGGTAATACGAAGAATTGAGTTTGATTTTTTTTTTTTTTTTTTTTTTTTTTTTTTTTTTGTAGAGAAATTTGAAAAAGAGAGGGAAAACTTGTTGCCAAACACAGTCGTTAGCCTTGCGGTTGTGGTCAAAGGGATGGTTTAGGTTGTACTGTAAGCCACATATTTTTTATTTTTCCTTTAGAGATATGTTTAGTGTCATTTTCTTATATATCTATTTTGTAAATCTACCATCGAATATATGAAATCCACATATTCTCTCATAGATTTAATGGTGAAATGATCAATTATACGAAGATAAACAAGAGATATGTAAAAAAATAAAACCACTTTTTTTTTTTTTTTAACCTACTATCACAATTTGGCATTTTGATCTTTTTCGGTTAAAATGAACGGAAGGAAATCCAATTAATATTATTTGAAAAGCAAAATTATTCATAAAAATGTAAAAGGATAATTCTACCATCCAAATAAAATTAACTAATGCTCCGTTTGTTTTAGCATAAAATGATTTTTGAAAAGTGATTTCGATATTTTTCGGTGTTTGGTAGGGACGAAAATAATAATCAACCGGAAATGATTTATGTTTGACCAAAAATGCTTTGTAAATTTCGGAAAATGATTTATGTTTTTTAAAAGCGTAAATCATTTTCCAAAGACGTCAAACGCATTCGACCCCTTTTAAACGACACAGTCGACCTTCACGTTAAAGCAGTTGACCATCACCAAAATCTTACCGGTATCGAAATCTGACAACCTCAGGTTAATGTCGTCGGAATTCAGCCATCTTCACTTGAATCTGTTCAGAAAGGTTGGATCCCGGCCGGCCAGATTTGGCCAGAAAATCCCAGCCGGATCCCTGCCGACTGGCCGGGATTTGGCCAGAACGGTCGAATTCCAGCAGTTCTGGCAGTTTCTGGCCAGTATACCGGAGTCCGGCCAACCCAGATTCTGACGATACTGTCTGGATTCCAGCCTTTATCTTAGATTCTGGTTATAGTAACCAGAATTCGGTAAAAGTGGCCGGAATCCTGTCGGTCAGTGACGGGATCTCATCTCCAGTAAATTTTATATTATTTTACATTTATATGTTTTGAATAAAAATTGATTTTTATAGGTTAATATGATTGAATAAAAATATAAAAATATTTGTGATTTTCCTTACGTACCAAACACCGAAAAATGTTTTTGGCAAAATTTTTTTTTTTCAGAAAAATGACTTTCCTGAGACTATTTTACGGCGAAAATCATTTTACATCAAAACAAACGAAGCATAAATCTCCTCGCAACTCATTTGAACCGAAGGGGATATTGTCCCACTATTATACTAACTCTCAATCTGTCAATCCACAAAATCTTAGCAAACCTTGAGGAGTAACCGAGTAAGGGTCCGTTTGGGTTTGCAATTTCAAAAAGTGCGATTTAAAAATAACGATTTAAAAATGTACGATTTAAAAAAGTGATTTTTAAAAACGCAGTTAAGCGTTTGGCAAAATCGCAGTTTGACCTTTAAAATCGTAGGTTAACCTTTTAAAATACTGCGTTTTCAAAAAAGCACTTCATTGCCTATGATTTGAATAAGCATTTTTCTGCGTTTTCAAATCGCAATTTTTTAAAAACGCAGTTTCCAAACGATTCATTTTTTATGATTTGGTTTAAAATCGCATTTTTTCACTACGAAATCGCAATCCCAAACGCACCCTAAGTAGACAAGAAGGTCAAACCCAATTACCCGAATACATGGTGCTCCATACACGCTCATCAACCCCCCCCCCCCCCCCCCCCCCCAAAAAAAAAAGGAGGGAAAAGTACACATAACCTCTTCAAACTACCACCTCATTGTCAATGTACCCCCCAAACTACCAATTGTGTCAATGTCCCCCTAATGACAAAAATGCCATTCATAAAATTATTAAAATAAAATAAAACTAAAAAAAAAAAAATTATTAAAAAAATATAAAATAACAAAAATTGATTCCAAAAAATAATAATAAAATTTAAAACTGTTTTTTTATTTTTTATTTTTTAAAAAAATCATAATTTTCAGTTTTTTTTTTTTTGGTTTTGTTTTTCTTTTAAAAAAAATGTTCTTTTTCGTTTTTTTTTTATTTTAATAAAAACCTTTTTTTTAATTTGTTTTATTTTTTAAAATAAATAAATAATTAAATAAACTTCAGTTATTTTTTGTTTTTTCGTTTTTTTTTTCTTTAAAAAAAAAATTGTTCTTTTTCGTTTTTTAATTTAATAAAAACTGGTTTTTCTTTTTCTTTTTTTCATTTGTTTTATTTTTTATTTTTTAAAAAAATCAGTTATTTTTTGTTTGCTTTTAAAAAAAAAAAGTTATTTTTTCGTTATTTTTTTATTTTCGTTTTATTTGATTTTTGTAAAATATTTTTTTTTAATTTTTTGAATTTATGAGGACATTTTTGTCTTATTAAAAAAAATTAAAGTCATTTTTGTCTTTTTATTGGTCTTATGGGGGACATTGACATTTTTTTGTAATTTAGGGGTGGACATTGACATAATTAGTAGTTTGGGGAGTACATTAACAATTGAATGGTAGTTTAAGAGAGTTACGTGTACTTTTCTAATAAAAAAAAAAAAAAAAAACCACGACATAAAAACCTGTTGAATAAAAAAAATTAAAAAAAACCTGTTGGAAATATTATTGTGCAAAAAAGAAGAGAGAGTCTTTCTTCTATTGGATGACGAAAAGGGTCTTTACATGGAATATAGAGACTAGAGATAGAGATGGAGGGGGTTGTGATGATATCCAGAGTCAAACTGCACAAAAAGACAAAACATATATAAGATACCATATTTTCCTCGTATTTTCCTGGCAAAATGAGCTTGTTTGCCTTTGCAAGCTCATCGACCCACCAAAAATAGTTGTACTTCTTACCCAACCAAAAAAGAAAAAAGAAAAAATCATTTCAGAGCAGAAACTCAATCACAGGTACTCTCTCTCTCTCTCTCTCTCTCTATACCTCTTCTACCCGAATTTTTGGGTTTCTTAGAATTTTTCTTTGTTTAATTGTTCATTTCCGAGGAAAATTTCAGGTTAGGGTTCGAAACTCAATTTTTACGTATCCGTTTGGTTGCTACGAAAACTGTGGGATACGAAACAAAGCGAAATTCGAATGTAGTGTCCAATGTAATTCAGGGGGAGACTTTTGGAAGGAGATTTTTGTTTAGTTTTGGTACTCTGTGCTGAGATTTTTGAGATTCGAAATTTTATTTTTTGTTTTTTTCGTACCATTTTCTCAGCTACCAATCGGAGTGATTCAGAATTTGAGTGATCCTTGATTTTGTTTTTGTTTTTACGTTTCGTAATAGGAAATTATAAATGGTTTATCCATGAGGATTGTGTTTCTAGTTTTCCAAATTCTTCTGGTTATGGTGACTTGATTGTAATCTAGTTTATTTTGAGCATAGGATAAAAGTTCTGGTTGAATTGTGCTTGTTGTGTTTGTATCTATGTGATTAGTTTTATTGTGTTGATTCAGGGGAAGTCTGTGATTGATTTGGGTTTGCATTCAGGAATTCGTTCATGTGGCAGTTGAAGTTGTGATTTTGAAAGGACTGGTGATAGTAGTGTTTTTGATACTGGGTTTGAGAAACCCAACATTAAGGGAGGTGAGACTCTGATTGGGAGTTGAAAAAATGTACCGGACTGTGGCTACAGCCGCAACCCGGGGTGGAGTACCAACAGATAGTGGGGACTCTGTTGTTAGCTTGGATCAAGTTCCACGTTGGAGTGATGCGGAGCATAGGTCTTCTTTGGAATTTGAGATTGAAGATCCTTCATTTTCCAATTCATACTTTCCTGATCCTTTGACGTCTCCGGGGGCGGAGAGCAGTAGCTATTCAATGGTGTCAAGGTTTCCCGTTGATCATGAAATTAACTCAAAGATATATCTTTGGAGGGGGAACCCATGGAATCTTGAGGTAGATGCTGTTGTGAACTCGACAAATGAGGTGAGCACTTGATACTTTGTAGTCTGGTCTTGGATACAATGCATTTGATATCTGATATAATTTAAAATTGGATGGCTAACAGAACTTGGATGAAGCACACAGCAGCGCTGGTCTGCATGCTGCAGCTGGACCTGATCTTGCAGAAGAATGTGCCACATTGGTATGACTTTTATTGTTGAGCCCTTGTTTTTATCCGGAAAACTTTCACTATTACTAATCCAATTTCCACTGGATGTGGTCTTGAGGATTTTTTTGCAAGATCCTTGATAGTTTGACACAGGAAATTGTACATAGGATTTTACTACGTATGTTTAAAAGATATTCAATAGTCAGGATAGGCCATAACATTGTTGAAACCATGGAGTGCCATGTATAATTAAGCGAGTTAGCTCTTTCTTAAATAAAGATTTTCTGGTTGCTAAGGCATTTTTGGGATATGGCCACAGTTGTCTGAACTGATATATCTTTGTCTCTTGACAGGGTGGATGTCGAACAGGGATGGCAAAAGTTACTAATGCATATGACCTTCCTGCTAGGTGGGCTTATTGGTGCTTTCTTGTATCTATAACTTGTTGAAAAAGAAGAAAGCAGAAATATATACAATATCAGAAATTCATTTCTGTACCATGTTGCTCTTCACCTATGGGCCTACTGACTAGGAGATCATAGACACTGATGATGTGCCATGATTTCTAACTTGAAATTATAATACTTGCAGCAAACCCCTGAGAAAAAAGAAAAAAAAAAACGAAAGAGAAAAAAGAAATGACTCAGCATGCCTTCACATAGGATTCTGTTTTTATTACTAGTGATTGTCTATTATTTCCCAGAATTGGTTGATGAATAAATAAACCATCTTTGGTTAAATATCTAATGTTGGTTGTCATAACAAAATTCTTAGAGGATTTCTTAGATTTGGATCTTTCATCAGTCAAATTGTCTTCATGCTTCATGAGGTGGCTGTCACGTGTTTTTTGGTGATTTATATGCACATTCTGCATGTTGTGCTCTGGCCTCTATAATCTCACATTTATTTATTATTGAGTTACATGTGTAATTTTGATATGTGTTACATGTCTCATTTTGATGCATTTTCTCTCCTTGTATCTGAAGCATCCGTATTTCTTTGTATATCTTGTCAGGAGGGTTATCCATACCGTTGGTCCCAAGTATGCAGTGAAATACCATACTGCTGCAGAGAATGCTCTTAGTCATTGCTATCGTTCTTGCCTTGAACTTCTCATTGAAAATGGGCTTAAAAGGTTATTTAGTAGCAGATGCTGTGTCAATTTTTTCTTGTAGCTTGCTCATCTATTGTGCTTTTCCTGTAGTTTTGCAAACTTGGAACTTACTTTGTGTGACATATATGAATGCAGCATTGCTATGGGCTGTATATACACAGAGGCTAAAAATTATCCTCGTGAACCAGCTGCTCATGTGGCTATAAGTGAGATATTTTCCTTCTTGTTACAGTTCTTTAATTGTTTCTTGTGATGTTTTCCACGAATTGCCTTAGTGTAGGTCTGGGAAACCCATGTAAATTGAACTGTTCCATATTGTTTGATATAGGGTTTTTGTACAAATCCATCATTAAGTAATAGGCATCAATGCAAACAATCAGAAAAGCTAACAGGCTGTAATTATCAGGGGAAACAAAAAAAATGGAAAATGGAAAAATCTTTGGTGTGGTCTAACTTATGAATTCCTAAAACTGATCTTTTATTTTTTTTCTGCAGTGATAGCTCCAGTTTTCTTCAGTGGCCCCAATCTAAAATGCCCCCCTCTCCTTCTTTTCTTCTTTTTCATTAGTAGTGGCCGCACTCAATCCAATGGATTGATAACTTCAAATGCTTTAGTAAATACAATAGGGGCAGTGAAATTCTGTGGGATGACAAAGAGTGTAATTATCAAATCATGCTACACTTGCTCACTTTTTTTGTATAAATGTGGAGTAGAAGAGTATTTTTTTTTTTTTTTAATGTGGATACATACAACCTAAGGATCTTGTGAATGTTTGTGAATTATCATGTCAATGTTTTTTTTTTTTTTTGCAAGGTCGAATATTTTTAGTTTGTTCCTCTTGTCCAATTCACCTTTGGTTTACTTTCCAGGAACGGTGCGGCGTCTTCTTGAGAAGCAGAAAGATAAAATAACAGCTGTTGTTTTTTGTACTACCACATCAACTGATACTGAAATCTACAAGAGGTATAACTATGTTGCTATTTATATATGTTACCTTGTATATGTGAAGTGTGTTGCTTTGTTTAATCAAATGATTTTTTTTGATAAGTAATTTAAAATTCAATAAAAAAGCGCAGAGGGGCGCAACCCTAATACACGGGAAGTATACAAGAGAGCCCCTAAACAGGAGGAACAACTAATAACTTAAGAAAGTCTACAAAAGTAGAAACACCTAGGTGGCAAAGATGTTAATCAAATGATATGTCTCCTCAGTTATGTTATGCAATTTTATATTACTTCTGTTGTGACTACTTGTTTTAGGACTCAATAATAGGCTTTTGGCGTAATCCCTTTTCATATTTTTTCCGTTGTAGGTTGCTTCCACTGTACTTTCCTAGAGATAAACATGAGGAGGAGGTGGCCATCTCAAAGCTTCCTGCAGATGTTGGGGATGAGAATGGTGAGACAATTATAGATGAACGTAAAATCAGAATAAAGCCTTTGCCCAAGAAGATCGCTCCTAAACCTCCCCTGGCTCCAGTTGATCTTCCTGTTAGTGATGTTGGCTTAGTACGAAGGTCAGTGAACTTTAGTAGATCTCAGAAAATCAATCACCATTGTAAAAAATGTATTCTTCGGTTTACTGACTGTTTGTTTGATTGTAAGTTGTAACCATCATATAGATGTGTTTGAATGGGTACAGTCACTGTGTAGATATATATGTATATGTTACATTGACATATATCTTTCTGGTTTGCTACACTTCATTATTAAATTATGATTGAATTTTGGATGAATAGCCTTAGAATGACTACTATTAGATTGTCATCTCATAGGCTAAAGGTTATGATGCTTAAAATCATTTATTAGTTTATTATGTGTGAACTTGTGACCTGAGTTTTTCCATGAGAAATTACAAAGTGTCTTTTGTTTGTTTCATAGAGCTACACACCACAATTGCTTCACTTTAAATTTGTCACGAGAAACTAGTCTAGGCACTGTCTATTATCACAACATATCATGTGATCCCTATTCGATGTGTTATGGGCTTGAGTTTGAGAACGAGTAATAGGTCGACAAATAGGTATAGAGCTGCAGGATCGAATTTCCTCAACTTACCTATGGTGATGAATATGGTGAAAAGAATAGGGTATTCGATGTACCCTGACCTCCCAATCAACTAAAATAGTTGAGCAATTAACGTCTCATACTTTTATTCATCAACTTTGATATGATAATGATTATAATAGATATAGATACTAAGGAACAGCCCTATTGAGATATTACATCTCTTATTCATTATAGCTGAAACTAACTCCAAGCTAAGTAGAATTCTCCTGCTGCACTAAATAGAGTTCCTCTGCTGCACGAAGTCCATCTGCATATAATTCCTCTGCTGCACAAAGTCCATCTGCTGCACGAAGTCTTTCCAGTGTATGAATGTTGCCACGTAACACTGTGCGAGGTTGTCAGTGTTCTTTTATACATTCTTTTCATTGTGGATGTTGTATTTATCAGGTCTCTGGGATAAGATTTTTCTAGCCTCAGAGTTTCATGGTTATTGACAAAATGGTTTACGAGAAAAACTAGAAAATCTGGTGACTGGTATAACATTGCCCAGATAAACTCCAAAATTCGACATGCCTATTGTGCTTTTTTTTTTTTGCTTATTGATTTCTACTTCTTTATGTCCACTATAATCAACATTTTTGAAATGTTTACATATCAAAGCGGAAATTAAATTAATTTTAAGGAAGCCTAGTGTATGGGTATGTTAACTGAACAATTCATTGTAAAACAATTCTTCATATGTGATTACCCCTGTTCCCTTTTGTTTATGCTTATAATTACAACCACTGATGCCCACATGTGCTCTCTTTTTGTATTTATCGTTCCTTTGTGATGGAATTAAATTGAAACTATTACTGGATGTTCAGTTTTCAACATTCAACTACCTTACCGGGTGATTGTTATTCTTTTAGGACTTCATCATATTTGGGTTCATTTCTGGATCCTGCCTTCATGTCTTTAATCAAAGATCCAGATCAGAGACGCAAAGAACAATGGGAAAAAACTGCTCAAGCACAAAGGGGTTGGAATTGTGCTAAAATGCTTGGATTCGGTGACCTTGGTGGACCTCCATTATCTGCTGCTGAAGAATACTCACTTCATTCTAGATACCTTGCCAAAGCAAATTCTCTTAACCTTTCGGAAATTGCAGAGATGAAAATTGTGTAGGCATCCATATTTCTTGTTCTTCTGTTTTAGATGCCTACTATGGTATTTGTTTTTACAAAGTAATCAATAAAGTACTTGCTTGAGGTTCTGAATTACTTTTTTTTTTGTCATATGAAATTCTCATGTTTAAGATGATTAAGTTGGTATAATTGATGGCAGTTCTTCTCTTTGAGTTTGTGAATTCTTAGCCACCTTGACAGCTGCAAATATATTGAACTTGTTGGGCCTAGATTCTTGCTTGCCTATTATATATTTCCTCTTTCAGTGGTTATTTTCGAGACTATTCAAGAAACCCATGTTTACAACTTCATAAGGAAGATGCTTTTGTTGTGGCCACACAATAAAGGTTAAAACTAAGTGTGGGATTAGCCCCAATTATGAGACGCATAAATGATAAAAAAAATTATTTTCATGCAACAACTTTATGCCTAGGGTTTTTCTAAAATTTCCCACATGGAAAGAATTACTTTTTGTTCAGAGACATTTAATTTTTCATTCATGTTTTCAATAATTGATGGTTTTGGTTCAAATTTAACATCAATGCTTTATTTCTATTTCAGTTACCGTGGTGGGGTAGACAGTGAAGGTCGTCCTGTGATGGTTGTTGTGGGGGCACATTTCCTGCTGCGATGTCTTGATTTGGAGCGATTTGTGCTTTATGTAGTAAAGGTAATTAGGGTATGGCTTTTACAGTGCTTGGATCATCAGCTACAGTTTTTTAGTTCCTCGATGTTGGAAAATGCATACTGATACTAGTTTGTGACTAAGATTACCATCTTGATTATCAAATCTCAGGAGTTCGAGCCCTTGATGCAGAAGCCTTATACTATTGTCTACTTCCACTCTGCTGCATCCTTACAGACGTAAGTATTAGATGCAAAATGCATGACCTATATTTTTGTTGTCCCAGTTCCATTAGTGGCTATTGGGCCTATGAGCTCCATAATGAGGGATACTTCTGCCATCCCATAAACCCCTTCTTTAGCGAAGGTGGGATTTGAGCTGTGTCTCTTGTATAATGCTAACAGACAATACTTATAACAAAAATAATAATGCTAATAGACAATCAACTAATTTAGCTGGTACCATCATGATTTCAAGCATTGTTGCCTCTCTTGAAATTATACCTGGCTAGTTTGCTAAGAGTAGCTATATGTAAATTGAGGATTTGATATTTTTATCCAACAGGTTTCATGTATATCAAGGGTAACCTATCTAATATTGAATTTGTGCACAAAATTGTCCCCTTTTCCTTTGTGATTCATGCCCACATGAGGCCAGTATAAGTGGTGGAATGAGTAAAACTTATGGTAAATACTGTGGCATGTTTATTATTCATACAATGAAGGCTAAAAGAGGGACATTCACAGTTTTTGGCATTTAGATGGTTACTTGGAACATCTAAATGCCCCCATGAGCTTAGTCAATTGGCGGTAGCTTGTAAGTTCTCTGGAGGGCTTGACACAGCCATCTTCCACTATTTGTTGTAAGGGCCTTCATTTAAGATGGTTGATGTTTTTACTGAAACCTTTTAAATAGTAACCTTTTTCTGTGATGGAGGAACTAATGGACATATTCACATATAAAAGAAGATAAACCTGGACTTTTCTTTTGGAAGATTGGATGAGAATGTTGCAACATTTCATAAGAACTATAGAACTAGTTATATCAATAGAAACAGGGGTTGAGCTCTTCCATGTGGATCTTAGTCTTAGGGTTCGTTTGGGTTTGTGATTTCAAAAAGTGCGATTTTAAAATGTGCGATTTGATAAATTGATTTTTAAAAACATAGTTAAGCGTTTGACAAAATCACAATTTGATCTTTAAAATCGCATATTAGCCTTTAAAATTATTCGTTTTCAAAAAAGCACCACTTTGCTCACTCTGTGGAACTGGTACAAGATATTTGCCAATTTTTAATGCTTTATATGTGAAGTTCCTTCTGAAAGTAATCCAGTTTTGCTCACTCTGTACATTATGCATGTGCCTCTGAAATAAACAGTCAACCGGACTTTGGATGGATGAGAAGATTACAACAGATACTTGGTCGGAAACACCAGCGCAATCTGCATGTATGCACTACTGAATTACTTGTTCTAATTAGGAATCCAATACTCTCAATCTTGGTCTGATCTCTTGATCTGCTATATATAGGCAATATATGTTCTTCACCCAACCTTTGGACTCAAGGCTGCAATATTTGCTCTACAATTGCTTGTAGACAATGCGGTATGTCTAAACTTATTTCCTGTTTATCAAATATTGGGATTTGGGACCAGAACAAAATTATGGTTCATTGGCGTGCTCTTTTTTTTTTTTTTTTTTTTTTTTTTTGAACGTTTATATTTTTATTTCTTATGTGAGAACCAATCTTTAGGTGTGGAAGAAAGTGGTATATGTTGATCGACTTCTTCAGCTGTTCAGATATGTTCCCCGTGAGCAGTTGACCATTCCCGACTTTGTATTTCAGTTGAGTGTTCCTTTTCTGTTTTTCCCCCCATTTAGTTTCGTTGTATTCTTTATTACACAATAAAAATTTCAAAGTTTTGAATAATGGGCTCTACAAGGAAATTTGGCTTTTAGCTGAAAGCACACATGATACATAAGGATTCTGTGTTCGTTTATAATTTGTCGGTGTCGAAGCCAGTGGCTCGTTATAGATGGCTGGATTAACAGTCCTTTTCCTTTACCACTTTTGCTGCATGTGTTGCAAGTTGCATGCCATTTGTGGTCTACAATGATAATAATAACAAGTATGCAAATTCAATATTATTTGATTCTGATATTTTTTAATGACGTTTTAGCAGGCATGATTTAGAAGTGAATGGAGGGAAGGGTCTCATTGTGGACCCGAGAACAAAATATGTATATCATCGACCATAGGATCACAAGTGCAGTTCCATCAGGCGATAAAAGCTGGGCTGGGCCACAGGTTGTGATTCCATCGTTTGTTTCTCTTTTATCATCGGTGCTAGGTGGAGTTGTACACATTGTTAAATGTGTACAGAAAATTTACATATCAATTTTTTGATTTATTTTTGAAGCAATGATCTGTTTGTCTGAAGATGGAAATAATGTTCTTCATTTGTTTTTTTGTATGATATTGGTGAGTTTTCAATAAAAATAAATAAATAAATAAATGTGTATGAGCCTCATCAAAGCTGGATGGTTGGCTTTGTATGGTATTGAAGTTCTTGTTTACGTCCGGTTATTTACCTTGTCCAATAAATGAAATAGAGAGGATCCGGTTAGTTATAAAACAACGGGCAAAATTGTTCAAAAAATTGAAATAACAATTTTACCTCTTGTTTTGTAACTAACCGGCTCCCCTCCATTTCAAATTGAAATGGGGAGGATACTATTCCGTCCAATTGTGGGGGGTCAAGGCCAAACTCCATATGCACATTGCCTCATAAATATGACTTTCTTCGTAGCTTTACGTATGTATGGGAATTGGTATATAATGCATTACTCTTAAATGAAACATGATGCCCAGGAGGCAGGACCAGGGAAAACACATTTTCTAGTCAGCAATTACTTCTTAGTCATTCTGACTTAAAAACTTTTCAATTTAATAGATTCAAGACCTGAAATATTAATTGCATTCCAATATTGCAAGCGGTCAAACTCGATGAGATTACTTTTGTTAATCAGGGAAATGCCTATAATCTATCCTTTTTTAAAAAATAAATAAATAAAATAACGTTATACCTTTAATTTTTTTATAACTTGTTGGTAGAAGTTGCATCAATTTCTAAAATATAGTAATATTTACTCTTTCATACTCATTTTATACGATAGTGCAAAAAATAGCATTACTCACTAAAAATAAAATTAACAGCCTCTAATTACGTGTTAACATGAGTCAACAAGTCATAGGATCTAACATTTTTCTTTTAACTATTCACAAAAAAATTAAATAATAAATAATAAAAAATAAAAAATAAAAAAATTCCAAGCAAATGATTCAATTTTCAAGGGATGTTTGACTGTAAAGAGAAAAAAATATTGTGAATTTATTGAACACAGCAGGTTACGCTTACGCACCAACACACAAAGTGTTGTAATCCGCGATGCACATGATACAAACCCTCGTGGGACTGTAATGGTTGTAAGTAGTAACGGTACCGATTACCGCTACTGAATTCCTAGGGTTTAATTGATGAATTTGGGATGGAAATGGAAGAAATGATAAAAGGAATGGAAGATTTGTAGATTGATTGAACGTAATAACAGAAATTACACTAAATTGGATAGAAATAGCAAATTCGAGATTGCCGGTCTCCTTAGCAACATTTGAGAGTTACGTTCCGTTTGTTTCAGCGTAAAATGATTTCTGAGAAATGATTTTGACATTTTTCCGTGTTTGGTAGGGGCGAAAATAATAGTCAACCAAAAAATGATTTCTGTTTGACCAAAAATGCTTAGTAAATTTCGGAAAATGATTTACGCTCGTAAATCATTTTTCGAATACGCCAGACGCATTCGACCCCCTTTTAAACGACACAGTCGACCTTCATATTCAAGTAGTCGACCATCACCGGAATCTTGCTAGTATCGAAATCCGACAACATCCGATCAATGTCGCCGGAATCCATCTTCGCCGGAATTCGGTCAGCACAGATTCCGACGACCAAACTTGACGTATCCCGGCTAGCTGGTTGGATCTGGCCAAAGCATCCCGCCAAGAACTGGCCAGATCTGGCCAAAACGCCGGCTGGCCGGACAGATTTGGCCAGAATAGCCAGGCCAGAACGGCCGGTTTCCGACCTACTGGCCGAATTCCAACGGTTCTGGTAGGATTCCAGCCAGTGGGCCGAAGTCCAGCCGTTCTGTGCCAAATTCCTACAGTTTTGGCCGGAGTTCGGCCGTTCTGTGCCAGATTTAGGCAGTTTTTGCCAGAATCATGCCACTTTCGCCGGAATCCAGCCAACCCAAATTCTGACGAAACTGTCCAGATTTCGGCCTTTATCTCGGATTCTGGCTATAGTAGCCGGAATCCTGTCAGTCAATGATGGAATCTCGTCATCGGTGATTTTTATATTATTTTACATTAATATTTATAATTATATGTTTTTGAATAAAAATTGATTTTTATAGGTTAATATGATTGAATAAAAAAAATATATATATATATTTGTGATTTTCCGTAGGTGCCAAACACCGAAAAATGCTTTCGACGAAAAATATTTTTCAAAAAAATGACTTCCCTAAAACCATTTTACAACAAAAACTATATTACGTCGAAATAAACGGAGCATTAATCTCCTCTTGTTCCAAGAACAATGATCCAAGATACCCTACCATTGTAATATTGGGCTTTATATAGGCATAGTCCTAAACTAAAACTATTAATTGGAATGGGCCTGCTAATAACCCAGCCCATTACTTACAAGGGGTACCATACTACCATTAAAGGGACTCCCGTGCCATGTGGCATGTGCCACTGTTAATATCTTCTTCAATTCTTTTGTATTATTGTGAATTTGTGAGGATGGTAGATTGGGGTTCGGCTTTCATGCTTCTCCAGTAACTTTCCGGTGACTTCTCCAATCTTGAGTATACCTTTACCTATCTTCTTCTTCTTCTTCTTTGTGAACATGATAATTCTATTTAAATATCTTGATTCGGGAATTGAATTTATGATGTTTTTGTTTGGATGCCGAGAAAATAGTGTAGGATGTTAGGAAATAACTTATCATGTTGAACTGAAATTTCTCACTGTTTAGGCTAACTCAACCGAATGCCATAAGCTTGTAAAATATTTGAGGAGCGGAATGTAAATGAGCTTGTCTTGGGCCCTTTTAACGCAAGCATAGTTATGAAAATAAAAGTATCATATGTCAGAGCTTGTGCTGGACAATATTCTAGTACTTTCATGCCAGTGGTGTGTGTGCAATTCGATTATATTCTCTGGTTAAAACGGTGATAGAATATAATTACTAGAAACAGTTGAGATAATTGCTTCTGAAATGGTTTTAGGGTTACTCTGGTAATTTTGAAATGCACTTACTGAGGATTTATGTGATACTCTACGAAATTGTTGATGACCTAAACCCTAATATGGGATGCATTATGTATATGATATTGTATATTGCAAATAGATAGGGTGATCGGGCAAGTGGATGCATGCCCTATCATCGGGTTGATTAATTATGATTTAAACATTATTGAGTTTTGGTTTGGCTGAGAAAATCGATGCCTTCTAGTATAGTGTGTTCGAGTTAGCTATTTTCCAATAAGTAAAGCAAAAGCAAAGTTGAATAAGAAATGAGAGGTGTTTCAAGAAAACGGAAAAGCACAAACTATCTTATAGCATAATACAAAATTTTCTATTAAGCAATGAAGTGATGAAGGAGAGAAGCATAACCCAGTCTTGTTTTACATGTAACTTAAATCAATATCTCAAAGTGAATCTAGTTGGAAGTTTGCTCAGTTTCTATGAGTGCCTCAGATTTGCAATTGTGATCCAATGTCTAAAACTACATAAATGTATAAATCATTACTTCAAAGTTGCATCTGACGTAGTATTACTGATTTTTAAAGTTGCCTAATTCATTCCCATTAATTCTTTAATTTTAATGTTTGTATTCTTGGGTGATGTGATTCTAGGTTGCCTCAGTGGAATGTAGATTCAAAATTCATGTTTTCAATTTTGATTGGATGTTCCAATAGTAGCCTACCTACATAAATTGACTCTGTATAGGCCATTTTGTCCAACTGTAGATGCAGCTGTTATTGTATGTAAGGGTGGAAACGATAGAATAGTTTTCTGGAAAAAGGGTACACCATTGCATGGTGGAAATGGTGCAAGGTCTTTCATTAAGCACTCTTGCTACATCTGGAAAGAGTGGGGTGTATGGATCAATCGCTTCATGGAGGAAGCATTACAAGCTAATGAAGAAAACTCAGATAACCTCTGCGACTGATAGGCATTACATCTGCCCTCAGTACGTGCAGAGTATGTTCTTAACAGGTAATCCCAATATATTAAGACACAGAAATTTAAGGGTTGAAGCTGGATGGCTGTTTAAAGGAGGTGGCCAGGGGTTGGATGCTAGCTCAGAACGTAGTGAGAGTGCTAATGAGGATATATTGATCTTCTTCTTCCAGCTTGACTTGGCCACTCGAGTACAGGTTTAAGAGGCTGTTTTTGAGGTTTTTATTGTTATAATGTTAATGTGATTTAGCATATCTCTTAGTATATTCCTGCCAACAAGGTTTTTTTTTTTTTTTTTCCTGGTTTGGTCCATGTATGGCAGTATGCTTTAAATTTGGAGCAGTATGAAACCGCTCAACAACTGAGAAACAAGCTTACTGAGGTTAGCCCTCTCTATCCTGCTTATATGTAGAATATCATAAGGATGTTATATCAATCAATTACCTGTTTTAAAGACTTGTTCGGAAGCATTATAAACTATCAGCTACATGAAAATGCATGCAGTTATGCATTTTGATGATAGGAATTTGAACTATTATTGAGTGGTTAAAGAGGATTGTTGCATTGTTACCTTTTGGAGTTGCAGAGTTCAACACCATGAGTATGAATATGTTTACCTGCACTAATTTGTTCCATGTCCATGTGTAAAAGCTTGTAATCAGTGCATCAAGTGATTTTCGACCTTCTTATTAACTCTTGGAAGGTAGAAGCAGAGGTCATGAGACAGCAAGAAGCAAAAAGGGGATCATCTTCAAAGAGCAAAGTTCAAGATAAGACTATAAGTATCATACGTCTACGGTGAGTCCTGCTTTTCTCAATCTAGCTTTGCTAAAGGTTTTATTTAAGTGATTCTGTAAAGAAGATACTAATATATTCGATATGTTTTCCAATCTTTTTGTCCTCTTTGTCTTGCGGCATAGCGTTTCAACTTGTACATTAAATTAGATCACCTTCTGCTTCTTTCCTTGCAGCGCAGACCTGCAGCACGCAATTGAGAGTGAGAATTATGCTTTGGCAGCTGACTTACGGGATGAAATTTCCAAACTTGAGTCAGAGTCCTTGGCAGCATCAGTTAACGCTCTGGCATATGAAAATGTACAATATTCATTTCGTTTGGGGCAGAAAGTGAGGCATAAAATCTTTGGTATAAAACTATAATATTCCCTTTACTGTATTATTTCAGATTTCTTTAGTTTGATTCCAGCATAAGGTTCGAACTCAAGTAAAATGTGATTTTTCTTTTTCTTGGTTGTAACCTTGATGTGAGCAGATATAGTTTTAAGACTGTTATGATTATGGAGCCTTTACAAGGAAATTATATTAACTGCCTTAGTATCTGTAAACGGTGGAGAAACCCAAATGAATCAAAGTGAAATCAGTAGAATCAGGAGTTGGCTCCTCACATTCTGATGAGCGAACGTTATCTTCCTTCTTCCCCTTCCCTGCTGGTTTTTGTTATAACCTAAGGGCTCATCTTACATCTTCAGGCTATTGTGCTGTAATTTGTGGAATGGATCCTCTGTGCTGTGAATCAAGTTCATGGATGGAGATTGCTCAAGTTGAAAAGTTGAGTCGGGGTTCTAATCAGCCATTTTATCAGGTTTAACCAACTGTATCAATTTTTATTCAATTTTTTATAAAATAAAAATCAGTGTTTGAAGGTTTATTTCATAGTCCACAGTATTTATAGATTTTTTGTTAGTTCCTAAACATTATTAACCTCATGAATTTTAATAACCTGGCCATTTTCCGCTATGATGGGCCCATCTTAGAAATGAATATATCTTTCTGATATCATATGATACGCCCTTAACCATTTCATTGGTGCATTTCTATGTAGCTGGCCCTAAATTGTTTAATTGAACGTATACCTTTTCCTTTTTCTTTTATTGTTTTCAGTTTCTTTTTTCTTTCGCCTCATTTTATGTGTTAGTTGAATGAGCAGCCATGGTACAAATAATTATTTCCAATAATATTCTTTTTATTTTTTTCCAGGTTCTGGTTGACGTACATGCAGACCCCAATCTACTGGTGGCTTATGGTGATTTACAACTGCTTGATTTAATTACTCTTTAAAACTGGTTTTTATGAGCACTTTTTGCGGTGTTAAGAGTGTTTTGTTTTGTGAGGTTTTGCTGGTTACCTTTCAAATTTCCTGACGAACACATGGAATGGTTTTCCTTGTTGCAGTTCCTGAGGAGAATCTATTAGCCCCTGACCAACCAGATATGGTGATTGTCCCTTTTTCTTACTTTAAAAAATCTGTGTGTGTGTATAGAATTGCCCTGAATAACATGATTAGCCCTTCCTGATATGTTGCTTGATCGTGTTTCTGCTGCTCTTAACCATGTACAGGAAACGTTTGATCATCCCTATATTTCCTTTTTATTCTATGGGGTGGACGCGGCTGGAGATTTCATCCCAATTAAGCAGCTGCGTGAGAAATACAATAAGCCCCGGCATGAAGTACCCTTTGATTCGGAAGATGAGAAGCCTCGTGGTGATGCTTAATGAATGTTCATTTAAGCTTTTAGGAGTAGAATTACCATGTGGCACTTAGTAATTACTTTGGGTCTCACTCGTTATCTGAAAGTTTATTTTGACTCTTATATTCTCTTTTGTTATGATCTACTGTAATCCATTTACTTGTAGAATTCTTTTGGGCTCCTGGGAAGGCGCTGTACATTGTATATATAATCCTAGTTCACATATATCCAGTTTGTCTACGTTTTTGGATAAATTGTATTGTATTTGATTTACTGAAATTGTGAAAATTTCGCCGGTTTCTAAACAATTATTGTTCCAAGGGGGTTCAGACGGCCAAGGAAACGGATCCTCTCCATTTTGAGACAATTTTGCCCTTCCTTTAGCACCAACCGGTTCCTCTCTATTTCTTTTGAAATGGAGAGGATCCTTTTCCGACGGCCAAGCCCTTCCCTCAATGTTTGGAACCTATACCATATTTTCGAGGAACTATCCATTTTAACAAGCTGTATAATTTGGATTGAAATTTTGTGACTAATAATTCAACGTTGGGATATAAGGTTTAGTAATTTTGTTGTTCTGATTGCTAGTAATTTAGACAGCAAATATGAAAAAAATTTATAGGATCTCCTTGTTCGAACATTTGCACTCATCTGCCTTTTAGGATAGGTGGGTTCAATAAGATAAAACATTTGGTGAAAACCCATGTTCAAATTTTGATGATGGTAACATTGTGAGGACTCGGGATGGTTTCTCTATGCATTTGGGGACCAAAGAGAATAAGAATTCTCTTTGAGTTTTTTTTCTGGAAGCTGGGTTATTGCATCCAACCCGGTTTCAACCCATAAATCTAACCCGGAAATCAAGTTATTTTCCAAAAAAAAAAAAAAAACATTTTCTGAGTGAGTCTCAACTGGTCTGATGTAGGTACACCCAAATAATAATTAAATAATAATTTTTTTTATGATAAATTATTATTATTATTTTAATCATTATTCCACCCTACTTTCCATAACACCAATTATTATATACAACTTTTCATACTTCAAATCATTTCCTACCATTAAAAAACACTATTTTTCAATCTAAAAAATTCAACACCCAAACACAATTTCAAAAAGAATTTAAATTCTATTCATCACTCAAACATATTTTTTTTACCTCAAAATTTACAAATCAAATAAAAATTCAATTCTGATTTCACCCAAAAGAACCGGGCCTAGTCTGAATTTAATGTGAAAAAAGCACAGAAAGCAAATAAACAATCAATAAGCTACATGTATGAAATAGGATGCAAAGGGTCCGAGGTTAACTATTTGTTCAACTCTCACTCTCTCTCTCTCTCTCTCTCTCTCTCTCTCTCTCTCTCTTGCTGACTATATACGGTGCCACTTTTACACTTCTACCCCTGGTACCGATGCACTACCCTCCTTTCCAAAACTGGTTTCGTATTGTTCCATGCTCAATCCACCGAGCGGAAAGGAAGAAAATTGTTTCTCTTGGCCTGACCTTCACTTCACCTAGACTCTATAAATAACCCTGTTGAGCTGTTCAAAAACAAGAATAATGACGCTCTACATGCCTTTGTTCAGGTGCTGCACCATGTTAAGAACACTAACCCAACTCCACGCCCATCTCTTTGTCACTGGCCTCCACAAAGACCCAGGTGCTTCCACCAAACTCGTTGAATCTTATGCCCAAATGGGCACCATTCAATCTGCAAGGCTTGTCTTTGAAACCTTCCCTAGCCCAGACTCGTTCATGTGGGGTGTACTTATTAAGTGCTATGTTTGGAACCACTTCTTTGAAGAATCAATTGCACTGTACCATAAAATGCTGTACCATCAAGTCCAGGTCAATAGGTTTATATATCCTTCCATTTTGAGAGCTTGTTCTGGTTTTGGTGATCTGGGTTTTGGTGTGAAGATCCATGGGAGGATATTCAAATGTGGGTTTGATACTGATGCTATTATTGAAACTTCACTGCTTAGCATGTATGGCGAAATGGGCTGCTTAGATGATGCACGAAGGATATTCGATGGAATGCTAATTAAAGATATGGTTTTGTGGAGTTCAATCATATCATGTTATGTTGAGAATGGAGACACAAGTGAAGGCTTGGATTTGTTCCGTAGGATGGTCTCCGAAGGTGTTGAACCAGATTCAGTGACAATGCTTAGTTTAGCCGAGGCTTGTGGTGACTTGGGTTTTCTGAGACTAGCGAGGTCGGTTCATGGTCAAGTTGTGACACGGGCAATTAAAAGTGATGGATCTTTGGATTCTTACCTAATTGTAATGTATAATGAATGTGGTGACTTGCGTAGTGCGGAGAGGTTCTTCCAAAATATTACTCACCGGCATACTGCTGCTTGGACTGCAATGATTACATGCTTCAACCAAACTGGTCTCTTCCGAGAAGCAATAGATGTTTTTGTTGAGATGCAAGGGTCTAAAGTGGAACCCAATTCAGTAACCATGATGAGTATCATACGTTCTTGTACTAGGTTAGGCTTGCTTAGAGAAGGGAAGTCGGTTCATTGCTTTGTTCTTAAAAAAGCTTTAGATGCTGACCTTGATTTGTTAGGGCCAACTTTAATAGAATTATATGCCGAGTGTGGAAAACTAAATAATTGTGAGGGGGTTCTTCATGCACTTGGGGAGAGAGATATTGTATCATGGAATATGCTCATCTCGCTTTATGTTCAGAAAGGGTTGTTGAAGGAGGCATTAATACTATTTGTGCAGATACAGAAACAGAGACTGATGCCAGATTCATATAGCCTGTCAAGTTCTCTTTCAGCTTGTGGAAATATGGGTTCAATACAGCTTGGATATCAGATTCATGGCCATGTTATCAAAAGAGGCATTATGGATGAGTTTGTACAGAATTCGCTAATGGACATGTACTCCAAATGTGGCTTTGTAGATTCCGCATACATGATATTTGAAAAGATTAACCAGAGAAGTGTCGTAACTTGGAATTGTATGATTTGTGGGTTTTCACAGAATGGGATTCCAGTGGAGGCAATCAGGCTATTTGATAAAATGTATTTGAATGGCATTGAGATGAATGAAGTGACCTTCTCAAGTGCAATTCAAGCTTGCTCCCATTTGGGTCATCTAGAAAAGGGAAAATGGGTTCACCACAAGCTTATTACCTGTGGTCTGAAGAAAGATCTTTATGTAGATACAGCTCTAACAGACATGTATGCCAAGTGTGGAGACCTTCGTGCAGCCCAAGGAGTTTTTTATAGCATGTCAGAGTGGAGTGTGGTTTCGTGGAGTAGCATGATTGCTGGTTATGGAATACACGGTCAGATCAATGCTGCCATCTCACTATTCAGGCAGATGGTAGATTCCGGAATAAAACCAAATGGAGTTATCTTCATGAATATTCTATCAGCTTGCAGTCATGCAGGATCTGTGGAAGAAGGGAGGTCATATTTTAGCTCAATGAAGGATTTTGGGATCGAGCCCAACACAGAACATTTTTCAAGTGTAGTTGACCTTCTGAGCCGGGCTGGTGATCTCAATGGAGCGTATGAAATTATCAAATCAATGCCATTTCCTGTAGATGCTAGCATCTGGGGTGCTCTACTTAATGGGTGTCGAATTCACCGGAGGATGGACATGGTTAGAAGCATTGAAGGAGACCTTTTAGATATTAGTACAGATGATGCTGGATACTTTACTTTATTGTCTAATATATATGCAGAAGGAGGAGAATGGAATGAATTTGGGAAAGTGAGATCAATGATGAAAGGTATAGGTCTGACGAAGGTTCCTGGATGGAGTACAATTGAGCTTGACAAAAGAATCTACACATTTGGAGCTGGAGATACTTCTCATTTGCAAACGAACGAAATTTACAGGATTTCGGAAAATTTGTCCACTTTGGCTGTCGAACAAGGGTATAATGTACAATATGATACTTCAATCTCTCATATTCTCTGAGGAAGATAATCTTACAGTTCACAGGGAGAAGTTGGCAATTGAATTTGGAATAGATTTCAAAAAAAAAACTCATGTTCTTTGTAGAGCGTCATTCTTTAATCAAAATTGTGCAACCCACAGGCATAGAGATTATCTCGCGAAACCTGATTTGGTTTCATTATGTATGCAAGGGAGTTGCTCTTATCCAAATCAAGACGGAAATCAGGGCATTTTGTTTATGTCATTATTTCCCAAACTCTTTCAAAATTCAATAAAATATATATTATTTTCATTTAAATATTCTGTTATAATTCATATAATGTCACATTGAATAAACTCAATAAATAGCATATTCATACTTGTGTGATAAACATTGGGATCAATTAGTGGATGACATTATTTTGGCACTCAATAATTAGTTATCCATCATTATGTGCACGATACAAAACATAGTATGATGAACCACTTGCCTCAACAGAGTCTCATAATATCATGTTATGTGCAAAATTCATATGTTCCTCTTATTCTATTATCATTCTTACATTTTCCACCCTCCCTACCAAATAAATTGTAAGCTTTAAATTGCCAATAATCCTATAATTTAAGATGAAAATATACAATATACTCATCCATAGGTCTTTTCCTGAACCCCCACCACAATCTAATGCCAATCCTGGATTTGACAGAAATTTCCTACAAATTGAGTTGGAAGAAGCATATTACCATGGAAGAGATGCCACTCTGGCAGGTGAGATATCATCACTAATATCCATCTCCACTAGGCTACACCCAGGGGACTTGCTCAATCCTCTTTGCTTCATCAGCTCCCTCACCCGGTTAACCTGGCTCCATCTTCCATCTGAAGCATACAAGTTACACATGAGTACATAGTAACTAGCTTCATTAGGATGTAACTCCAGCATTTTCTGGATTGCCACTTCTCCAAGATCAAACCTTGCATGGAGTCCACATCCATGGAGAAAAGATCCAATCAAACTAACATCTGGCTGTACTGGCATATTCTCAATAAAGTCAAAGGCTTCTTCAAGTCTGCCTGCACGAGATAATAGATCTACCATACATGCATAATGCTTCATCGAAGGAACAAAGTTAAAGTCCTGGCACATCATACTGAAACACTTCCAGCCCTCCCCAATCATCCCTGTATGGCTACACGCTGATAATATAGTCGTGAAAATTACTTCGTTGGGCTCCAATTTTTCTTTCAACATCTCGCTGAAAAGTGCTAGGGACCCACTACCATCCCCTTGCATTCCATAACCACCAATAATTGCACTCCACGTGATAGTGTTCTTCTCCCCCATCCCATCAAATACTATATGAGCGGACTTCACATCCCCGCATTTGGCATACAAGTTAAGAAGCGCAGTGCCAACATAGACACTAGATGATAGTAGGCCCTCCTTTATAGAGAAAGCATGAAGTGAAGAACCGACTCGAAGAGCACCAAGGGAAGCACAAGCTGAGAGAACACTAACAAGTGTGACTGCATCAGGTGAGACAGAATCCGATCTCATTCGGTTAAAGAGTTCAAGAGCTTCATATGCATGACCAATTAGTGAATGGCCAGATATAATTGAATTCCAAGTAATCACATTCTTGTCTAAAACTGTTTCAAATATATAACCAGCATCTCTGATCATATGACATTTTGCATACATGTCTATAAGCGCATTGTTCACCGTAGGTTCTCCTAACCCAAGCTTAATCCCCAGACCATGAACTGACCGTCCAATAACTAAATTGCCTAACTGTGCACATGCCGAAAGCACACTTGCAGTCGTGACAGAATTTGGCAATATATTAAGCCATTTCTTCTCCATAAACAACTTTAATGCCTCATTGGGCTGGTCACTCTGTGCGTATCCAACAATCATTGCTGTCCATGACACAAGATCAATAGCAGAAAGCTCATCAAAGACAGAACGAGCATCTCTAACATTCCCACACTTAACATACATGTCTAGAAGTGCTGTCACCAAGAACTGATTAAATTCAATACCATTCTTAATCAAATACCCATGAAGCCACTTCCCCTGATGTAAAGCTCGTAAATTTGTACACGCAGTGACTAAGCTCCCTACAGTAAACTGGTTACCTTCAACTAACCCTTCTCTCATTCTGTTAAACAAAACCAACCCTTCTTTGGGACAATCATTCTGCACATACCCCACGATCATTGATGTCCATGAAACCACATTTCTATCAAGAATTTCATCGAACACCTCACGAGAACTCCCAATCTCTCCGCATTTCCCATACATATCAACAAGATTCGTCAACACAAAACTATCGGGGCTCCCCGCCTTAGCAATCTGGCAATGCACCTTCCTCCCATCATAAATATTGCGCAGTTCACAACACGCCTTCAACACAATTGAAAATACAATATTGTCGCACTCTCTGACGCATATTCTCATACAGGTATAGAACCGAATAATCTCCGAATACAAATCGTTCAGAAAGTACCACCTGAGCATCA
Source organism: Alnus glutinosa (assembly GCF_958979055.1). NCBI lineage: Eukaryota > Viridiplantae > Streptophyta > Magnoliopsida > Fagales > Betulaceae > Alnus > Alnus glutinosa. The sequence goes on along the minus strand of NC_084886.1, from coordinate 6,876,078 downwards.
CCTTCCATGAATAAAAATCTGGGTTTTCTATCCTATCAAACACCAAGCGGGCATGCTCAACTTGCCCAAACGAACCATACAAGCTAACCAATTTCGTATCGTACAGAAGTTCACCGGTGAGGCCGTTTACGATGAGCAAACCGTGGATTATCTTGAGAGCATCGGTGTTTCTGCAGAAACCCAGAAGTGTAAAACCGGGGTTTGAAGAGATGGAGTGCATAGAAGCTATGGTCTGAGCCGGAGCGAGTTCCGGAGATTCTAAGGGTTGTTGATGGGTTGCATAGGTGAGCGTCCGCCATGGAAGGTAAGACTTTTTGGTAAGAGGGAAGCGTGTACATAAGGTGTAGGCAAGTTTCATGGTCTGTTTTGGTCATCTGAGTTTGCTGCAGAAGCAAAGCAGTGGTGCTCCCGCCATTCCTTCCCTATTTGCTAAATATGCCAATGAGAATGTCAAGAAGATCCTCTTTTTAACCCTACGGCCTAATGATACCAACGAGGCAATGACAATCTCTCTTTGCACATCTATTTTACAAATTTATCGTTAAATATGTGAAACTTAAATACGATCCTACATATTCAATGGTAGATTTATATATCTTTTGTATGGAGATTGGCAAGAGATGTGCAAGATAATAAAACCAAACATTTTGCTAACTTTTATTAGGTCTCGCCAATGTTTACCGGACGACGTGGATGTATTCCATTCTTTATACATTTACAACATCTTTAGCACGAGTAGCTAAAATAACTACCGAAAAATAAATAAAAAAAAAATCTACTTTAACTACTCATTTTTCTATACACACTTTAACATATTTTATATTTACTCTATATTTTCTTTAAATATTATTTTTTTAATCTTTTTTATTATTTTATTTTCTTTCTCTCTCTCTTTTTCCAACCTTGTCACAGCAGTCTTCTAGCTCATGGAACGTTGAGGGGATCCAAGCAGAACCTTAGGAGCCCTATACCAAAGAGTGACGATCTTGTGGGTGTAGCTCTTGAGAGGAACGGTGAAAGCGCGGCCGAGGCTAAGATCAGCAATCTTGAGGATCCACTTGTCCTTGTTTGTTGGGAATAATTCTAGTCAGACCGAACTTCAGGCCAGTACCAACCCAAGAAGGAGAAACAACAGAACACTGGAATAGAACTAGGCTTGACAATTCGGGTAAACGAGTCAGGTTCAAGTCAACCCGACTGACCCACCAACACATTTAACACTAACCCGAACCCGACTAGATTATTAATCAGGTTAAAACATGTAACCCGAGCACAACCCGATGAACCCGTTTAATTTAACAACTACACCATCATGTGCGATAGCAACTACACCATCCATAAAAATTTCTACCAAAACCAGACCCTTCGCGTCTCAATCGATGCCTTTTATAATTCAAACATCGGTTGTTTTCCTTTAATAAAAAACATACCCTTTTCTCTTGTCCGATTTGAGCTAGTGCCAAAACAAAGCAAACTAAATCTGCTTTATAATTGTAGCAATTCTTTGCTGCTTCACAGTGATTTACAGTCTTATGCCGGTTGTGATGGGAAAAACGTTGTGGCCCTGTCTAAAGACGACCTGAAGCTAGGGGATGTATCAAAGGACTGCACGACTCGGGTGGTGGCACCTGTTGATGCTTATGGGGGTGAGAGTGATGAGATTAGAGAGGTCCTAAGAAATGGGTTTTGGTTGAAATGGAAGGCTGCCAACTGTAGCATTTATGAGAAAAGTGGTGGGTTTTGTGGGTTCGTGTTGGACAACGACAACATTAATGGTTAACTTTGAAGTGAAGCCGCGTGAAGCCGTGACCCGTGAGTGTGAACCCATAAGTGAAGGGCCTGAAGAACAGTTTGAAGGGCTAGGGTTTTGTTTCGAAGTGCTAATTTTTTTATTTTTTTTTAAAAAGGGTTATAATCGTGTTAGTAGGTCAACCCACGGGTTGACCTGCTAAACACGATTCTAATCATATCATAATCGGGTTGACCCAATTATGACCCGAACCCGACTAGCCTAAACCCAAACCCTGCATTTTTGTGTCGAGTTCACGGGCAGTGTCAAAAATTGCCAACCCTAGATAGAACAATCCCAAGAGATAGATACCAGGCAGCTATTCCCAAGAATACGTGACAGGAGGCATAGTCAAATTGGGTCCCGGGAATACAGACATCCCAAAACCAAGATTCAGTTATCAAGTTAGCCAAAGCCCAGGACAAGCATGTTCTGAGAACTCAGTTAAGGCCTGGGAACTCAGGTCTTAACTGCATCCCAAGAAATCCGGGTTTGAATCCCACGATCTAAAGATGGACATTACGGTTACGATCTCTTGAGATTGTGCCCAGTCTCTGAAAATCCGAGATTGAGGCTAATCCTGGATTTGTTGCCAAAGATCCCACTCATAGGTTGATAAGGAAACCCTAGCAGCAAGGGTGCATATATGGATTATTTTACTTGCGGTATACCTAGACGCATTTTTAGTATGAATAGAAACATGAAAGTGGAACTCCTAGATTCAGCCTATAAATAGGCCACAACCCCATGCATAAACACAAACTAGAAGTTTGGAGAATTAAGCAAACTCTTTCTTTAGCAGAAGCTAACTTAAGCATCGGAGTAGACCTTTAGAAGGGTCTCTTAGGTTTGCTAATTTTGCAGAATTCTTGTAAGAAGCCTGAAAAATAAAGAAGGAAGAGCCATGTTCACACCATACAAAAAGTTGTACGAACATGGTTAATGAGTATATTTTGAGGCTTAAAACCGCGATGGAGAACGTTGTGAGAGTTGCAATGGGTGACACCCTTACATAGCTGTTAAAGGAAGCTCTAGAGGAGGGTAGTGGGGAGGGGCCTTGGATTGGTGCCTTTGTGGTGGGAATTGATGAATTCTTGAGATCGATTTCTAGGTACATGAAAACGAGGTAGAGGAGGTGTTTTCCGTGCTCTCTCTCTCTCTCTCTCTCTCTCTCTCTCTCTCTCTCTCTCTCTCTCTCTCTCTCTCTCTCTCTATGGATCGTTGTGAAATGGCAGAAGGGGTAGAGGAATTCAAAGACGATGACAACGAAGTGCGACTTCGTCTCAAAGCTTTTGGTTAAGCTTGGCAAAATGAGGAGGAAGAGTGAGGACAACAATGTCATTATTGTGTGGAAGAGAGAGTAACAAAAAAAAAAAGTCGGGGGGGGGGGGGGGGGGGGGGGGGGAGAGAGAGAAAAAGAAAATATGGTGTGAACAATGAATATGCGAAATAACATATTTATTGTTTACACTATAAGAAAAAAAAAATGTTGAAGTAGCTATTCTGTTGGGCACAAAAATAGCTCATAATAGTCAAATGTAGTTATTATGAGTTATTTGTCTATTCTACTAGAGATGATCTTAGGCCAACCTTAACCAAAGCTGTCAAAGTTGAATACGGATCCTTAGCAATTTGTTGTCTAGATTGGTAACTGTTAAGACAGATTTCCGATCGATGACATGTCACCCTACGATTTGTTTAAGTTCTCCTTCTCTTGGGATCTGAAAATAAGAACTGCGTTGGGGGATGCCGACAATCCTGCTCCGATGCTTAAGTCAACACAGAATTTGAGAGAGAATGTTCAAGGTAATTTATAGGAGACAATAAAATAATTAATGTCTTTAATACCTGGAAAACCCTTTGTATTTATAGGGATTTTAGGTGTAACCAAATAACTCTGCACATCCCTAATTTTTGAGGGTCTACAGTTAGTGGGGATGTGGGTTCTGATATGCAGGTCGTTCAAGGGTCTACAATTAGTGGCGACATGGGTTCATGGTGCAATTCCGGTTGCACGTGTGGGAGCGAATCTCTAGGATCTTTCGGAGTTCCTTTGATTATTCCAAGATATCCGGGATTTCAGGTCATCCCGAACTTCTCGGAATGGTCTGACTCCGAGGTTTGGGATACCGAGATGTTTTGCGTCCTGTGGAGTTCAGATCCGAGATTCTCCAACTCCGAGATGGGCTTTCGTCTAAGGGTTTTGATGACCTCCGAGGTGGTTTATGACCGAGATGACCTGTCCGGGTTGGCCCTTTGGGCTACCCTTCCCCCCCCCCCCCCCCCCCCCCCCCCACCTTCCCTGGATCCGACTTTGGACCTAGGTGTCTTCGGAGTTGATTATTTCTCCAACAGTTACCCCCCAATTCTGTTATTTGAATTTAGAAGGTAAGAGAATTAAGTGCCTATTTTGAATTTTCAAAGCCCCTTCGGTATCCACACCTGTCACCTGTCATCCACCAAATCCCTGACACAATTGATGAGTGCAAAATATTGTATATTTGGACCCCCTAATTTGCATATGTTAAACCTTTAGCCTTATTATTATCTAATGTTTTTTATTAGTTTTGATATTCAAGTGTTTTGCAGGACATTGAGAGAAAACGACAGCTTTAAGGTAAAAAATTCAAAGTTTGGAAGAAAACACACTTTGAGAAGACCTAGATGGTGTGGTTATGTTTAACCAAATCAATGAAATGATTAAATCGAAATTTCTCTAATTGGAGTCAAAATCGGATTGGATTAAATTTCAGATTCTGCACATGTCATAGTATTTTGGCCATAACTTTCCTTTTAAGTATCGGATTAAGTTAAAACTAGCGATGTTAGAAATCTAACTCAAAAAAATACAAGTCATTGTGAAATAAGATTTTCTTAATTCGAACTTCTGCTATGTCAAAAGTGTCCCACAATATAAGAACGCAAATTTAGACGAATCCTATTCCAATTTGTACTATGATTACTTCTAAATTTGACTAGGAGATTGAAGTACTACTTTTTTAGAATTTATAGGGCTTCTAAGATTTGTTTGCTCTCTATAAATAGACTGCTAAGTCTCAAGAGAAGAGAGGGGAAGCTAGAGACCAAATATATTTTATTCTTTTTAGTTTAGTTTTTCTTTAGGGTAGGTTTTTATTTTCAATAATCATGTGTAGCTAGATTTTCAACTAAGGTTGAGGATGAAGCTTGAAGAGCAACAATATTTTAATGTAAGTTTATACTATCCGATTTTATGAGTTTTTTTATTTCTAATTGTTATACTTCAATTCAATTATTGAGATGATTATTGGATATTTATTGTAATTTACGGATACATGTGATGATTTGAGATAGTTTCATTTAATTGATTGCTTGAGTTTTTATTTATCAAAACGTTGGATATTCATTGTGTCTCGTTCTACGGATACATTTAATGATTTGGTTTAAACATGACATCTTTTGTGATTTGTGCAAAGAATGGATTTATTGAATGATTTAATGATTTTTTGAAGAATAGTAGAACATACATAAGATTTGTATGGTGAGAACTTCGGATGTGTATTGATGAATATGAGAATATGTTGCTATGATTTGGTGGGTGTAGATTCCAAAACCTTAGTATCTTTTCTTTTGTTTTATTTTACTTTATTTAGTTTATGTTTCTTTTTTCTTTTCTTTTTTATAAAAAATCAAATTCAAGTTTTTTTTGGAACTAGGTTAAGATTTAATTAGTTTAGATATAAATTTGTTTTTCAAGAACACAATTCCATGTGGAATCGACCTCGCACTTGCAATCCATTAACTACAAGCGATTCGTGCACTTGCGAATACAATTAAAATTCACATCAACAATAATCATTGAATCTTCACGGCTAATGATGGCGTCGACTTTCAAATTTCGAGGGCCCGCATTGATGGGAGATTTGATTTTTAGAGTTTTGATTGATGGGCACTTTGGATTTCGGGAATTCACAATAATGGCGTCTTTTCAGTTATTGGGCGAGTGATAATGATGCCCCTTCGATTCTCGGACACATGTGGGGGCATTAAAATTACCCCTATAAATACTCACACTTCTCACTGTTAATTTCACTTCCTTCTTACTTCCTTGTACTTCCTTCCTCGAACTTCCGGTGAACCCGAAACTCCTCTCTAGTCTTTCTTTCTCTCTCTAGAGATGGCCAACACTCCAAATCTCATTGGGCCCGCATCAGCTCCGAGACCTCAACAAGCCCCTAACCGTGTTGGGGCTGTTCCGACATTAAGGCCCTTGGAGAATTGCCAAGAGATAGTCGTTTTCGAGGTACATGAGGAGGTGCTTCGGCGGATTTATGACATTCTGTTGTACGTCCGGTTATTTTTTCAAGACCCCACCACTAGGTCAATAAATGGCGTTAACATCATTTTGTTCCAGAAGATGTTCATGGCCGGTTTGGGCCTTCCCTTCCCGAAGATTGCTCGGGACTTCGTCCTTTTTTTGATGGTGACTCCAAGCCAAAGTATGCCCAATGCCAAGAGGTACCTCTTTGCCTTCTACATCCTATAGAAGACAATGCTCGAGGCAGAGATGAGCACCAACCAATTCTTCAACATATACCGTCCGAGGTTGAAGCCGGATGGTACGGTTGAGCTGGCGGTCTGACACCCTCCTATCTTCATATGGCTGAAGAGTGGATATTCAAACAACAAGTTCTGGGAGCAACAGGTGTTTCGAGTCTCTGGATAGTGGGAATGCTCCGAGTCTACAGTGCTTTCCGAGGACCGAAGGTTGCCTCGGGATTGGAGAATTATGGACAACAACCAGCGTGAGATTCCTTTCATTAACAATACTGATCGAGTCGAGGTGGATAAGTTGACTGCATAGTCTGCGAAGAAATCGAAGGCCAAAGTCTTACCTCAGATTCGCATACCCAAGCCTCAAATGCATCACGCTGTTTCCGGCTCTCTACGGGCTTTGCAACCAAGTTAACTTTGGCCTTTGATTCTCCAGCAAGTTGAGATGGTAAACCTATGCCACTTGCTAGGCATTCTAACAACCATGGTCCCAACAAGCGCCTAATGACCAACATTGCACCCTCAGTATTGATGGACAAAAGTAACTCCAGTCACAAGTACAAAGAAGATTCCTGATGCCCGACTAGCTGGACAAGTCAACCATGGGAATCGAGGGGTAACTTTTAGGGAAATTATCCACTCAGAAAGGTTGTGGGCCACCAAGCCCATGATCGGCCCATATTTCACCAAGCCCATGATCGGCCCATATTTAAACCCTAAATGATATTAGGTTAAGTCACCAGGTTTGCTGCTACCTCTAAGCCTATAAATACATATTTATAACAGGTATAACCCTATACTTAATTATTTCAAGTACACTGTCTCTCTGAAATCCCAATCAATATTCTCTGACTCAAGCATCGGAGGAGGATCACCGGCACCCCTCGACGCAATTATTTATTATTTTGCAAATCATGAAGAACAATGCGTATCATCAAGCAATATGTCACCGTGCTGCAAAGTAACAATTCGAACAATAAATATGAGAGTTTTCATATGGAACCCACATGCCACAACAAGTGAACCGGCTGTTCGAAATTTACTCGGACAAATAAGTCTCATAAAAACTCTTTCATTTACTATTTGAATCTACAGCTATCCGAACAACAAAATTACTAAAAATATGTCCCTCTCAAAAGTTTTATCAAATCCAACCAATTCCAATAGGTTCAGGCTGCGTTGATCCTAGGCAGTACTTACCTAATGAAGTTAAATTATTGTGAAATTCTCTTTTCTTTTCTTTTCTTTTTTGCTTTTACTTGAAGACGAAGTTTTTTATTTTTTTTTTCAAATTTCTTCTAATCCTCGGATCCAATCTTTTAAAATGAAATGTGTTTATTCTTAAATTACATGATTTATTATACATGTGAGTCTAATAAATTGGATTGGATTGGATGAAATTTGTTTTTTTTTTTTTTTTTGTTAAAAATGCAAAGAAATAATATGACCATAAAATATAAAGTGATAAAAGTAAATAAACAAAAGTAAGGAGTCCAAAGCAAATTTCAAAGATACATGTGTGGACCACACGTGACTATGTGAGATGATCTCAGGTAAGTACAAGTGTACAATGGGTTACAAAGTAGATATAGAAGAAGATCTGAGAATACGAAAAAAATAAACGACAACGAAATGAAGGGCCCCAGGTGCAATTAATGGTATTATTAGGGTACAGAGCTAAAAGATAAAAAAGGAAAAAGGTTACGTAATAGTAATAGTAAAAGTAATAGTAATAATTAATAATAATAAGTCCGAGAAAAGGACAGATAAGTAGGAAAAGTGGGGGTGGGTGTTGGGTTTTATGCATGACGATAGAAAAAGAAAGCAAACGGGGAGTTGTCCCGAAATGCGATTGGTTGGAGGAGTATCTAAGGAGACTTATTGACTGTGACTACAGTACGACAAATCAACTCAGACACCGACACGACCTCGCCTATGGCAGCCGCACTGCACACACCCTACAAAAAGAAAGATCTTCGCGTATTCTGTCCCCCCCCCCCCCCCCCCCCTTCCAATCTCACCCCCATCCGCCCCCACACACGCGTGCAATACACTCTCCCCCTCTTTCTAACCAACTTAATTTATTTTGATTGGCTCATTTAATTTTAAAAAATATTTCTTTTCAATCTTAACTTATTTATTTTTCGAAAGAATTGGAGTTTGTTTACGAACTGCTTAATTAACTTATACGTTTCTCGTATAAAGTAAATATCATGATTGTTTATCTTTTTGTATATCCATATTGATTATTAATTAATTAATATTTACGTTAAAATTTTATCGTTTGGGTTAATTAAATTAATTAATTTGAATCTTAAATAATTTAATCTCGAGTTTATATATATGTATATAAATTCATTATGCAAATACACAATCATGCATGCACATACACAATACACACACATATATCCATGCATACTCACAAATACACTCATGTACACACAAATCTCTTAAACTAAACTCACAACAACAATAATTCAAGTTATATCTATTATATTAGAAAGAGAATTCTCTTTTACTTAATATGTTCTTATTAAAAAATTAAAATAATACTAAACAAAATTGTAAAAATGAAGTTATACGAGTTTATACAAGCTTATCCGAACCGAGCTGAATTTATATGAGTATGACTCGTTTAATATTCGAACATATATGTTCATGAATAACTCATTTATTATTCAAATTGAGAGCAAATCGAATTCACAAGCAACAAGATTCAAATCGAATTTAATCGAATCAAATTCACAAGCAACGGGGCTCATCTTGCACCCCCTAGGCTTGTCTATAAAGGCGAGGGGTGGCTTCACTTACAGGCATGTAATGACAAGTTTTGCTTGGACACACTCGCAATGTTTTTGTTGGTTCAGGTAGACAAAGTTTAGCTAAAAGTTTCCCAGTGGCTGTGTAAAAGGACAGACAATGAAGTAAAGCCGCTTTTTCACAAGGATAATCCATAACAAACAAACAAACAACCCACCCACCCACAACATATGGTATGGCTACCTGGGAGTAATTTTTTTTTTTTTTTTGGATTATTAGTTATTCGGATGGATAGAAGATGTGATAGAGTTGTTATAAAACGACTCGCTTAACCTAATAAATAGAAGAACGGTCTGTCTTAAACCTGTTCGGACAGGTGAGCTCCCGTTCATTCCTATGGTACGTTAGCATGTGCACAAACAAACAGTGTCCCACCCATTGATGAGTCCAAAGCATTAGCACAGCTGCTGCAGTGCACAGACGATCATTTATGGCAGATCTGCATGATAATTTAAATCTTGCTTTAATTTGATGGGCAGAGAGAGGGAGAAGGGAAGGAAAGCGGAAAAGGTTCGTGCCTCGTGGAAATCATTGCTGAAAGCAGGTTGTTCATTATTATTGTTTTTCATTCAATGTGCAAAGAATAAGAATTGTTTTTCATTCAATGTCCCATTTCTCATTATGTTGGTGGAAAAGAATTTCTTCAATATGGAGCGAATCATTTATCAGGAAAGTGGAAGAACTCGATGCATTTCACATAAATCTAGCTGACTGGGTCACCACACTCTAAATTACTCTCCCCGCACAATTATTTCACTCGCGTGAATGTTGGTTGGCCATCAATTTTGGTTCCTCAATACAGGCATCATTGTTCCATGTGGAAACCCCCATTTTTCACGAGTCATGAGAGATTTCTCCAAAACAGATGCAAAAGAAATAACTTCTTCTTTGACGAAAGAGTTCTTGTGGATTTGACATTTATTGAGATTCTTTCACTCGGGTCGATCATGATTTCTACTAGTGCTCCTTGTACAGCAGAATTTCCTCGTCTGATTTCCCACAATAATAACCATGTCAGCAGATAGCCAGATATGTAGCTTCTAAGAGAATTCATTTCATAGTGCAGGTCAGATTTTATGTTTTCATGTCGTCAATAAACCGACATTATATACATCGTTAGATGTCAAAGAAAAAAAAGAAGAAGAAGAAACTGAACCGTGAAATGGATCGAAATGGAGAAGAGAGGATCCTATTCTGAATTTCCGAGGTGTACTGACTGTCTGACACATCGAGAGAGGGAGGGAGAGAGAGAACAGACTCACTCTACACAAGAGAATAATCAACTATGCCCAATTATCTTTCCCTTTCTCACACGCTTAAAGAAGAAAATTAAGGAAACAATCACCGGATGATATTCCTTTATATTAGCCTCTCTCGTTCCAAGCAATTGATAACATATTCTCTTCCTCCCGTTAAACGCCAAGCTCACCCATCTAAAAAGACAACAAAATTCCCCGTGTTTCGTTTGCTCGATGTCCTCAGATGATAGCATTTTAGCTGCTTCAACCTGACATTCTTAGCCTTCATTTTTAATAAGATGAAGCAAATATAATAGTACCCAAACAGTTAAGAAAAGTACCCCTAAGACCCAAGTGACTGCACACACAAGTGAAGGAATGCTATCATATATCCCGGAACAAATCATACAACATTATTTACGATAATAAAAAGTTGGTAAACACTCAAAAGGTAGATAATCATCAAGCAAGCCCAAATTTTGGGCTAAGAAATGTACAAAAGGCAGTCCCCATGGCTCAGAACCACCTCACTTCCCCAAAGCCAGAGAAACAACTCCTTACTTCTCTCTATAAAATTCTAAATTAAGAATTCAAAGCCTCTTCCCACAATCAGGTTAAAGGGATAGATGGATGATTACCTGCAGGGTATCTCTGCCGGCGGGGTCTTCTAGTTGTCTTCCCCCACCCTGTTAGGCTTCTATCCTCCAGTCCCACTTCAACGTTATTAAGCTGCTGTATCAGCGGAGTGCAAGCTGAGCTCATTGGCACAGTGGGGGAGGAGCTAGCCACTGACCGCCGCCTTCCCCTTCCACAACCATTTCTAGTAGAACTCCTCCTTGTCAATCCTGAATGCCACAAATGACCTGTTGCTCGCATCAGCCCCCCAAATGTCTGAAGATCCTCTGTTACCTCATGCCTTGAAAGAGAAGCAAGGCCTGGAAGGATGTCTCTTTGGAAGTCTCTTCGCTGCCTGCCTCTTCTTGCCTGGCCCTTCCGGGCCCGATTTGGTAATAAAGTGGCTGCAGTTTCCACCAGCCTTAAGTTTTCTGGAACCAGAGGTTTAGGCATATAATCTTCTTCCTTTGTCTCTATTAGTTTTAATGTCATGAGCTCAAAGTAATCACTCCCTTCTTCTTCATTATCCTCACTATTTTTTACTCTCAAAACAACGTCGGAATTGTTCTCAATATCATCTCCACATGAGGAAACTATCTCCACAAACCAATTAAGGCGGTCCACAGAAGCCTCTGATGGATTGCAAGTGGTATCATCAAACTGATTGTGGAGACCTGATGATGAGATGGCAACTATTGCCTCCGCTGCTACCATCATAACTTCATCCTCTGGGTGCTCAGCTTTATGCTGTAGTGATTGCAGAAGAGCCACATGCTGCTTTTCTGCAGCTTCTCCAGGAATTACATCCTCCTCGGTCTCAACAACTACAGGGGCTTCTAAATCTATCCCTGCTGTAATCTTCACATTAGTGCTTGGAATAGAAGGTAACAAGGATGTTTCGTCGTCACCTATACTGGAATTCAGATCAATGTTATGTCTGAAAATGGAAACATTTGTATCTGTTTTCTTATCTTTAACCAGAATCTCTGCCGTTATCTGATTGCCCAAGTCAGTAACTGCAGGTTCACAAGGCAAGTTTATATCAAGGACTCTGGTTTTCCTGTTATTCTCCACAACTTCACCTTCAGATGGGAGAGGAAGGGACACAGAAGGGGAGGTGAAAGAAGAAGACTCGTTCTTGGAAATATGAGACTTTTCAAAGATGGGAAACCCAAGAATTTTTCTATTACTCGGGTGGGCTCCTGCTTCACTCCTCTTGACCTCAACATCATTAGAACATGAATCCGATTTCAAATTCTGGGTAAAAATTTCATTAGCTCCCTTCTCCGTTTCAATTTTGTTGGATAACTGTTTAGGTGAAAATTGCAAGAAACTCGGCTCCTCTGCAGTTGAAATTCTCCCTGCATTGGATGCCTGATTCTTAGAAGCAGGCTTAGGTCTGAGCCATGGCAAGACCGCAAGATGCTCTTCATGCTTCTGTCCTCCATCTATCATCTCAAAACCTTGCTGGGGAGCTACTTTATTGGATGAACTGTTTGAAAGCACCACATTCACGTTCTCATCTTTTACAGATTTCATGTCCATGCAATCTGAACCCTTATAGTACTTCATCATACCATTATTGAAGAAGAGGTCAGGAGCTCTGTGGTGATCATTACTGCTGTTCAAATAATCATAGCTGATTGAAGGGAGATGAACTGGTAGTTCCTTGGACCCCGATGATGACCCATGGTAAAATCCATTTCTGTTAGGCACTTCACTTCCAAAAGCTGGGTCACATCTAGGATTGCTCTTAAGATGCCAAGAATCTCCAAAAACTACATTGCTCTGCACTGATGACTGAGAACTCTTACTCAAGTTAGCAGATGAGTTCAAATATGGTTGTTTTTTAACTGATATTGACTTCTGGCTTAAGCTACTACTTTGCCTTTCCCAAGATGAAACTGAGTGAGACCAAGACCTGGCGAAATCAGAGGAAGGGGCAATAGTATATGGACTAGGTACATGGGAGGCCACACTTGACCCCAGATGCTTATTACTGGAGATTTCATGACCTCTGTCAGACATTTCCAAAGGACAAACTGTTCTTTCATTCCACAATCCTATCTTGCTTTGATCAGTTAGATGGTAAGCAGAAGATTCATGAGCTTTGTTAAGCAAAACTTGCATTGGCTGGGAAGATATTTCTGGTTGGAAACCTTGAGAAGCAGAGTTCAAGTTGCTTTTACTGTGCCCTATAAACAAATTGGCAGCCATATGAGAAAAAAGAAAAAAAGTTGTAACCGAATGAAACAATCCAACCAGACATATACCTTTAAAAGAGTAGAGAAAAATGCAGAATTCAAACAGAACCAACATAAGGAATTTTGATGCAACTTGATGAAGAAACTATACCTGATTCAAGCACATGGGAAAACCACCCTTTTCCATTTCCATTGTTCTCTAAGTGCCGATTGTTCCAAGTCCCATTATCAGTTCCATTGTGGGAGTTGAGCGAAATTCCCTTTTGCAAACCTAGAAACTGAGAGTTTGGTTTAGCAGACAGATCAGGGCCTTGAACCTCAAGGTGACAGGCACCACGGGCCAGAATATCAACATATACAGAAGCATTTGTTTCTTCTATCTGAATAGGCTCATTCAAGTCCGCCAAACCATTTCTGCTCTCTAAACACGAATCAGATGTCAAAGCCTCTCCTTGAAATCCACTCTTCCCACCATCAATAGGAAACAGCTTTACACCATTCTCAGGACCAACATTATGATTTCTATTAGAATGATAACTTGACATGCCAGATACTCTTTCTTTGCTTAACTGATCCCCTTCTTCAGTATCAATGTATTCATCAGCTGGAAGTTGAAGATCAAACGTTTTCCTCCTGACCTTTGACGGTCTGGAGTCCAGCACCTCTAAATCCTTTGAATTACCCCCATTTTGGGATAAAAAAGGACCACCTTGTGCGCTGTTTCCTTTTATAGAACTCAAAGTAGAATGAATGTCCTCAACACCTGAAACAGATGGTCTAGCACAAACAGAGTTTGCCAGAGGGAAGCTGGGGATATGCCATTTCCGAGCATCTTCAGATGTAATTTGAGATGCTAAGGGACTTGATGACAATGATGACTCAATGGGCATCCGGTTTTTATGTAATTCTTTCGTCTTAAATTCACCCATCAAATCCCTCTGTATTCTATAAAGGCGGTGAAGTTCAAACACCTGAATGAAGGCAGAAAGATCAGATGTATCCAATAAAACTAAATAAACTCAATCTGTTAAGAATCGAATTGATTGAACCCCTAGGAATTTAAAAGGACCAAGAAAATTTAAATACCTGATTTTTGAATATCGCCTCATGCTCAAGCATCATATGCTTCACTGCATCCTTATCATAACCAGGATATGAATCTGTGGCAGCCCTCGGCAAGAAATCATTATAATACTGCCCATTTACCGAGGTTTTATCCCCATAATACAGGGACCAGCTACAACTGTTAGAATTCTCGTTAAGATCCCTCATTGTGTAATATCCTGGTAGATAACCTTTACACTGCACTTTTGTTCCCATTCCTGAACACCAATGAAGGAACTTATCAAAACTGAAACACATCAGCAAAACAATCATAGACGTAACAATGAGAATCTAGTATCATGTAACAGTTCCCAATTAGCAGAACTGCTCACCCTAGTTTTTATTAAGAATGGAAAAAACAAGGGATGATAGTTATATACATACAAGGAAATTCACAACCAGCAAAGCATGCTAAGATTACTTACCAAGGGCAGGAACGAAATGAGCCATTAGGCAATTTTTATGGAAAGTGAAAACGTGAAAGGTTACACAAGTTCGAGGATGTGCTTGATTTGGCACCAAGATTCTCATTTCGTCCAATAATACACATCACATTTTTTTACACATATATCGCCACTTCATATTTGCCGGCCTTTCAATGTCTTTTCAAAGATGTTCCCTCATAAATGTCTTAACTGTTCATGTTTCCTAGTTAAGCTAAATGCTCATTGCTTGCTTCTTTGTTCCATTTCTATTTACTAATTTCATATCCTATATCTTCTTCACCCTAAAACTCCTTGATTATGTTATTCCACACTCTCCCTCTATTGCCTAGGTCACATGACCTTATAGATCTAGCACATGAATTAACAGCAGAAGTTATCCTAAAGGCTTTCCACTCTATAAATTCAAGAATCACTCTCCTTCACAAACGTCTCTATGAAGCCTAAAGAGCATCTACAACCTGATAGTCTATAAGCATCGAGGGGAAAAAATGAAAAGTTAGAAGTTCTTGCACCTTCAAAGAGAAAATTTTAATAGGCTTTCTTACCATAAACAAATTGGCTCTTAAAAAGCAAGCATTCCAAGCAACATGAATGCACAGATACAATAATTATGTTGAGAAAAATGAATAATGAGTTACAAAATTATAAATATTCATGGGCCTGGCTGAAAACTTCAACTGCTATCTGACACTTTGTTTTCAGAACAGCAACTACATTACGTTCAACTACTTTCCTCACATTCCATGTTGATATTAACCATTAATTCTAACCAAAACCAATATAACGCTCCTCTAAGCATAGGAATCTACATTTCTCATTGACTAGGAGAACTCACAGGCAACTCAAGGAACAATTCCGTAACACCAATAGTAGAACAGGAATATCCAATTATTAGTAGTCGGGTTTACAAAGGTTAGATATTTGACCAAAACCATAAACTCATCATTAGAAAACTCACATGAAGCCTGCAATGAATCTGAACTCATATAACCCTTCCCTTCCCTGAGCTAAAAGTGAATGTTTTAATAAAGCATCGAAATTCAAAAGTCTTGCTAACATTTGTAACGATGTAAAGAAAAAATCCTACATTAATGCAGTTAGAAGTAGACGCCAAAAAAGAAAATAATATATGCCGGCGAAGATAATCCAAGACAGCCCGTAATCACCATAAGCTTTTCATACCGCACAGAAATCCTCAACACCGACCAAAAATTGGAGAAAAAACCCAGTACGCTAAAACTTTTAGAAGCCATAAGATCAAGATGGAAAGTTGGAAGTTCTCTTTGCTAATTATCGAGATGACGAATAATGATATCTACATCAGTAATAAAAGTTAATAGAACAGATCCTACCCAGTTACAACCTAAAATTTACATATATAGGCAAATATTAACAAGACAAAAGGACCATAACAAATACTACAATCACCCATCAAACCAATTCAGAAATTAAAAAATTAAAAAAAAAAACAAAACACAAAACACAAATTAAATATGAAAAGAAGTATCAGTGGAGTTTATAAGTTGCAGTGAAACCACAAAAACAAATGCACAATCAAGAAAAATTTAACAATTTCAAAAGGCAGAATAAAGTACATAATTAAAATAAAGTAAAACCCAATTAACAAAATCATCAAGCAAAATGAAACCATAAATCAATTTAGTAAGAAAGTAAAAATAAGTTTTACCTCAGACCCACATCCTCTTATCACCTCTCTCCTCAAGAACCCCGCATGGATTGAATCATTCAACAAAAACTCCACATCATGTAAAATTCATAGTCCCAGACTCTCACCACTAAGACCAAAGCAGCTAAAGAAAATGATAACAATAATTATTCCACAAAACAAAAGAGTGGGTGTCTTTGCAACACCATTGAAGGAGCTTAGATCGTCACCAGATTGAAGAAAAGGAGGAGATTTCGATCTGCTGGGCCACTCTCTTTCTCTCTCAAAGAATAGTTTTTGGAGAGAGAGTTTTTTCCCTTTTCTTCCTTTAGAGAGAGAAAGAAAGAGAGAGATCCCAGATAAGAAATCTTCACACAAACAAACGACCTTCTAAGAACAGTGACATGATATTTGTCAACATCCGGTCTCTTTTTATTCTCTGCTTTTTCTTCACTTCTCTCTCACACACGCATTTCTTTTTCCTTCTATATATAAATATAAAATCCCCTAATTTATTTCTGTGTTTTTGAGGTGATAAAAAGAAATGGGCATTTCTAGATTCTCTCCACCTTCCTTGCTTTTGGTACAGATATTAAAAACTACTTCTACACCATTTAAACAATTTCAAAAATCCAACGCACTCGTATATTATATAATTCTATTCTATTCTATTTATTTTAAACCCCACTGCTTTACTGCATGAACAATCATTCACAATTCACAAACACCCTTTCTTCTAAACAAGCTACTTACTTTACCTCCAAGATTAATTCTACCGAAATCAAATTAACGTATGTTGCCTGTTTCCCCCAAAACAAAAAATTTCCATATTAAGTAGTGTTTAATTGGCTTAATTGTAGCGGAAAAACAAAGTGTGTGCCCCACTCTACTACACTGTGGAAAGGATTACGATTGACATAATAAATGCCCATCTGGGTCGGAGATATTTACCAGAATGGGATTCCTGCTTCCGTGGGTTTCTGATTGGCTGATCCTCTGTTTTCTGACCAGGGAAAAGTCCAATTTGTGAGTTAAAAGGGCACATTATGGCTCTTGATACGTGGCTGTTTTTGCAAAACATCTTTTTTAGATCATACAATGATACAATGGGCGCGAGGTCAATTAGAATGTTAAACACTTCTTCGTTACCAAGTGCGAAAAGTATTTAAAGACAACCTTTATTTCAATCAAAATCTTACCTAATCTGATCTTTTTCAAACTCTTTAACATCTTGAGCTTCGATTTAGATGATGTCATTCTCTTTTCATTAACTGAAATTCTCAATGGTAAAATTGGAATTTCTTGAAATTTGATGTCCGAACTATAAGAAATTTTGTGAAAAAAAGAAGAAGATGAGGGAACCCTGAATTTCCCATAAAATTATTTTCTCAATTTCGAATACATTATATGATCAAGATTTAAAGTTTGTGTAACTAACCGTGTGTATGAAGTCAATGTTAATACGTCATTCAAAAAAATTAAATCATGTGAAACACCATGATTTATAAAGAGACCAGGTGAATATAAACTAACCAATATGCATGGATGTATTGGGAATGAAAATAATAATATACAATAAAATATATTCCCAATTGGTGGCTTAGGTCAACCCAGCCTCACAGGGATCAAATTGGGTCTGTAAACTTAATTTTTGTTGAAGAACATCGATGATATAGAGGGATGAAAAATTTGACTCTTTATCAAACGGTTGGTGCAAGCAGACCAGAAAACAGATAGTCCAAAAGGGTCGAGAATGAAAAATTGATGGCTTTTATTTTATTTTATTTTTTGCTTTTACTTTTGGGTAGAATCCCTTCAAAACATTGATTACAATTTCGTGAATAATAATTTCATCTCTACTTACCAAAAGACACAAAAACACTATTTCACGTCATTATCAATGAGGAAATTATATAAACGAATCCTCTAACCGTAACATTAATCATACCCACAAATGACAAAACCCAAGCAAATATATATAAAATTGATTACATGGGGGGGTGTGGGGGGACCTGGCGGGTGGTTTAAGAGGATCAATACCTAACCTAAGCTCTATAACTTCACTCAAGTTGTGATGGAGAGTGGTTTGCACATTTTAATTAGAGATCTGATACTCGTTCATTTTTGTATTTTGATTTTTCACAAATTTATTAGTTTATTTGTAAAAATTTAAAAAAAAAAAAAAAAAACTGTATGGAGATGTACCCAAGTTTATAGTTGGCAATCAAGCTATAATATCCTTTTTTTTTTTTTTTTTAATGTGACGGTCAATTAGCGAGTAATTCTAGAAGTCTCTCATGTATCATTTTTATGTTCCTCTAAAAATGATGTGGCTTTTAAAATCACTATTTGATCAAAATTCAATAGTGATCAATCACAAACTTAATAATAATTTTAAAAGTTACTTTATTTTTTTAGGGACATAAGAGAGACTTCTAGCATTACTCGTCAATTGGCTTAATGGTAACTAAAAAAGTTATGTATTCTTAAATAATTTAGATGATTTTTCACAATGTCTATGGCCGCTTTTCATTCAAATTTGCATGATCTATGTCGAGAAAATTTGATTTCCTTTTTCGTTAATATATATATATATATATATATATATATATATATATATATATATATATATATATATATATATATATATATATATATATATATATAAAGAGTGCTATCCAAAATTGAGTTATAAGATATGAATATTAAAGCATATCTAACCGAGGTTCTAAATAGTTCATAATAGCTATATTTAGTTATTATGAGCTATTATACCTTTTAAAATAAAAATTTTTCTACAATAAACTTTTAACATTTTGCTTAATATTTTTAGTTAAATACTTTATTGGCACATGTGGTTCGACAACTTTATTTTTTGCCTCTTGTGATTTTATTTGTATCACATATGAAACTTGTGTTATGTGAAATGACAGAGATGATACTTTCGTTCAAAACTAACGTATAGTCATGTCATCAGACAGGTGTTGGTGTAATAATGCGACACATGTCCCCGGATGCAACGTCAGCGCCATGTCAGCACTGAAGTGGCTACTAATTTTTTTTATATATATATTTTAAGGATTTTTTTTAAAATAAAAAATAAAAAAATTGAAGGGGTGGAGCAACCCCATTTTGGCCAAGAGGCTCGCTGACATTACATCTGATAATATGTGTTGCATTATTAAACCGACACCTGTCCGATGACATGGCTAGATGTTAATTTTGAACGGAGGCACTATCTTTGTCTTTTCGCATAGTGTGATACAAATAAAATCACATGGGCAAAAAATAATTGAAGTTGTTAAACCATAAGTACTAATAAAGTGTTTAACCCTATTTTTTTTTTTTTTTCTTTCTCTTCTCTTTTTGTTTAATCATTTATTTTTCCCTCTTTCTTATCCTTTTGTTTTAAAAAACAATTAAAAAGTTATTAAAAAATAATATTTTAAAAAAGTAAAAAAAATTAATAAATAGTCTTAGCCACTAATACTATTTAGTATTAAAGAGGATTAGTGGAGAATGGAGATGCTCTTAACCTCGTTTAAGTTAGCTCATTTATATACGCTCATTTTATTTTTATTTTTACAAAAAAAAAAAAAAAAAAAAAAGAAGAAAGAAAGAAGCAAGGCAGAACGTTATTTACTAGTGGAATTGCGTGGAAATTTGCATGACTACGATATAGATGTTAATGATTATCTCCAACAATATAAATATCAAAGAAAACGATCTAACTAAATAAATCGTCTTCAAAATGGGAAAAGTATTTGTGAGGGACCAGGCTTCTTTAAAACAAACTTTTTTTTTAACTATTAGTTTTTATTTTGTCTATATTTTAAGGGTTAATTACACTAAACTTCTGGAAACTATTATTTATTTACATGTTATTTTCACGAAAAACATGTCATACTTAACCCCCTTCAACTACCAATTATCGACAAAAAAGTTATTTCCTTAAATCAACTCACTGAATCTAACATAAAAATGTTTATGTAACACGCACGTGCTCATTTTTATCGTAAAATGATGAAAATACCTTTAGTATATAAATTAAATTTACTTAAACATCAATATAATTAATAACTAAATAATTCTTTAATTTTTTTTAAAAACTTTTTTTAGAAAAAAGGTGGTTACCCTCTCACTAAGGGGTGCTAACCGGACCACTCCAAGTGATTTCTGGGTGGGCGTGTCACCTCTTGGGGTTAAATCCACGCCTCCTCTTCAAACATGTTTGGAGGTGGCCGATGTGATTTAGCTATCTCCAAAATCTCGAGAGTAGTTCAATGACCACCTTTTTTTTTTTTTTTTTTTTTTTTCTGCTTTCGTTTTTGTGTTTTTAAGTTTTGAGTTTTTTATATTTTTGGTTGGTTTTAATTTTTTGTATTTTTTTTGGCTATAATTAACGAGTTGGCTTAACGGAATGGTGTTTTTGCCAACGACTAATAATTGAAGAGAGTATAGTGTGACAAGTAGTAATTTGTGGGACAACGTATAAATAAAACGTATAAATAAATGGTAGTCGATGGGAGTAAGTATAATTAATCTATTTGTTTTAATAATTTTTACAAGCACAACTTGGTACCTAAATTTAGAGGCAGGGTAGAGGATTCTGAAAGAGGGGTGAGATGGGTATATGCAGATTTAATATGCCAGTTGCCATACATGATACAACCACATATGATCAGATTCAGATATACATAAATATATATCCTCGACTCCAGTACCAATTACAATAATAATATTACCATTCCCGGATAATTTAGGTATACCTACCATATGCGGTCAATTTTACTATAATCCATACTCGATCTGTTCTTTTTTTTTTTTTCTTTTTCTATTCAATGTAAAAAAGAAAAAATTACAATAAAATAAAAAATAAAAGTGACTTAATCATCCTTAGAATAATTAAGAATGGGTCAAATTACCCGGCTCGTCAATGGAACATAAACAGCCAAAGAAGACTGTTAAATTTGGCGGAGTTTTAAAACTGAACAAACTGCGAACTAATGGGGTGCGGGAAGGAGTATAACCGTCTCGAGACCCTTCAACCCTATTCGAATCCCTAATGTAAGGGATACAGATAAGAACATGACACTTGAAATACTCTTCAACCCTACTCAAACTCCTGTTGGATTAACAATATGATCATCAATAATTGATTGAGGGTAACAAACACGACCACCATTAGTCGGTTGAGAAGAAGGTAACATGTCAAAAAAAAAAAAAAAAAAAGATAAAGAGGCCAGCAAAGGAATAACCCAAACACAACTAGAAAAAGACAACTAGCCACAAAAAACATAGATAATAGAAAAATACATGGAAAAGTTAAAACAACAAAAAATTACTGCATATATTTTGTTTTGATTATTCATAGGAGCTCATGTTCTTTGCAATTTGATGTTCTATCAATTCTATAGTTTGTATCCTTTCTTTGAAATTTCATTAACGGCAGGGTTTTTCCTCCAAACTTGATCCTTAAATTCTTAATGCTATTAAAGACACATAACCTTTGACAAAGTCATGTTTAATCTAAGGTCGGAGTTTCTCTTCAAGTTCGGTTGGAGGGAGTTCTTGAAACTCAATTTATAAAATTGTCATGTGTTCTTTAAGTATGTAAAAAACATGTTTTTATAATAGAATATGAATTTGACAAATTTTTTCTTTCAATTGGATTGAAATAATTTTTTATGGCTTTGTTTATTAAATCAATATATGTTCAAAATAAATAAAGCTACATACACCCGAACAAGTTTTTGTTACAATTTACTACAAATTCACGTAATAATTTACATAGCATTATCACGTCAGTTATTAACTAAATAATTTGACAAGTTAAATTTTATAGATAAATTTAATTATTTAGTGATTCTCAAATTAATTTGTAAAAAAATAAAATTGTTATACCAATAAAAACACCCCATATCAAGTATTGTCTAAATTTAACGGCTATAACGTTTACATGCAAGATGGCGTTACGAAATCGATCTTGTATTTCCTTTTGCTGAGCCTGAGCCCATCGATCATGCACTCATTTAAACAATCTCATTGCAGAAAATGATGTCATTTTAATTAGATAAAACGAGGTTGTTCTTAACTTGAAAAATAAGCAAACCAACCAAATCCAGGACCACAAAATAAGATCCAAAAAGGTTTTATAAATTGATCATTGTGTGGACGATTCGGTTGCCAGGTCCCATATCCACACCCATCAATTAATTATGACTTCCAATGCAATACACGGGCTATGTTGAAAATATATTTTTATATTTATATCATATTTGAACATCTCTTTAAACTAAATATAAAAAATATTTTCAAAGCAAACTAACAAACGTATCACTGTCTAAATTATGGTAGAAAAGTTTGACCTGTTTAATTAAATGGATCAGGTCATAATATATATAGTCTTATACTCATGACTCGACACGACCTGAATCCGACACGCGACATTTGAGGTTGACAATTTTTCACACGGTTGGTAAACCCGACACGAACTAAACACAAAATTAACAAATTAGGGTCAAAGGGTATAATTCGTTTAATTAAATGAATCAAATTATTAAAATTGACCTATATAATTTTATATATTTATCTCGACCACAAATTGTCACCCCAATACAACTGTTCAACACAAAGACAAGTTTGCTGCCATATGAATCATGACTTTAGGGGGTCTGATAAATGTCATCATCAGCTTATTAGTCAGAAATGGTAATAAACGTATAAGAAAATGAAATGGGTTGCGAGTCAAGCAAGATCATTAGCCATATATTCTAGATATTTTTATTTTATTTTATTTTATTTTATATTTCTGTTTATGTAAACCTAAGAATTGAGGTGGTCCCTGATTTTGGTCGGTCGCTATCGTGGAAAATATGCGAAGCTTTCCAAGTCCCAACTAGTGGAAGATTTGGCAAAGCAGATGTTTAGGGCCCCACCCAGGGGTTCCCATCAATTTGATTGGCTTAGGCGCTTATCAACGCTTTGATTTTTTATTCCTTTTTTGCTTTCGACAAAAAAATAAAAAAATAAAAAATGTCATTACCAATTTAATAAAGAGGGTGGTAATATGATAGTGCCCTCCCATAACCAATGCTTCGAAAACCGTCTAATTGAAAACAACCATTTTTTTCTTCATAAAAACAATTTTTTTTTTTTTAATTGTCGTTCTATACTAACACGGCACCTTATTTTTTTTAATAAAAATATAAAAGAGAAATCAAATTGTAATTTTTCTTTATTAAAAATATGATGTCATGTCAATATAGAAGGACACTGAAAAGAGCTGTAACATTTCTCCTGATTGAATATGGGACAAAGTTTACAAATGATGATCTTTCCCACTTCTTATCCAAACGGAAGAGAAGATATGAGATCTTAAAAGAATTTTTCAAAAAAATATGATTGAAAGTGACCCACTTAGCTAAACAATGTGCACGAAATTTGGTACAACAAGATACTTTCAGGGCATTTTAGCCATGAAAATAAAATAAAACTATAATAATATCTGAAGTACAATTAGCAAAAGGTCAAGAAAAAAATAAAAGGAGATGTTGATAACTTTTGATAGCAAGAATAACAAGAAAAGCATCCCCTCAAAAAAAAAAAGAAAAAAGAAAAAAAAATCCACGGCAACAAGATGCAGCCAATTGAGAAGTCAAAACTACAATTTATTTGTTTTTGCTTCTTTAGCTATGCCATATTTTATATTATTTTTTATTTAAAAAAGAAAACTATCATTAATGCATCCAAGTATATAAATTTACAATGTTGGTTAGATCAGAAAGTAAAATATGTAAATAAGATTAGAAGTTAATAATGGCTTTTATTTTGATATTATGTTCAATCAACAAATATTTTATTTAATCCCTTCAAATGCAACCCAAGTACCCAAACTTGTTAATAAGTTGCCATGAGAAGGGTACAGGCTCTGCTGACATGCACACATCAGCATAAATTCAATACAACCACAGCAACTGCTTAATTGGTCATTGCAAAAAAAAAAAAGCAAATAATAATAATAATAAAATTAATGACCCATAATGAGCCATGGCTATCTAACCAAACGAAAAGGGCATGTGTCCGTAGACGGGTAGATCAAGGTTACAGATCCCTAATAACTGAGGGGGGGATCCATGCCCTTTATTTAATGTGAATCCCAATTTTCAACATAAATTTGCCTAACAATTTTACCTTCTTGCTAAGGCTGAAGTCATTTAAATGAATTCATCCAAAAAAATAAAGAGTAAAAAATCATTTAAAAGCCAAGTACGAAAAGCCCAATTAGGAACGGAATAAGATCATCCCAATTTTCAATAAAATGAAAATCATTTATTTTATGGTCACGATTTAAAATAGAAACGGAGTTAGAAGCTCTTATGAGTAGGGGTCATGGGTCTAACAAATTTGTTGATAAGAGTCAATAGGCTAATTTTATTTTATTTTTTACCTTTTTTTTTTTGGAATTGAGGGGGGCCATAACCCCTGCCAGCTCCCTTAATTTCGTACTTAATTTAAATTTTGTATATTTAATGATATACATGAAGTCAATATTAATACGTTTTTTTTTTAAATTTAAATAATATATAATTATTTTATATTTACATCGTTGATCGTTAAATGCACAAATTTTAAATCCTAATTATAAAATGCATACTAAATTTTTTTTTTTTTAAAAAAGTTGTTTTGATTGTTCAAGAATTGCATCCATCATATGTTGCACATGGATTATTTTTTATTTTTTATTTTTTTTTGGAAAATGATTTTGAAAGAGAAGGCAACTTTTCGAAAACTAATTTGCAGGCGAGAATACGACGGTGAAAGTGTTTGAGATAAGACATTGATGGATGTAGTTTAGGGCATCGTAGGTGTACGAGTTGTTGATTTAGGCAGCATTTTGATTGGTTATAAGTAGAGTGTAGTAGGGATGTCAAATAATTGGCATTTGATAGCTGTCACCATACAAATCATGCCACATGGCGTAACAAATATTACGCTCAAATAACTTTAAAAAGAGCAACCAAGTTAACCATATCTGTCTTTCATACTCACACCGTTTTGTTTTTGGATGGATGGTGCCACTTTCGCCAGATAGATTGAGAACCGTCTGCCTTTCTTTTTTTACAAAATACTGCTAGTCTGCTATCCTTCGTGCACCAAAAGTGACGGAAAGGAAGTCAAAAGCTCTGCTCCCCCATTTTCTATTTCATTTTTTCTTTTCTTTTTCTTTGATTTTCAGATTTTCTGTTGCTTAGCCATGCTTGAACTCTTTCTACCCTTATCCGCTTTATCGGAGATAATTTATTTACTTTTTATGCCTTTTGTCTTCATAACACAGAGTTCACCAGCTTTCATCATCTTCCTCCGCCGTGTTTTATGTGATTTCTTGATAGGTTGTAGAATTTAGATCTTCGAAAGCATTGTCATCGCGTATTTACATTTTTAATTTTTATTTTAGGTTGTCTAGTTCTTGTTGTAATTTTCTTTTATGATGTAATTTCTTTTCATCTATCTAAAAAAACAAAAAACGATTGAATGGTGCCGGCTACATGCGTACCCAATTATTAATTTTTTTTTTTAATCTCCTTCTAAAAAATAAATGTTAGTTTAATGAATTGTTTTAAAGAAAAAAAAATTCCGATCTAATTTTTTTTAAAAAACTTGTCATTGAATCGTTCTATGCTATAGATAGGGGTGGGCAAGACCCGCCTTGCCCCGACTCCCCCTCCCCTAGAAAGACCGGTTTTATGGTTTTTTCAGCGGGTGCGAGTCAAAATATAGGGGATCCGCACGGGGCGGGGCGGATTGCGGGTCCTGGTTGTAAAAAAAAAAAATCGAGGACCCGCCCCGCCCTGCTAGGCTTGGGAATTTTTGATACGACCCACGAACCCGGCACGAACACGATACGAAAATATAGGATTTGGGTTTTACATTATCGCAAACACGATTATGACCCGATTTCATTTAAAAATAAATAAAATTTGAAAGTGAAGACTAAAGAGAGACCAAACCCGTTTAAACCGTGAACACGACTATGACCCGCACGCCTTTTGAGTTTTGCCCTTTTCATCACTTTCAGAATTTCAGTTTGCCCCAAACCTTCAAAACCTTCAACTGCATCAGCGGCCACAATCTGCCATGGAAGCTTAAGCACAGAACAAGCACTAAAATCAGGAAGCAGATCTATGTTTGCCCCGACCTTCTGTCGAACCCACTGATGATCGACTCCTGTTTGGTCTCCTTGCCTCTCGGGTCTACTCGGCTCTTCAAGTCATACAGGTTTGGTCTTTCTTCACCGGCGATCTCTGGCTCTGAAGGCGTCATTCCACCGGAATTCGGGTCCTCAACTGCGGCGTCGTATCTGGCTCCATCGGCCAACGACCCAGCCCTCTGATCGGACTCACTCTCTCAAATGATCTAAATTTCAGTTTGAATATAACATGGATAAAAAATTATGCATAATTTCAAAAGGTAGTCACATGCAAGTTAAACAAGATGTAATGTGCATAGTACATAGGTTTTTTTTAAAAAAAAAATTGAACAGGAAAATCTATCTTCATTGATATATTAAACGCCCGAAGGCAAATACAGTTAATAGAGGCATAAGACTCTCTACACACTAAGTAAGAAAAAATTATGACTTGGGTGCTGCTTACAAATACCAAATATTACAGGATTAGACATATAAACCTTTCTTTAACAATAAAGCGCCACAACAAATGAAAGATGGTTGATCTAGCTATCAAGCCATTAAAAGTCCAATAATATATGAAAATTTAACAGACAGACTTGTAAAAACCACACTAAAACACTGAAAAACCAAAACAGAAAACACCAAATCCCATATCCGGTGTCGGGGGAGACTGTCGTCGCCGAAGACGGTGCGTGTAGACCACGCGCCGTCCCTAGGAACCCCACTGCAGCAAGCGGCCGCTAGGAACCACCTGTCACGACCTGGAAGACAGAGTGTGGCCCATATGTGCAGTTGCCCAAGGAGAAGATCCTTGGCGTGTGTTGGCCACGCGCCTGGCACTGAAGTCCAATGAGGCTGTGGCTTGAGGCGGCAGAACCGAAGGAGGCTGACAAACACCATAGAGGGGCGTATGTCATGTTGGCTCCGGCGTATAGACACAGATCTGGCTTAACAGTAGATGGAGAAAGAAGAAAGTCCTACAAGCTATTGCCGATGCCGCTTCCCAATGCCTTCTTGCCTTAAAAAACCGAATTGAAAAAACAAACAATAACACCATAGTCCTTGAAGGACTAGGAGAATATCCAACTCAACTGGATCTATCCAGGAAGAAACAAAAACTCCATAACCCAAAACAGACTAGGAGATAACCAAAACAAGAAACCTAAACCACCATGGGAGGAGGGAAGCATAGGGCCTCCCTCCTCCTTGAATGCGGATCTCGCCCTCCTCTCTCTTTCTCTAAATTCTCTCAAACCCTAGCGGCGAGAGAGAATTTAGATATTCATCCTTCATAAAAAATTGTTATATTACATATTTGAAGATCATCATCATTATTTTCAACGTTATATTTTTGTTATATTATTTCATTATCTTCTTCATAGTACATAGTTAGACTATTTAATCAAATCAGTGCAATTAATACTCCTGCCTTATTGAAGTGGCATTTCAGGCCTTATTTGTTGGGATTGTTTGGGTACCTACCTGAGTAATTCGGGTCCACCCATACACTCGCATATTATTGTTCTATTGCAATGCAATGGGACGTTTAATTTGATTGTTCGAAATTGTAGGTGCAAATCTCATAAACAAAAACCACTCGTTATTTATTACTCTAAAATTTAGAAAGAAAAAATAAATCATGGTCAACCTCAACGTCTATTTTATCATAGAAAAAGGAAAGGTTGATTTTACCCTTATACGTATTCCCAACCACTCAAAAATAGGATTTTAAGTTATCTCAAATATATTTAGAATTTTCAAAAATAAGATAATTTTATTTAACTTTCATAATTTTGAAATGCGACACTTTAAAAAATTAGTATTATAAAATAGCTCATAATATTTGAGTTCCTCATTAATTTTTTTAGAAAAGTATACATACCCTCTTTAAACTACAACTAAATTGTAAATGTGTCTCCTAAACTATCAATTATGGCAATGTGCCCCTCATAAACTATAAAAAAAATGTCAATATTCCCCAAAATGACAAAAATACCTTTTTTAAAATTCTTAAAATTATATAATAAAAAAAAACCAAAACAAATAACAAAAAATTATTTTAAAAAATAAAAATTAAAGGAAAAAAGAAATAAAAGAAATAAAAACCAATGTTTTTCATTTTTTTGATATTTTTTTTAAAGATTTTGTTTTATATAATTTTCAGTTTGAGCCACCTCGTTGTATTTTCATTTTTCTTTTCTTTTTAAAACAACTTTTTTTTTTCAATCTCAACAAAAAAATAGTTTTATATTTTTTATCGAATTTATAAGGATATATTTGTCTTATTAAAAATTTTTTAAGATTATTTTTATATTTTTTTTGGTTTAGAGGGAACATTGACATTTTTTAGTAGTGTAGGGGTAGATATTGATACAATTAGTCGTTTGGGAGCACATTGACAATTAAGTGTAAGTTTGATGGGAGTATGTGTATTTATCCCTAGTTTTCTTATTACATAAGATTAAACTTTATAATATATATATATATTAATTTGTTTTTAATAATAATATTAATAAAAATGTAACCGGCGCTTTTGCTACACATATCAAACCAAGCACATAAACTCAACAATTTTGGCAGGAAATACAAAAGGATAGAATGGGCAACTTAAAGATTCCGACATCCTGTCCGTACAACATCTTACCCATAAATAGTAAATTCCACACATATCTCTCTCTCTCTCTCTCCAAAGACTCTCACTCTCACTCTCAAATCCCTATGTCGATCTGCATCCACGAATGTTGGGCTCCTAAATTAACGACTTTGGGTCGCAAAAGTGGATGGCCCTCAGTTTCCGTGGAAATAACGACAAGGCCCTTTTCCAAAAAAATAGGCTGACGAAATTGCCCTTTGGGGGTATTGTGTGGTCCCCACGCATTTATCCGGCCCATTGCGTCCTTCACCTCATCCTTCTGTCTGTCTCTTTCTTAACCTCACGACTTCCAAAGATCGATGTGAGAGAGAGAGAGAGAGAGAGAGAAGAGCATCTGCTTTCCCCCGGCTTTTTCGATAAAAGTCACTCCCAACAGTGCCCCAGCATTTACCATAATTGTCCTTTTAAGGTAAACTCCATGGGAATCTTTCTCCTGTTACTCCCCAACATTGCTACCATCATGCACCCTCCCTTGCTTTTCTTTCCTTTTTTCCACCTCCAATCTTTTTCCTATTTTTCTTATTTTTCTTTAATCGCTATCTTTAAAACGAGATTTACCCCTAATCGGCAAGAGTTTACTACCAAATCATCTACCGGATACACATTTATAGTTGCGTACGTTGGTTCCAACTAGACGTGAAGTGTGCAGTTGAACTAGTGGATAAGGCGCGACTCTTCCATTTGCCAAGCACTAATTAATAAGAGCAGTAGCAGTAGAAGGGAAACTTTTTCTTAATTTATAAAATTAAACTATTTTCTACTTCTCTTATCATTTTTCTATATCATTTAAATGTGATTTAAATTAAATATTAAGAGAAAGAGAGATAAAAGAGAAATCATTTAAATTTGTTTCGAATAAATGTTAGAAGAAAGAGACAATTTGCACATATTAAGATTTTAGAAGCATACCAATTTGGGAAAAGGAGGAGCTCCTGCACATTTTATACGTTAGAATTGTAATATATTGAAACATATACGTACGTATAAGTATAATTAATTAATTAATTAATTATCACATTAGATAGTGTGAGTTAATTATGATTAAAAGTTTGCTTATTGTTTAAGCATGAGAGTCCCATTTGCTACATTGAGATTTTGAGATTATAAGAGTGACTTAGCGAAAGCGAGTTGGTGAGGTATGAGGGGAAAATTGTGTTAGTTTCACTCCACAAAGTCTCAACACACGTTGAAAACCAAGAACTCAAATCTTTGTTGCAGCAAAAAAAAATTGATTTTTTTTAATCACAATTCTTCTCCCCTTACACAAGCATTTGAAAGAGTAAACAAAAGACAAGAAAAATCTCCTGATTTCGAAGAATGATTAAAGAAGGAAAATTAGAGCTAACGCTAGAAAAATCATATAAAGTTGGTAAACAGATGAGATCGTGGTGTTGCCTAAATTAAGAACTTTCCAAAACTGTTTTGCAGCCGGCAGAACTACTCGAGCCCTTTGTCTAGCATGGCTCGAGTGGAAGATTCTGTATCGAGCATTACCGACCGACGCTCGAGTGATGGTCAAGCGCTTAACATTGTATAATCTCCGCTCGAGTGAAGGTTGATCCGACGTTTAGTAGAGTGTTCTACATTGATCACCTCCGCTCGAGTGGAGGTCACGCCGACGTCTAGTGGAGTGTTCTGCACTCTTCCCAACTGTCCTTAATCAAAGCGTGTCAATTGCAAGTTTATGAGTTGAAAGAGAGTTTGAATTGGGTGCAATGTGATTTTAGTTGGTTTGTATGTTTGTGACTTGTGAGAGTTCCTAAATGGGACAAAGTTCCAAAATTGAATCTTGTCTCCCTGATAAAACGCAGAGTTCCAAGATGCTCTACAAAAGGCTTGCAACATATAAGCAAATAGGCGACAAAGCCCATTGGGTCGAAATAGCATCCAAGAAGTGTTGGATAATTAAGTTTGAGAATTTGTTTCTACATTCGTTTGTTTGATTAGAATGATTTTTAAGTAAGAGTATCCACATCGGATCTTTTAATTTTTAATTATATTGAAGAATAACCCTACTTTCTTTTTCTTTTCTTTTCTTTTTTTTAATTTTTTTTTTGAAATATCACTTTTAAAAACACATTCTACATCTAATTCTTTATTTTGAAGAATGATTCGTTTTTTATTTTTTATTTTAGGCTTAAAGAAATAATAGTTAAAGAGAGAGGTGGAATTTGGAGAGAGAAACCAGTAAAATAAGAGATAAAGAATAAGTATAATATATGAAGGATTAATGTAGCATTATATTTAATATGGAGGATCAACCGAAATCTAATGTAGGGCGATTTTAGGCTGTGGTTCTTCATAATTTGAAGAAAAATGATGTTTAAAGGATTGAATGTGGATGCTATATATATATATATATATATATATATATATTGGGAAATATTCTCGATAGTTAGTAAATGGGCTTAACAATTAATCCTAAAAAAAGGGCATACCAACTTGAGATCAAGCCCATCTACATATATTAATCCTAAAAAAGGGGCAAGCTACGCGGCTTATTGGATGACAAGTTAAAGCCCAAGCCTATCCAAAAACAACTTGCAAGAAGCCACTGAGATACCAAGATCCCGAGATACTCTCGAGTATCTTGGAGATATCAAGACCCAAGATACTAGAATTGTAGGGATCCCAAGAACCCCAAATAACCCAATATCACCCTCAGAATTAGAGAATCAGGTCCTATCTATCCAAAGGGAACGGTTGAAGTCTCAACTATAAATATATATAAGCCATCAAATATTAAAAAGTTGATATTATTGATTATTGAGAGTTGATATAAATTCTCCTCAAAGACTGACTTAAGCATTATAGTGGGATCAGTTGGCACCCCCAGCAAACTCCTGTGCTAATATTCATTGTTTTATAAGTTAAATAATAACTTTTCAGAAAGCTTGTACCACCGTACTAGAAGCTGTGTCTCTCTATATATATATATATAGAAAAGATGATAGAATGATAATAACTAAATAATTAATTATAGAAACCATATTTTAATTCCACAACTACCTTACAATATTGATGTAACAGTCTCAACCTTTCGAACAATCCTTATTTAAAAAAAAAAATGATAGAAACTACATTTTTATCCTTCAACTATTATAAAGTGCTGACGAGACAATCTAAACCAATCATTATTAAAAAATAAATAAATAAAGGTTTGATTGGAATAAAAAATATAGTATATAGCATTTATCTTGAAAAAAAAAAAAAGACTCAATGGTTGATAAAGGACTACCACATCAACATTATAAAATAATTATGTAATAAAAATATGGTATATAACATTCTTATAACTAAACAGAGGAATGCATAAGGTGATCTTATTTTACCATTGTGAATAGTTACTTTTCTAATTTTCTCTCATAGGAACGGATTTATTTTGTGAAAATGGTGGGACATATTACT
Source organism: Alnus glutinosa (assembly GCF_958979055.1). Classification (NCBI taxonomy): domain Eukaryota; kingdom Viridiplantae; phylum Streptophyta; class Magnoliopsida; order Fagales; family Betulaceae; genus Alnus; species Alnus glutinosa. Next base: position 6,843,410 of record NC_084886.1, on the reverse strand, counting down.
ATGGTATATATATAATTTTATTCCACGTGTTCCTAAATTATTATTTTTCGCTTAAAAAATCCAACTTTTAAGAAATATAGCAATAAATTAAGTTTCTACGATTTAATTTTACTTTTAAAAATGGAAGGAAAAAAACTAATCGTATTTATTATAATAGCCAATAGGTATGAATAAAGAAGATCGTGAAAAAAGAAAGGTAAAAGTTAAAAAAAAAAAAAAAAAAAAAAAAAAAAAAAAAAAAAAAAACTATTTACACGCTTCATACGCACTCACCTCCTCATATGATGTGAATGTGTATGGAGTCTGTAAGTGATATTTTTGTAACACCCTTCAAAGAGGAAATATTTGCTTTTTTTTTTTTTTTTTAACAACTGATAAAAATTCTGACGGTAAAAAAAAGAAAGAAAAGAGAAATTACAGTGAGGAACGATGGAATATTTATTGTATGGTATATGTGAGATGAGAAGAAGGAGCGATGACTTTGCTGGACAGATGAAGTACAACATTCGGGACAGTCACACGTCTAAGATGTCTGGGACCACTCTTTTGTCTTTCAAATCTGCTCTGTTAGTGATCGGGTGGCAGAAACAAAAAGGGCTGGAACTGAAACCAAAGAGTAAGTGGGACCCTCACGAATGATCTACGGATTAGAATTCTTTAAAATATTAGGGGAAATGTATATTAAATGTACCACTAAAAATGTGAATTGAATTTACATTTTTTTTTTTTTTACTTTTTACTTTTTAATTTTATAAATTAAATGTTTGAATTTTCAATTCTTCGCTCAGGGAGTTTGCCGTTTTAGTTTATTATAGATGGTTAATGTCTAATTAGCATTTCTGTTTAAAATAATATTTTTACTATTTTATTAAAAATTAAAATCTAAAAAAAGAAAAATAAACCCTTTCCTTTTTTTTCTTTTTCATTTTTTTTTTAAAATTAATTTTTCAGTTTTACATATTTATATATATTTTTTTTTTATTAAGAGTAATACGCGTCGTTATTTTATTGACATGTCACATAACGAATTTGTCCAATATTTTAATGAAATTTGACTCTTGAGACTTTTTTTTTTTTTGCATATTCCAAGAACTTTTGAGTTCACTTTAATATGACAGAAAATAATTTGTAAGTTTATTAAAAAAAAAAAAAACAATTTGTAAGTTAGGCTAATTATTAAGAGCGATTTTATATTTATCCAATAAAAAATTACGTTAATGGCTCAAATCTAAAAAGTGGGGCCCACTTAAAGTTCTTATTATATAATAGAATATCCTAGGATTCCTAGCTTTGACTTTGAGCAAAAACAAATTAAAAAATAATTTTATTAAAGTACTATTTTTGTGGCCCAAATTGTACATCCTCCCTAACCCATCTCTATAGCGTTGGCTATTAATGGCAAAATGGATCGATCCTAAATTGGGCTTGGTTTAAAATTTGTTTGACCCGACCGAAAAATGAATAGAAACCGCTTCGTCGACCGTAGTCTGCCTGAGTTCCTGATAAGAGGAGGTTCAAATTTATTTGAATATGTGAACTTCATCCGAGCCTTCTCTCACCTGCCGTCTAAATTGACTATAATTCAAATAATTAATTGCATGGTAAATTGTAGTGGTAAAAAGTACAAGAAAGACAACCCATTTATTATTTATATTATATATTTTTATTTATTTAATATGTCAATTAGAGCAATTCTCTTTTTTCTTTTTGTAAAATATATTTTATAACTTATTAGATATAGAATGAGTTATCACTTGATTTAAAGACATGAAATAATAAGATTTAAATAAAAATAAAGAAAATTAGAAATAAGTTATATAACTACCGATTTTTATTGAAAACATAATGCGAAAAAAAATTGTTGGACAATGAAAACTCACTGATGGTGTAATTTTATCTATTATGCATAACGCAAACAATGAGAATTTATCAATTTTTAAGACTTTTCATATTTTTCTAAACGTTCAATTCAAATAAACGTTGGAGAAAAAATTATGCATGTTGGACTAATTTCATAAATGTAAAAATGGTGCTTTTAAAAAGAGTAAATAAGTAGGACTTTCCAAGAATTTATGAATTTTTTTTAAAGACTTTCAATTTGTAATTACTTTTACTATAATTGAGGGCCTTAACTAAAAACTATTTATTAAATTTTTACCATATTAGAGTCTTAAAATTTGTTTCGGAAATAACCTTTATGGTACAATTATTAAGCAGGGCCTTAATTAAATAGTATTTTATTAACTTTTTACTATATTAGAGTCTTAATTTTTTTTTTAAATATATATATTTATTGTATAATTAGTAGTTGAAAGCCTTATTCAATTAGAGGCTTTAGGCGACCTCCTAAATTGTCTAAGGCTCGAATCGCCCATGACCCATCTATGCATAAATTAAGATCCATTGATCTTCCGTTTTAAAATGATATGTGAATAATGAAATGTGATGTGTACAGCAAGACACCCAATATCTTTTCCATTGAAATTTTGGTTCGATCATTAATAAAAATAAAAATTGGTTCGATCGATGAGCATAACTATAAAAGGAACAAAATGCATGTGGAAGTGGGGTGATAGAGTTGATTAATTTAATAAAGAAAATCGTGTACATATATAAATAAATTAAAACAAATGCTCCTCCCATGCATAGAAGGAACATTTTTCCACATGATTTACGCCCATTAGTGAATGAGTAATGATTAAATACCATTTAAAAATACAACTTTTTACCACCTTGCTTATGTGGCAAGGTGGTCCCCTTACCTTAATTTATTTTTAAAAAATAAAAAAACTCAAAAAGTAGTGAAGGATCACTTTGCCACATAGGCAATGTAGTGAAAAGTTGTATGTTTAAGTGGTATTCAATCATTACTCTTAATGAATAAGCTAGCTTCAACCGGCGGGTGGACTTCAACTCACCAACCCTCCATAACCTTCAAACTGTTTATCTTTGAACCAATCCGCTTCAACCGCGTACCCAATCACCGCTTTACTCGAGACTGTGACACAGTGAGAGGCTGCTTCCAAGTTCCAACCAACTGTGCCAACTCTAAACCACGTACGATTTAATTACATTTCGTAAATGATTCCCTGCTAATTAATATAATTTATCCCAATAACGTGTGAGCTTGCACCCGGCAAATGCCTCCCACGTCTCTCTCTCTCTCTCAATATGCTAATTCTCTCCTGTTCTCATCATCTATATTGATTGATTGATATCTGCAATAATTTCTTTGACATTTTCTTTATGAATTCCAGATCGAATACCATCAACTACAGGAGCTTTAAACGTGCGAGGTGGGATATATATATGGTGAGAAAGATGAATAATATATAGGTAGGAAAGCTTGAATGATAGATATTGGGTTTGCTAGCTGGGTTCTCAAAATTCGAAAAATCTACCAAAAAAAGAAGCTTCGATCACATAGCGATATGAGGAGGAAAGACTACTCAACAATGGCGATCGCATGCATCGCAATATTCCTACTAGTTTTCTTGGTATTCCAGTTTCATTTATCATCGATATCAAGAATAAATGCGACTTATTCAACCATTAATAGTCAAGGTACGTATTTTCTTTTCATTTTCTCTTCATTTTTCATCTGAAAGACTTGCATATGTTGTCTCAATCTGCTTGTCACCTCGGCTCTCATTGGTCCACATAGGCACGCAAAGAACTGCGTAGTAGAATGTATAAATATTTTTAATAAAAATCTAAAAAATAAATCACAATTTGATCGATCTCTTGGTGCTTAAGAACTCCCTGGGTTTTAGTCAATTTGGATAATATCATTGGTTTATAAATTAGGATCTAGCTTGCTGTAGTGGAAAACGGTACCGTTTTCTACAAAACAGTACCATTTTCCACTTCAAAAAATTTGCAAAATTTTTAATAAATTTAAAAATTATAAAAATAATAATAATTAAAAAAAAAAAAAAAAAAAACTTAAGGGATGGCCGGCCACCCCAGTCGGCCGGACCACCCCCAAAAGACCAAAAAAAAAAAAAAGTTTGGGGTCGCCGGACCACCCCCAAATCGACTGTATGGGGTGGTCAAAACCACCCCCAGGCCCTTGGGGGTGGTCCGGCCACCCCTAAAAGGCCTAGAAACCAAAAAAAAAAAAAAAAAAAAAAGTTTGGGTTTTGGGGGTGGCTCGGCCACCCCCAGATCGGCCGTATGGGGCGGTCAAAACCACCCCCAGGCCCTTGGGGCAAGTCCGGCCACCCCCAAACCCCTAACTTTTTTTTTTTGTTTTATTTTTTGGCCTTTTGGGGTTGGCCGGACCACCCCCAAACCGACTGGGGTGGTTCTCCACCTCAGATCGGCCAAGAGGGTGGCTCCAGCCACCCCCTTGGCCAATAATGGGGTGGCCGGCCACTCCCTTGGGCAACGCCGGCCACCCCTTAAGCTTTTTTTTATTTTAATATTTTTTGATTTTAATTATTATTATTTTTAAATTTATTAAAAATTTTGCAAATTTTTTTAAGTGGAAAACAGTACCGTTTTGTGGTACCGTTTTCCACTACAGCACCCATGCGGTAGTTTTAAACTACCGCATGGAAGCTGGATCCTATAAATTAGGGACGGATTAAGTTTAGGTGTTGTAAAAAAAAAAAAACTACAGCTCATCCATCTCCTGCATGTAGTAGAATTTATAAAGATTGTTATTATATATATTCACAATGAAGTAAATTTCAATGGCTAGCTGCAGATAGAAAACGCTTGGTACCAAAATCAGTTCACAATATGAAAATACTCACTCCTCCACCTCAGCAATCAACTCGAGCAGAAGAAATCAGCTGCGACCGAGCCCACTATACCTACGACATTTGTTCAATCAACGGCCCAACAGTCCTGGACCCCATTGCCTCCACATTATTTCTGAAGGACCCCACTAGCTCGACCTTACAAAAGCCCAGGGTAGAAACAGTCCGACCATACACTCGCAAGTCGGAGAATTTCACAATGTCTAGAATCAAAGAGGTCACCCTCGTGGCAGGCCCACGAAGCCCAAAATGCAACATTCAACACAAGGCCCCGGCCCTGGTATTTAGTGCTGGAGGGTACACAGGGAACTTCTTCCATGAGTTCAACGATGGGTTCATCCCCCTTTACATCACCGTTAATTCAATCTTCCCTAATCAAGACGTCGTGCTTGTGATATCAAAGGCTCGTGATTGGTGGATCAACAAGTACAAAGAATTGTTACAGACTTTCAGCAAGTACCCTATTATAAACCTCGACAATGATACCACCACCCATTGCTTTCCTTTTGCAAGTGTGGGTATGATATCGCATGGTTTTATGACCATAGACCCAGCATTTATACAAAACTCAAAAAAATTCACCAATTTCCGTGCCTTCCTTGGTAAAGCCTACGACCAGAATCATAAGGTTCAAAACCTTCCAAAATCTCGACCACTTCTTGTGTTAGTAGGTCGTAGCGGCGGCGTTGGTCGCTTGCTCTTGAACCAAAATGAAGTGAGACTTGAAGCAGAAAATGTTGGTTTTGATGTGACTCTTTTCGAGCCAACACCTAGAAACCCTTTGAAAGAAGCCTATGCGTTAATAAATTCAAGCCATGCAATGGTCGGGATACACGGTGCAGCGCTTACACATTCGTTATTTCTTCGGCCTGGCTCGGTATTTGTGCAGGTGGTGCCGCTTGGGGCGGAGTGGGTGGCGAAGGTCTGCTTTGAAAGGTCGGCAAGAGCTATGGGGTTAGAGTACATGGAGTATAGGATAAAGGCGGAGGAAAGTAGCTTGATCGACAAATATAGCGAGGATGACATGATTGTGAAAGACCCCGTTGCTTTTCGAGGAAAGAACTGGTCCCATAAGGCTATGACCATATACTTGAAGGAACAAAATGTAAAGCTGGACATGGTAAGATTTAGGGAGTACTTGAAGGAAGCGTACACGAAGGCCAAGAAACTCATGGATAGGGAGGGATAGTAACGAGGGTCTTGAGATTTTTTTTTTCTTTTTCACATTTATTTGTAGAATTCATAAGAAAAATTAGAATTTGATGATTTGAGTACGAATTTGTTTAAACTTTTAGGGCTGGCTAATTAACTAATTTGTTGCCATTACCAATCCAAGATATGAAAGAAAAAAGGGAATTAATTAATCTAACACAATGATTGTTAACTTATATAATTTTGTTGGGTAAATTAATATTGTTATTCTATAACTATAGATCCAAAACTATACATAAAAATATATGAATTCCAATTGCATGTTTCATACTAATATATGCCTACCAACACGTCTCAACTTTTCTTTCGGTTGCTTTGGTGGTGAACCCGGCCCAAAATATAAATTTAGAAATGTTATCATGCATGCTATATTAAGGGAGTTAATTATTAAAATTAGAATAATTAATAGTATATATAAGTAGAGTAATTAACGTTCAACCATTATTGGTTACTCCACAAAGCATTCATAATACACTAAGGGTGCATTTGGAATTGCGATTTCGTAGACAAAAAGTGTGATTTTGTTTAAAATCGTAGAATATAAATCGTTTGGGAACTGTGTTTTTAAAATTTGCGATTTGAAAACGCAAAAAATCTGCTTTTTCAAATCGCAGGTAAGATGGTGTTTTTTTGAAAACGCATAATTTTAAAGGTTAATTTGCGAATTTAAAGGCTAAACTGTGATTTTGCCAAACGCTTAACTGCGTTTTTAAAAATTATTTTTTCAAATTGCATATTTTAAAATTGTTATTTTAAATCACACATTTTTAAATCGAAAACCCAAACGGACTCTAAATATGATGTAACAGTATTTACATTCAAGATACGAAAGAAAAAATGGAATTAATTAATCTAACACAATGAATGTTAACTTATATAATTTTGTTCGGTAAATTAATATTGTTATTCTATAACTATAGATTCAAAACTATACATAAAAATATATTAATTCAAATTGCATGTTTCATACTAATATATGCCTACCAACACATCTCAATTCTCAACTTTTCTTTCAGTCGTTTTGGCGGTGAACTCAGCCCAAAATATAAATTTAGAAATGTTATCATGCATGCTATATTAATTCCCTTGACAGGGAATTAATTAAGGGAGTTAATTATTAAAATTAGAATAATTAATAGCATATAGAAGTGGAGTAATTAACGTTCAACCTTTATCGATTACTACACAAAGCATTTATAATACACTAAATGTGATGTAACAGTACTTACATCCAAGATACGAAAGAAAAAAGGGAATTAATTAATCTAACACAATAATTGTTAACTTATATATATATAAATATATATATATATATATATATATATATATATATATATATATATATATATATATATATATATATATATATATATATATATATAATTTTGTTGGGTAAATTAATATTGTTATTCTATAACTATAGATCCAAAACTATACATAAAAATAGATTAATTTCAATTGCATGTTTCATACTAATTATGCCTACCAACACGTCTCAACTTTTCTTTTAGTCGTTTTGGTGGTGAATCTAGCCCAAAATATAAATTTAAAAATGTTATCATGCAAGCTATATTAATTTCCTTGAAAGGGAATTAATTATTAAAATTAGAATAATTAATAACATATATAAGTGGAGTAATTAACGTTCAACCGTTATCAGTTACTCCACAAAGCATACATAATACACTAAATGTAATGTAACAAACTTACATCCAAGATACAAAAGAAAAAAAAGAGAATTAATTAAATGTGACAAATTAACTAATTTGTTGCCATTGCCAATCCAAGATACGAAAGAAAAAAGGGAATTAATTAATCTAACACAATGATTGTTAACTTATATAATTTTGTTGGGAAAATTAATATTGTTATTCTATAACTATGGATCCAAAACTATATATAAAAATAGATTAATTCCAATTGCATGTTTCATACTAATATATGCCTACCAACACGTCTCAACTTTTTTTTTCGGTCATTTTGGTGGTGAACCCGACCCAAAATATAAATTTAGAAATGTTATCATGCAGGCTATATTAATTCCCTTGAAAGGGAATTAAGGGAGTTGATTATTAAAATTAGAATAATTAATAGCATATATAAGTGGAGTAATTAACGTTCAACCGTTATCGGTTACTCCACAAAGCATTCATAATACACTAAATGTGATGTAACAGTACTTACATCTAAGATAGGAAAGAAAAAAGATAATTAATTAAATGTGACTAATTAACTAATTTGTTTCCATTGCCAATCCAAGATACGAAAGAAAAAAGGGAATTAATTAATCTAACACAATGATTGTTAACTTATATAATTTTGTTGGGTAAATTAATATTGTTATTCTACAACTATAGATCCAAAACTATATATAAAAATAGATTAATTCCAATTGCATGTTTCATACTAATATATGCCTACCAATACGTCTCAACTTTTCTTTCAGTCGTTTTAGTGGTGAACTCGGGCCAAAATATAAATTTAAAAATGTTATTATGCATGCTATATTAATTCCCTTGAAAGGGAATTAAATGAGTTAATTAGTAGCATATATAAGTGGAGTAATTAATGTTCAATTGTTATCGGTTACTCTACAAAGCATTCATAATACACTAAATGCGATGTAACAGTAGTTACATCCTGATCAAAAGCTGTTTTATATATATATATATATTCATACGAGCACTTTGTAAGAACACAGAGAGGCTCCAATAGTATAGTTCTAAGGATAGCGATATGAAGAGGAGAGACTCAATTACAACGGTGATCGCATGCATCGCAGTTGTAGTACTACTTTACTTGGTATTCCAGTTTAATTTATTGGTGATAAAAAATGTGACTCATTCAACGACTATTAAGACTCAAGGTAACTCTACCTTCATATTCTCTTCATTTCCCTCCCTTTACTTTTTGTGCATACATTTATGCTTTAATTTCAACAAACCAATGAAAATATAACACACAGGTTTATATTTTGGGGACGAACCACACATGCCCCAAGCTTTATATTGACAAATCTTCATAATGAAACTAACATGCCCTTAATCATTGTCATCACTAAAGTGAACCCATCCTCCTTAATTAATCTGTGCCAAAAAAATATTGTACCATAAGAATATCACTTCTAGGGGCAAGAAGGGTAGATATTAAAATATTAATTAAATTTATTAATTTAAATTTTTAGAATAAGTTTAACTATTATTATTCACATTGTGCGCACCTTGAAGTAAAGTTTCATGGCTGCAGATAAAAAACGAGCAGAAGAAATCAGTTGTGATCGAGCCCACAATACCTACGACATCTGTTCAATCAACGGCCCAACAGTCTTGGATTCCACCACCTCCACATTCTTGCTAATGAACCCCACCAGCTCGAACCCAGAAAAGCCCCTGGTTGAAAAAGTTCGACCATACGCTCGCAAGACGGAGAATTTGACGATGTCTAGAATCACGGAGGTCACCCTCCTCGCGGGCCCACCAAGCCCAAAATGTGAAATCCAACACAAGGCTCCGGCCGTGGTATTCAGCGTTGGTGGGTATTGCGCCACCGGGAACTTCTTCCACGAGTTCAACGATGGTTTTATCCCCCTTTACATCACCGTCAATTCCATGTTCCCTGATCAAGATGTCGTACTTGTGATATCGAACGCTCGTGATTGGTGGATAAGCAAGTACAGAGAATTGTTACGCACTTTCAGCAAGCACCCTATCATAATCCTCGATAATGATACTGCCACCCAGTGCTTTCCCTCTGCTAGTGTGGGTTTGATATCACATGGTGTTATGACCATAGACCCTGAATCCATACCAAACTCAAAAACCTTCACCCATTTCCATGCCTTTCTCGGCAAAGCCTATCACCAGAATCATCCCTCTATATCCAGCTGCCTTCCAAAGTCCCGGCCACTTCTTGTGTTAGCTGGTCGCAATGGAAGCGCCAGCCGCCGGCTCTTGAACCAAAATGAAGTGAAACTTGAAGCAGAAAAGGTTGGTTTTGATGTGACTGTTTTTGAGCCAACGCCCAGGACCCCTCTGAGGGAATCTTATGCGTTAATAAATTCGAGTCATGCAATGCTCGGGGTACATGGCGCAGCTCTTACACATTCCTTCTTCCTCCGGCCTCGCTCGGTACAATATGATTACATATTCCAAAAGTTTAATTCGATAGAAAAGAAATTGGTTTTTTTTTTTTTTTTTTTTTTTTTTTTTTTTTTTTCAATAACGGGGAAAGCGGAAAATGAAGATTACAAGAAAAACAAAACATAAACAAAAGTTTGGGCAACCCAACAATAAGCTCGAATACAATATATGAGTGTGTGTAAATAGAAAATGAAAGGAAATGTGCCAAATAGATGACACGACCCTATGAAATGGCCACTAGTTATGACGGTTAACATCCTACTAAGGATGGCACGAACTTCGAAAGGCCCATCAACCATTCTTGAACCCCACAACAGCAAGAATGAATAAATTTAATCATTTAATTTATATTCTAACACTCTCATTCATGTGTGAATTCAAACTTTAAACAAACTCTTCTCTTGAATTTTAATTAATTAATGGGGTGAATTGTAAAATCAAGGTTCTAACTCAAGACGTTGGTCTCTAATATCATGTTAAATCACCATTTATCTTAAAAGCTTAAACTAATAAGAATATATATTGTAACAGATATTTGTGCAAGTGGTGCCGCTTGGGGCGGAATGGGTGGCAGAGGCTTGCTTTGGAAGGTCGGCAAGAGCAATGGGAATAGAGTACATGGAGTATAAGATAAAGGCGGAGGAGAGCAGCTTGATAGACAAGTATAGCAAGGATGAAATGATTATAAAAGACCCAGTTGCTTTCCGAGGAGTGAACTTTTCCAATCATGACGCTATGAGAATATACTTGAAGCAACAAAATGTTAGGTTGGATATTATAAGATTTAGGGAGTACTTGAAGGAAGTGTACATGAAGGCCAAGAAATTCATGGACAATGAGGGATAGTAATTTTGATTATTAGTACTTTTGTAATTGTTCAAGAAAATTAATATTTGAAACTTGAAAGGGAGGGTGCTGATATTTTTTTTTTTCTTTTTCACATTTATTTGTAGAATTCATAAGGAAATTAATTAAATAAACTGCTTATAATTTGGATGTCCCCCCCCCCCCCCCCCCCCTTTTTTTTTTCCTAATTGAAGAAGGGAAAATGTCACAATAAAGGGCTTTTCTCACTCTTGATCCAAATGGAAGAAAGAAATTAGAATGGGGTATGAATTGGGAATGCTTTCAAAGATGAAGTGAGAAGCGGGTCATCTAGCTAAGTTATGTGCTCTAAAGTTAGCATTCTTAGACACTTTCGAAGCTTTCTAACAGTAGAAAAAGAGCAAATGAAAACTAATATCAGAGATAGAGTAATGCTAGAAGGAAGACCCTTGTTCTTCTTGTATTCTCTCACAATTGACGTGATTTTTAAAATCACCATTGGATTTGTGATAGATTATTATTGAATTTTGATCCAATGATAATTTTAAAAAGTCATATCAATTTTAAGAGGACACAAAAAAAGACATAAATTTTCCTTCTAGCATTACTCATTAAAAAAAATAAAAAATTAAGGCTTGAAAATTTTCAGTCAGCAAAGAGTCTAAACGGATAAGAATTAGGAAGTTATTTCCTTTCCTGATAAATGTGAACGTAATCACATTACTCGAACATTTAATCACAAAATTTGGCAGAGTAAGAGATAAAGAGTTTGCTTTTATGATTGATTTAGGAAAAAAGTGTTTTTTTTTTTTTCCCATCTTTATTGAAGGGGTTTAAGCATAAATTATCTATAGTCAAGAAGATTTTGACCGTTTCTTTATTTAATTCTCAAATTGAAGTTATAAAGCAAAAGATTCTGTATGACTACTCCATAGTTTTAGTGAAGTGTTTTCTTTGCTTTTACATATATGTTTATCTTTTCTCCTAATATTATTCAAGTTAAAAAGCAGCAAGAATAGTACAAGACATGTTAGATACTTCTTTTATCTGTTTTTTCAACAGATAAGTATCCCTGTCGCTGCTGTCATGCTATATATATTGGGTTAGACTCTCAATTGCTGATCGATTTAATGACAAATCACATATATGAGACTTTGGCTTATTGGTTACATTCCATATTTGGTCTGAGAAAACTTGACTTTATGATGTTGGGTGCCTAGCTAGGCAGGCACTCGATCTCCAAGAGAATCCACTATGGTAAATTTGTTGCAGAGGGCAAAATTTCTCTCGTCCCCTGTTGCGTATGAGGCTGCCATTAGGGTACAAGCTAAGTAAGTTCCTACTTAGATGTGTTGTGTTTCCATTTTGTTTGGATATATTGTTAGTGCTTTTTCTCAAGTTATGGTCTCTTTTCTTTTGCTGGGGAAATGTTGGTCTTGCAGGACAGGGCTCGACTCATGGATTTACTGATCGCATGCATCGTGATCGTACTACTTTTCTTGGTATTCCAGTTTAAATATCTATCGAATATACCAAGAATAAATGTGACTCATTCAAGTACTATATATTAAGAGTCAAGGTATGCGTTGCAGAACCATTAATATTATTCTCTTCATTTTTTTCATGTGGAAGACTTGCATATCTTGATGTACCAAAAACAAGGCATACAAAGAACTACGTAAACCAGTAATTTTTTTTTATTTTTTTAAGGGGTTAGGTACTCAAACTTTTTTTTTTTTTTTTTTCGATTTCAAGCATTTATTAGAATTTTTCGTTAAATCCGGTCAAAACTCCAAAAATACCCCTCATTTTTTTTAGGAAAAAAAAGAAAGAAAAAAATTGTAAGGATTTAGGTGATAGTCAAAATTTAATGGAATTTGTAAAAATACCTATGCATGAATCTTTGAAAATTTTATATTTCTTTTTTTTTTTTTTTTTTAAAAAAAAAACACAGAAATTTTGATAGGATTTAACAGAAAATTCTAATAAATTGTTGAAATTGAAAAAAAAAATTTGAAAAATATATACCATAAATTGACATTTTTTTTTTTAAGTTTGAGTACTTAATTACAAAAGTGGTAAAATATCAAGTTATAAGTGAAGTTTCAAATAATAAAAATAATGATTAATGTGACTTATATTGATAAATTATTGTGATGAAACTGACGTGCCCTGATTCATCTGTCATCACTAAACTCAACCCATTTTCCTTAATTAATCTGTGCCAAAAAAAAAATATTGTACAATAAGAATGTCATTTGTCAGAGGGGAAGGAATAGGATGTGGTAGATATTAAATTATTAATTTTAAATTTTAAAATAAGTAATGATTCAACCGTTATTATTCACATAATTGTGCGTACCTTGAAGTAAATTTTCATGGCTAGCTGCGGATAAAAAACCAAAGAGCAACGGAAAATACTCCCTTTGCCACGTCGACAATCAACTCGAGCAAAAGAAATCAGCTGCGATCGATCTCATAATGCCTATGACATCTGTTCAATCAATGGCCCAACAGTATTGAATCCCACCACCTCCACATTATTTCTAGTGGATACCACCAACTTGACCGCACAAAAGCTCCTGGTGGAAAAAGTTCGACCATACGCTCGCAAGTAGGGGTGGGTATCGGGTAAGTCGGTGTCGGAAATGTCATTTCCGATTACCGACCCGCCCCTTGTCGGTAAAGTCGGAAAAACACCCGACAGTTTTTCGTCAAACATAATTTTCGAAATTGTCGGATAAATCGGAAAGTCGGTCGGGTAAATCGGTAGCATATGGGCTTTTTCCCAATTTGGGCTTGGGCTTTTCAAAATTGGACTTTTTCAATTGGTTTTTTAAAATTAGGCTTTTAAATTTGAAATTTTCAGTTTTACAGGCTAGGCTTTTTAAATTACCAAACTGGCCCACAATTATACATGTCTAATTTTCAAATTGGACAATTTGAAATTTTGGACGTTGGATCCAACTTGTAAAAACTTTCTAACTTTATATCTTTTATCAGTTTGCTGGTTTTTTTTTTTTTTTTTCTTTTTTTAATAAAAATGTTTGATGGGTTCTTAGTAAATGTAACCAAATTACCATATTCCAATAAATCCAACCAACATACTAACATACCAACATTCAAGAGTTCCAACAATCAAACTACCACATGGTCCACATTCCAAATTTCCAATAAACTGAATAAAGTGAATAGAGCAAAACATACCAACATAACCACATTCCAAACTACTTTCTAATACTCACAATAAACCCAACATAACATAAGTTACATAACCTGATAACCACATACACATTCCAAATCCAAACTACTTTCTAATACTCACAATATAAACCCAACATAATTACATAACCTAATAACACATTCCAAACTACTTTCTAATATCAAAATTCAAAAAAACAAAAAACAAATTACATATATTAAAGGTCTAGCAAGCATAAAACTTAAAAGCAAGCAAACAAAAGCATAATTCAAAAGGAAATGAAAGCAAAGCAAAGCAATTCAACCTATTCTCAAACAAAATCAAAAGCAAAGCAAAGAAAATTAAACGATTACAATCGGTCAATCATTTAAAATCTTAAAATCAATTATCATTGTATCAACCATTCCCAAATCCAAAGTTCTATGAGCCACCTCGATCAGAAATTCATAAACCTTCAATTTGCATGATTTGCATCCTTCAATATTAATAATAATAAAAAAAACCAACACATAAACAAAGTTAAATGTTAGTGATCAAATAACAATAATAAAAGACCATATAAACTATAAAGAAGACAAGAAATAAATATCAAGTAAGATAATAATAGGGTGCAAAAAACTTACCAAATAAACATTCTTGACAAAGTACATCCCTCGAGCCTTACTCGTCGTCAAGTGTGATGGAATTAGACAAAATTTCTTTTACAATGCAATTTTTAAAGTATTAGTAAAAATCAATTCAATCAATTGAAACAAATAAGTTAAATAACAAATATTAGTATATTACCTAAGCCAAGCTTGTAGCTCTCTTCATCTTCAACACTAGGCAAAAGCAAGTCCTTGCCTGGCTCATCATGCTCACTCCAAGTAGATCTCAACCAATTATGAGTACATATAAGAGCCTCCACTGTTTTTGAAGCTAAAGAACTCCGAAAACAATCTATGACGCGACTTCTAGTGCTAAATGCAGACTCAGAAGCAACGGTGGTAAGTGGAATGGCTAAGACATCTCGCTCAATCCGGGAAAGAACTGGATATTTTGCTGAGTTTAAATTCCACCACATTAAGATATCAAAGCTTTGACTTGGTGTCTCAACACCCTCCACATAATATTTTTCTATCTCTGTCCGAGCTAGCATCAAATTTCTCCTTGCCCGAAATGTATGGAAGTCCGTCAAAGCATCTTTATCCAAGTCAGGATCATAAGAAGTACCACTACCCAGTCCCACACCCAATGAGGTTGAAGTTGAGCAAATCCGACTTTTATTTGACATTCTTGCCCCACTAGGCCCACTTTCTCCATCATGCATAGCATAGTGACTATATAATTGTTCCAAAATATTCTTCAACTTGGAGACAATTCGGTTTGTTTTTGTTTCCCCTATATTACTCAAGAACCAAAACTCCAATACTTCTATCTTGTAACGAGGATCAAGCACAGAAGCAATGAACAACAATGGATTAATTTTCTCAAAGTCTCCTCAATACTTATCATATTTCAATTTCATTCTGAAAGCCATGGCACTCAACTTATCATCATCACTACCACAATACGCCATCAAACAATTATAAACTTTCTGCAGTTTAGAGAAATATATGTTGGTAGTTGAGTACAAGGACACCGATATCTGCACAGTCACATCATAAAACACTTTAAAAAATTTTATAAAGTGTCGGACATTAGCCCAATCATCATCATTTGGAAGCCCCAACCCCTTTTTCCCTAGCCCATCATCACACAAATACATTACAAAATTTGAATCTTCGTCTATCATTAAATCAAAGGCCCTTTCATATTTCACCGCCACCTCTAACATGGTATAAGTGGAGTTCCATCTAGTGGGAACATCAAGGTTCAAGGAAGCATTACATGCAATTGTTTTTCTTTCCGCACAAGACTTGAATTGGGCCAATCTATGAGGGGATCCCTTCACATACTTCACCATATTTCGAACCTTTACTATTGAATCATCTTATCCTTCAAACCCTCATGCACAATAAGATTGAGAATATGGGCACAACACCTTACATGAATAAACTCGTGGCGACAAAGAACATCATTATTACCCAAATTTCTTTTAAAAAAAAAAATCAATTGCGCTTGCATTGTCAACAGATATTGTCAACAACCTTCAAATTCCCCAATTTACCAAACATTGCTCTACTTCCCTTGCAATTGTTGGCCCCTTGTGATTTGACACTTGGCGAAATGACAATATCTTTTTGTGATACTTCCAAGATTGGTCAATGAAATGGCCAGTAATGCACATGTAAGTCATATTCTGAATTGAAGTCCATGTGTCAGTGGTCAAACAAACCCTTTAGCCACTCATCAAAAACTCAGCCTTCATTGTATTCTTAAGATTCATAAACATCTTGACACAATCTTTCATCACTATATACCGGGAAGGAAGCTTAAATCTAGGCTCAAGAACGCTAAACAATTTCCTAAACCCCATCCTCTCCACAGTCGAAAAAGGCATCTCATCAACAATGATCATCTCACAGAGTGTATCCCTAATGAGTTTTTTAGAATACTTTGCAATCATTAGGTTCTTACTACCCCGAGTCTGCCTAGATGAAAAAGTAAACTTAGTTTGAGAGGTATCTTGGTCAGCTTTTAAACTCCTGTACTTTTGGCAAGTCTTGACATGATACAACATGTTAGAGGATTATCTTCAGGATATTATATGACACATATATACGGAGCCTCAAAATAGTTACAGTGTGCCACAAGATTATCTTCAGGACTATTTAAATCTTTAGTGAAATGCTCCCAAACTATAGATGGTTTCGCCACTTTTCTAGTTTTTCTCTTCTTAGGAAGTGGTGGACGACCACCACGCCCTCTCATAGAACCAGTAGACCTATCAGTTTCCATCTCATCAGAATCATTATCCTCATCTATATCTACCCCACCCATCAAATTATCAATAGGAGATGGTGGATAATGATAACAAGAAGCAGTGGTTGATGCAGAAGATGTAGGTGTACCTACTGGTGGTGATGGTGTAGGTGTGCTTATCGGACCAGGAGGTCCATGAGTAGGTGTACATACTTGTGGAGGTGGTGGTGTAGGTGTAGGACCAGTAGGTGTAATACCACCTTTAGCTCTAGGTGTACCACTACTACCTTTAGAACCACTAGTATGTGTAGATCCATCCATCTGAAAAAATGACAACAAAATGCCGCACTTGACATCAACAAAAGTTACAAAATGGCAAAATATTAAACTGATTTGGGATTTTAAGAATCAAAGTAGAAAGAAAAAAGAAAAAAGAAAAAAAAGCATGATCAATAACAATAAGCATCATAAACTAGTATAAATTTATAATGCTAGTGGTGGATTCATGTTAGAAAGAAAGTTTCCCAAACTTATATAAAATCTACAACAAGAATCAAGATTATTTTTTCAAGATTTTTTTGCTTTATTTTTATTCACTGCAATAAGAATCATAAGATGCAGCACATGTTATATTTAGTGAAAACACTGAAAAGACCCAAAAAAAAAAAAAAAAAACTTCGACCAGAAACATCATTAACATGAAAACTAAGTGGTAATTTACTATTATACATTTAGATATATATTCTTGAGTTAAAAGTTCACTAATATTCTATATTCTATCATTCATGTATAATAGTAATATAGTATAATAGAACCAAGCATGTGCTGAGCCCGGCCAATGCATAATGTTGAGAACCAGAGAGAACTAAATTGATTAAAAAATCACTAAATACCCACAATTTTTCTAAATAAATATTTAGAATCAATAGTCTGTTTATACTATATTACTATTAAAAAATCACTAAATACCCACTGTTGCTTACAAATTCAATAGCAAATTAACACAATCTATGCATACCATATTCCTACATTTCACACAACCAAATTATATGAGAAGTAAAGCAGTGAACTTTTAACTCAAGAATATATATCTAAATGTATAATAGTAAATTACCACTTAGCAGCAGTCTAGCAGAGTCGAGCAGTGCACCACCAGATCCAAACAACCACCGAAAAAAGTCTCTGACTGTGAAAAAAAAATGGATTTGTTAAACCAAACATTTCCAAATCACAAATGCAACTAAACATTAACAACTACTGAAAAAAACTAACAAAAAAAAAAACTAACCTTGGGGCCTTGAGAAAAGGGACGATTGGCGAACGGGCTAGGGACTAGGGTTTCTCATTTATGGGTTTGGCCTATTTGGGCTGGGGTCCACCGGAACACGGAACATCGATTCACCGAACACGACTACACAGTTTACACGAGAGTGGCTGAGTGGGATTGTGACTATGTGAGAGAGACTCAGAGACTGACTCGTCGGACTCGACTGGGACTCGGCCGGAGGGGCGATTGGCGAACGGGCTAGGGCCTAGGGTTTCTAGGTTTGGCCGTTTGGGGAGAGGGGGAGACGACGCTGTGGGTCGACTAGTCGAGTGAGAGTGAGTTGAGTGATTCGAAATTTCTAATTCGAGGGTTTCCACAAAGTATGAATATATATGTCTTTCAAAACGGCTTCGTTTTTGATCTAAATCAAAATGACGCCGTTTTAATTTATACGCAAATGACGTCGTTTTGACAAGCGAAAAACGACGTCGTTTAACTAAAGCGCTGGACAACGCCGTTTAGACTGGTCGGGTCGGGTCGGTTATCGACTACACAATCGGTTATTCCGATTACCGACCGACAAGAAATCGAAATTTTAATTTTATTCCGAATTCTGATTAAATATTTTATCGGTAGGCGGTCGAAGTCGGTTCGGTGATGGTCGGCGGATAATCGGTAATCGGATAATTTGCCCACCTTTACTCGCAAGATGGAAAATTTGACGATTTCCTTAATCACATAGGTAACCCTCATGGCAGGCCCTCCAAGCCCAAAATGTGAAATCCAACACAAGGCTCCGACCCTGGTATTTAGCGTTGGTGGGTACACTGGCTTCTTCCACGAGTTCAATGATGGCTTCATCCCCCTTTACATCACCATCAATACAATCTTCCCCGATCAAGATGTTGTGCTTGTGATATCGCATGCTCGTGATTGGTGGATCATCAAGTATAGAGAATTGTTACGCACTTTCAACAATAACCCTATCATAAACCTTAACAATGATACTGCCACCCACTGATTTCCTTCTACCAGTGTCGGTATGATAACACATTATGGTATGAACATAAACCCTGCATTGACACCAAACTCAAAAACCTTCAAGCATTTCCGCGCCTTCCTCGGTATAGCCTACAACCAAAGTCATAAGGTCAAAAACCTTCCAAGATCCCGACCACTTCTTCTGTTAGCCGGTCGCACTGGCAGCGCTGGCCGCTTGCTCTTGAACCAAAATGAAGTGAAACTTGAAGCAGAAAATGTTGGTTTTGATGTGACTGTTTTCGAGCCAACACGTGGGACCCCTCTAAGGGAATCCGATGCGTTTATAAATTTGAGTCATGCAATGACCGGGATACACGGCACAACGCTTACACATTCGTTGTTTCTCTGGCCTGGCTCAGTGTTTATTCAGGTGGTGCTGCTTGGGGCGGAATGGGTGGCAGAGGTGTGCTTTGAAAGGTCGGCAAGAGCAATGGGGTTAGAGTACATGGAGTACAGGATAAAGGCGGAGGAGAGCAGCTTCATAGACAAGTATAGCAATGATGAAATGATTATAAAAGACCCGGTTGCTTTTCGAGGATCCAACTTTTCCAATCTTGAGACTATGAAAATATACTTGGTGGATCAAAATGTTAAGTTGGACATTGTAAGATTTAGAGAGTACTTGAAGGAAGCGTACAAGAAGGCCAAAAAATTCATGGACAAAGAGGGATAGTAACGAGGGTCCTCAATATTGAAAGGACATAAATAATGTTGATATTAGTTTTGTAATTGTTGAAGAAAATTAAAAAAAGGGCTCTGATTGGATTTTTTTTTATTTTTTTTCTTGTTCACATTTATTTGTAGAATTCACAAGAGAATTAGAATTTGAAGCTCTGATGAGTGAAGTATTACGAATTTGTTTAAACGACTAATGTGTTGCCAATCCAAGATATGAATGAAAAAAGGGATTAACTCTATTGTTACACAAATTGATCGTTAACGTATAACATTTTTTGGTAAATATTGTTACTCCATAACTGTAGATCCAAAAAAAATACATCAGAATTAGATTAATTCCAACTGTTTCATACTAATATATATGTCTACCAACACGTCTCATCATGCCTGTATTAATCCGTCAGGTCCAAACGGATTTAGAGTATGCTTTATAAGTTTCTTGGCCAGGTTAGAGTTGACTCAAAAGAGTTTAGAATTGGGGAATGGAATAGTATCCTCGCTCAATCATTTCACTTAAAATTGAGTTTTTTTTTTTTTTTTAATGGTTAAGATTTTTATTTTACACAGTTAAGGGTTTACATGATATAACATTGTGAATGTAATGCCACGTTAGTTAAAATTTAAAATTTTGGGAAAAATATATATTAGCCCTTCAAACTACTACCCTTTCTCCGGATGGCACCCCGAACTACCAACACTTGCACTCCGACCCCCCAAACTACTAACCTCTCATTTTTGGCCCCCTCCGTCAGTTTAAGTCATCAAATTGATGGAAACAAGTCACGTGTCGTGCACGTGATATTTTTAGCCCCAAAAGCCCGAAATTGCCCCTCTGTACAAACCTGAAATATATGCTGCACTTCAAATGGTTCTAATGGTTTAAGTCACTCGCGAGTACCTCACTCCCCATGCCCCACGCTTGATCTCGTCTTCAAGTGGAACCGATTAACCTTGTCGTGTTGGCAGCCCCTGAAGGTCGCCTCTCCACACGCCGGCGACGCATTCCAAAGCAGCAGCTCGAAGGAGGACACCGGTCGACGCATTCCGGTAGCCCCCAAAGGTCATCGCTGTTTTCGTCTCTGTTGACAGAGGCCGACGAGCTCGCCACCCTTGACAACTCGAAACAAGGTCAGGTTTTTAGGTTTTATTTTGTTTCAATTTTAGGGTTTTATTTAATTAATTTGGAACAATTCTTAGGGTTCTATTTAAGTTTGAGTTTGTGGACAAATGGGTGTTTGATGGGGTTTATCTTTGTTGAGATTTTTGTGATGCACAGTGGGTGTTTGATGAAATGCGTAAATGGGTAGGTGTTTGATGAAATGTTTGAATGCATGAGTTATGTTTGATGAAATTCAATTCTATAGCTGCAATCCTTTGTTTGTCAAAGCTAGAGCAACAATTACTGGGCATCTTGCTAACTTTAACTTTCAACTAATATTGCTAAGTAGCTGAGCACCTGTAGGTGTAGTTTATTGCTTGATTTCAATTACAAAACCAATGTTGTAAGTCATACCTAATGAACTGTATTTATTGTTGGAGAAAAATTGAGCTGATTTGCACTGATGTTTGTTTCGGTCCATCATATTATTAGCCTAAACATTTGTTTCCCATAGGGAGTTCAACTAGGATTACTTTGATGATTTGTTTTGACCTAGCTTAACCTGTTTCGGCCAATGCAATCCAGGGAACAAAATATGGGCCCTCCATATTGCTTGTAGTGTAGTTTAAACTTGCACCTTATTTGCAATCAGTTAAATGTCTCATTGGTTCTGTTGCATGCAATATTTTGTGTAGGCATTACCAAATGTCTACAACCAGTGATTTGTCAAGTGGTCCCCCGTTATGTTACTGTGGTGTTCCTGCACGTGTTAGGAACTCTTGGACTGAGACTAATCCCGCTAGAAAGTGGTATGGATGTATTAACTACAAGGTAAATCTTGAAATTAGCTTTGTGTTATATGTCGTTGTTAGTAGTTTGACATATTTGCCTCTCTTTTTTTTTCTTTTTTTCACGCAGAGAGCCGGTGACTGTGACTTTTTTAAATGGGCTGATAAGGAGATGTCCGCTTACGAAAAAAGGTTTAATGGAATATCTACAATAAATGGAGGAAATGAGACATGATGATAATGACAAAGTTGAGAAAATGATTGAAAGAAAATGCAATGAACATTATGCTAAACTACGTCGAGAATTAGGGTTGGGTCAAAATAATGGGAGAATGTTTCGGGCTACGTCGTTAGTAATCATTTTGCTCTTAGTCTTTTACTTTTGTAGTTATAGTTAAGGGTGGGCGCGGGCCGGATTGGGCCGGATTTACATGTTTTCTACAACCCGCCCCGCAGTGAACGGATTTAAAAATCAAGATCCGCAACCCTAGTATTTAATGGTCAATCCGATGGGCCACGGGTACCACGGATTGGGGGCGGGTTTTGCAGGTTCGGGTATTCTATTTGTTTTTCTTCTTATTATTTTTACAAATATATTATGGGCCCTAAAGGCCTAAACCATTATGCAAGATTCAAGAATGGTATGTATGTGGTCCACGTCTGTCCTCAATTCCCCAACATTCATCAATGTGAACAAACCTAACAGGCTAGCAATCAGTGTCACACTAGTCCACTGCTAGTCTGCTACTGATGCAAGCCTTCACACAAGGTTACCTTATGTCCTTACCTAGCAATCACACAAGTAATTTAGTATTACTGTAATATATATTGTTCACTACATGATGCATCATAGCATCAATAATCAAAACAAATTTTAAATCAATAGCTAAGTTGCTTAAGCATGAACACAAAAAAAATTAAAAGTTCCAACCAAAAAAAAAAACACATAAACTTGGTCCAATAGAAATTAAAAGTTCCAACAAAAGAATTAGAAACTTAGTCCAACTGTCCAACAAATTTAAAGTTCCAACCAAAATAAAAATAGAAACTTAGTACAACAAAAATTAAAAGTCCCAACAAAAGAATAGAATCCGTAATTTAGTAGAATCAATGAACACAAAAAAAATCAATAATTCCATCAACAACTGAATGCTCTAAACCAGCAACAAAAAACAAGAAACCCCGCATGGCAGCATCTTCAACTAATCATCTTCAAGCAAAATGCTGACGTTCTTCAAAGTTATTTCTACAAAGGAGAATAAAAAGAAAAAAGAAAAAAAGATTTACAATCATAATTCAAATTTGATAAATAGAGTAAATGAATATATAAATAATAGAAAGCTCAAAGCTTACCTGATTCGAGCCTATAACTTTCAGCATCATCAATTATCTCTGAATCATAACCATTGCCATCGCTTATGGGTTTCGACCTTAACCAATTCTGTGAACATAGCAAGGCTTCAACTGTTGTTGGAGCCAACGAACTCCAAAAAGGGTCCAAAACACGCCCTCCAGTGCTAAAAGCCGACTCTGAAGCAACCGTTGTAATGGGAATCGCTAAAACATCCCGTGCTATTTGGGCAATTACTGGGAATTTGGTTGAGTTCACCTTTCACCAATTCAAAATATCAAAATTAACATTCATTTTCTCTACATCCTCCATCAAATACCGATCTAGTTCCGATTTGCTTTCTACATCACTTTTAGAAGCCCGGTACTTTTGAAACTTACTCATGAAATGAAATGAAATGAATTGTCAATACTCTCACTTTCATCTATTGTGGTTGACGAATCACTGCCCTTATGAACCCGAGAGGAACTCCCACCATTGTTGTCATAGTGATCATATAATTTGTCCAAGTGGTACCTCAATTTTGTAATCATTCGAGTTGCTTGCTCAACACTAAGAACTTCTTTGAACCAATAATCTAATGAATCCAATTTAGTGCGTGGATCAAGAACAACTGCAACAAACAACATCAAGTTAACCCTATCAAGATCTCCCCAATACTTATTGTACTTCATCTTCATTTGCTCAACACTAAGAACTTCTTTGAACCAATAATCTAATGAATCCAATTTAGTGCGTGGATCAAGAACAACTGCAACAAACAACATCAAGTTAACCCTATCAAGATCTCCCCAATACTTATTGTACTTCATCTTCATTTTCTCCGCCATGGCACTTAATACATAATCCCCACTCTCACTAAAAGCCTGTAAATGTGCTTGGATGCTACAAATCTCTTGGATGTACATATTAGATGTCACATATAAAGAACCCGAAAGTCGCATGGTCACATCATAAAAAAGTTTTAAAAACTTGAGAAAGACCCTAACATTTTTCCAATCCTCAAAACCAGGAGGTCCCAAACCCCTTCTCCCTTGCCCTCCCTCAAACAACGTAGAAACAAAGTATCCATCTTCTTCTTCCATTAGATGTAAAGCATTTCGACATTTTTCAGCGGCTTCTAACATTTTATATGTGGAGTTCCATCTAGTTGGAACATCAAGACACAACAAACCCTTAAACTGAATTTTTTCTGTCTCCATACAAGCCTTAAATTTCTCAAATCTTGAAGGTGAAGACTTCACATATTTCACCGCATTTCGAACCTTCACAATAGAGTCACTAACCTCTTTTAAACCATCAGTCACAATTAGATTAAGTATGTGTGCACAACACCTTATATGCATAAACTCATTATCCAATATGGCACCCACCTTATCTTTGTTTTTCCTCTTTAAGTACTCAATAGCAGTATCATTGGCACTACCATTGTCAACCATGACGATAAATATGCTACTAATACCCCACTCAAGCATACAAGACTCTATCTTCTTCCCAATAGTCTCTCCTTTGTGATTAGGAATTAAAGAAAAATTTATAATTCTTTTATATAAATTCCAATCACTATCAATAAAATGGCAAGTGACACACATATAATTAAGGTTTTGAACTGAAGTCCACGTATCAGTGGTAAGACAAACCCGAGCACCAGTTGTCAAGAATATTGCCCTAAGCTTTTCCTTCTCAGATATAAAGATCTTCATACAATCCTTCATCACAGTGTAACGGGAAGGAATTTTAAACCTAGACTCAACCGTCTTCATAAAATCGTGAAACCCTTCACCCTCCACAAATTTAAAAGGCAACTCATCCACAATTACCATCTTAGCTAATGCCTCCCTTATTTTTTGAACATTATATTTCGCAATGACAAGATTGCCAACAGATCCTTCTCCCACTTGTCCTTCCTTCTTAGCATCAAAACTCAGGGTTGATTGTGACTTATCTAATTTGCCAAACCTACCAGGATATTTCTTGCAACTATTTCTGATATGTGATAACATGGATGAAGCACCTAGCCTTCTAGGGTGACAACTAAACAATTTGCTACAATAGTTGCATTTTGATTTAGGATCTTCTGGATCACCCCCCTCTATCTTGGTAAAATGTTCCCATACAATTGATTTTTGCACATTTGGTTTAGGTTTTGGTGGGAGAGCTTCAACTGAATTAGGATTCTGAGTACTAACATCACCAACACTCTCAACATTCTCAGTATTAATGGGAGGTATAGTGCTATCTAAAAGACTAGAAGTAGGACTAGGAGAAGCTGAAGCACCAGCAATAGAACCAATATTCTTAGCACCACTATTTGCGTTACCAGCTATGAATCTACAATTAGGTTTTTCTTTTTAAAAAAAAAAAAATCATCAACAATTTATCAAATATTGAATTTCATATATATAAAAAATTCATAGCAAACACATATACAATCCATATAATTCACAAACAAAGAACTCTTTCCCTAAGAACAAAAACATTTACATGCTTGTGCGCAATAAAGTATCGAAGGCGATATGTCCATAATTAGTTAATAACGGTTAACCAAGTTTGCAAAGTAGGGGGACAATGTGCGTTTAATTAGTCACAAAAACAAATCACAAACCTGCTAACCCAATTCAGAATTGAAAATCCCAATTGATTCAACTTCACTAACAAATAAGAACAAGAAGAAAGAACAAAAATTACCAACAAACCCAATATCAAAATCAAAACTTTTCCAATAACCCTCCAAACAAAACCAAAATTTTCCCAAACTGATGCAGATGATTGAAAATGAAGAAAAAAAAATACCATTTTAAACTGGCATCTTTAAATGATAATCTTTCAGATTCTGGTGCTTAAACTGGCATCTTTAAACTAGTTTCTACCAGGACTTTTCATAGCTTAAAATCCTTTGATAACCATGGTTTTCACACTCAAATAGTCTAGGTGATGAACTTATTGCTATTGAAGACAATTTGAAACTTAATTGAAAAAAAATATACACGGATTAAAATAAAAAAACCACATCAAGATCAGATTCTGTTACCTGTTGAGACTCTGAGATTGAAAGTCGAGGTTGAATTGGGGCGAAATCAACTGAAAAAAAAATAATAATAATAAAAAATAAAAATTATTGTCAGAAATCAAAATCATCAATAATCCTCCAGCCTGCTTTAGTATTTCTCCAAATATACATCAAGCATGAAGCATCTAAATATCATAGAACTAACTTGTATCAAAAACTTAAAAATTATTTTTTGGTTAGTACATCAGAACTAAAAACAGGATTTGGTATCTGCCTTGAACCACACTTTTTCTATAGATCAGCATGCTATTGGTTAGTTATTCATTAGCATGCAAAATACAAGCTCTTTTTTTCAACAAATTGAGCTCGGTAGGTGTCGTTTTTGACAGAGAAAGAGAGAGAGAGATTGAACTACCTATACCAATGGTCGGCGGTGGAAGTTGAAGAGTGGAGATTTCTTCAGCAGAATCAGCACAGAGGAGTTGATGCACAGATCGTGAGGAAGATGAGTGATGGCCGACGAACACGGTTTTAAAGAGTGAAGATGAAGAACAGAAAACCCATTTTATTCCAAACCCTAAATCGTATAAAAATCAAATTGTTGGCAAAAATTGGAAAGAATCAGTGATTCCTTGATCTTCGGAGCGCCGTTCTAGTTTGAATCGTGCAGAATCTGCAGATTAGGGCTTCTTCTTTCTACTTGTGAGTCGCTGAAGACGGGAAATTTGGGGGAAAAGGGAAATCTCAAAATAAGCGGTATAGATTGAAGATGTACGTGGGGCGGGGCGGGTCTGCGGGTGGGAGAAATATAAATTCCGCAACCCGCCCCAAAAACCACAGTTTGAATGGCTTAGGATCCACGATTTTAAACAGATGCCTTATACCCGGTTTTCACGGGGCGGGGCGGGGCGGACCGGGTCGGTTTCACGGGTTCGGGTGGGTTCTGTCCACCCCTAGTTATAGTGGACCTAGAGGTGCTAACTTGATGTTAAACTGAAATTATGGAAACAGTTCACTTGTAGCTACAACAACATGTAATATTTGTTGAAATGTTTTGTATCTCTCGTTGTTGTGGTGTTATTTACCAAATGGAGACAGTTCACTTGTAACTACAACAACATCTAATATTTTGTTGAAATGTTATGTATCTCTAGTTGTTGTGGTGTTATTTATCAAATGGGTTGTTGAAATGTTATGCACAACCCAACCTCGATCTGTGCATTCAAAATTGTCAAAAGTGGTCAACAAACACAACCCCACTTGTGGCCAATCAACATTGTGAAATAAACACAACAACCCCACCTATGTGCAATCAAATAAACACAACCTCAAATATCATATCTATCACTTAATTAAAAGTCCTCAAATAACATATCTATCACTTACTTAAAACCCAACAAAGAGCATCAATTAAGTCATTAAACAACAAAAGCAACAACAACATTACAATCCAACACTGTTTGTCATCAAATTACATAACAATAAGTTAATAACAACGCAACCCAATAAAATGTTTAACCAATAATAAACAAAAAAACTACGGGAATGACTTAATATTTTTTTTCCACTCGGGCTTCTTCCTCTTTCTTTGGTTAGCTTTAAGAACTTCAATTGCATTCTCAACTGTTGGAACAATATTACGGGCTCTTGTTGCAGGCTTTGATGAAGACCCTACTGGCTGAGAAAAACATACTTCCTGAGAGGACCCTGTTGGCTGAATAGGCCCTATAGGTTGAGTAGATTGTCCTGGCTGTGAAGACTCTGATCATTGTGGAGGTGCATACAGTCATACAGTATTCACAGTACCTTGAATCTGTAATTATAGTGTAAAGCAATGTTGTGAGTAAAAAATAAGAATAAAATTAAACACATAAATAACAAATGTTGTGAGTTCTTACAAAAGCATTTGACTGATGATGCTGAGGCTGTGACTGAGGATGCTCTACTGTCCAAGACTGTGACTCAGTAGACTGACCTACTGCTTGTAGTCCTACTTGCGGCCCATACCACCTTACGGTGTTGACAGTACCTTGGGACTATCAAGACACATTAATTAGCAACTGAACATAATTTATCCATAAACAAGCTAAGTTAAAAAAGCAATGAAATATAAAAGATAAATATTTTGGGTGCTCACAATGACATTGGTTTGGGTCCAAGGCTGCGACTGAGTAGACTGACCTACTGCTTGCGGTCCATACCACCTTACGATATTGACGGTACCTTGGGACTGTTAAGACACATTAGTTTGTTTACAGGTAAATAAACAACACATAAATTATGGGTGTTTTCAGTGCTAACCCAAGCATTGGTTCGAGGCTGATGCTGAGTCTGAGGCTGAGCCTGACTTTTACCTCTACCTGAAACCCTTGAAGTTGTAAGCCCTGGTGGGGTTGGTGGACCCATACCCCTACCCCTACCAACAACCCTGCTACCAATACCCCTACCCCTACTCATACCCATCCCCCTACCTCTACCTCTACCTTTAGAAGATGCAACAGTGGCTTGTGGGGTGTTAGGGAGAATATTAGGGGGAATTGAGGGCTGCAAAATGTAGTTGAGAGTTTGAGTGTAGTGAAAAATTTCAAAAAAGTAGTGAGAGTATTGAAAGTTACCAGTTCAGTATCAACTGCAGATTGGGGATTCGGTTCACTATTAACTGCAGATTGTACCTAGCACATTAAAGAAACAATTGTCAAGTAACAAATTAAGCAACACACAATTAAAAAGTCCAAAAAATGTGGAAGGTATTTACCTCACTCCTAGATTGTCCTCTGTAATTCACTGCTTCTATTATTATACAAGGACATGCTCTTGCATTGTGTCCAATTACCCTGCATCTGGAACATCTCATGACAACCCCACCCTTCCTTATCCTGTATGGATTCTTAGGCTCGTTTGGTCCTCTAGTCCTTACTGTTCTTAGCCTCCCAGGTTGTATTTTACTCAGCTGTGGGCCTGCATGCTCGCCGTTTCTTTTTGTCCATTGTTATTCTCCAGGCATGGGATACACAACAGGTTCATACGCCTTTTTAAGCATATCCACAGTGTACCAATCGAAAACATAATCTATGGGTTCAACACCATCAACCCATATTGCACATATTGCATGTGCACATGGGATACCTGTCATATTCCATTGTCTACATCCGCAAGTTCTTCTCACTAGGTTCACCACATATTGTTTCTGCTTGTCTGTGATTTCAAATAACCCATCCCCAGCATACACGCCGTAGCAATGACCAGCATCATGTGAGAGTTCATCTAATCGCGCCATAATTTTGGGACAAATCCTTCCTTCCATGTTACTGATGCCTTCCCGCTTCTTTTGGTATCTCTTCATCAATTTCGTTCTCAACATTTCAAGCAGCGATATAATCGGCAAGTCACGTTGTTTCAAAATCCAAGCATTGAAACACTCCGACAGGTTGTTCACAATTAAGTCACACTTGGGGAAGGTACTGAACCAAGACCTCGCCCATGTACTTGGGTCAATCTTGGACAAGTAATCGTATGCATCGGGGCTTATCTCATTTAGTTCCTCCATTTCCCTTCTCCATTCAGCCTCTGTGTATGCTGTAGCCGCACTCCACAGCTTATCCTTCAACGCCACACCTTTATGACATGCATCTCTGTAATTTGCGTATAAATGTCTACAACAAATCCGGTACTCAACATTGGGAGCAACCGAATCTAAACTCAGTACCAAACCCTGTACAAAGTAAAAATTAATATGTCAAACATTCACATATACATCATTAATAATATGAAGGAATATTTTTGGAATGAATTTTAATTGGTACTTTACCTTGTGGCGATCAGAAATAAATGTCAATCCCTCTGTGGGAGGAGTGCCAAGGTCCGATAGCAAAGCTTCTAAAAACCAGGTCTAACTATCTTTAATTTCGGTTTCCACAACTGCAAATGCAACTGGATACATCTAGTTGTTTGCATCCCTCGAAATCGCGGCCAATAGTTGGCCCTTATGCGGGCCTTTTAATAAGCATCCATCAAGGTTAATGATTGGTCTACTCTTTCATGGCGGCTAAAGATAAGTACAACCTCTGAAATTTTCCTGGAATATCAGGTAACGGCCTCTCTATCTTCATCATTACGCAACTGCCAGCGTTTGTTCTTCTTATCATCTCTAAATAATCCCACGACTTGTTGTACTGTTCATTCACTTTTCCACGGATCTTTTCTTTTGCAAGTCTTCTAGCCCTGTACAACCTATGCTCTTTGGCATCCACACCCCATCTATCCTTCACCTCCTCTACAATTGCTTTTACAGGCATGTTTGGTTGTGCTCTGAACTTGTCTATTAACTTGGTCTGTAATCCAATTTGATTTTAGAATCGAATTCTCATGTCTCCTCCTACAACTATGTTTTGGCTGAAATGATCTTACTTCAAAGGATTCCTCATCCTTGCACTTGCGCCCATAAATCCTATATTTACAACATTCATCCATGCATACCACTACACACTTGGCAATGTAATTCCTCTTGAACTTAACATCCTTCCCCATTTTTGCATTACACTCTCTAACTGCCTCTCTAAAAACTTGTATCGACGGGAATTTTTTACCCACCACAAACTCTGGATTACCCATATCAGTCAGATGGAACTCAGACCGCTTTGTCACATGTTTTCTCCGACTCTGGGAGGCTACCTCGTACTCCTCATCACTCTTGGGAGGAGATGTAAGAATGTCACTGTGTGCCATGTCTGAGTTGGCATCATCATCATCATCAGACCCACTGTCAACACCTTCCTCTTCACTCTTATCACCCTCTTCACTCTCATCACCCTCTTCACTATCTTCACCCTCCCTACCACCATCTCTATCTTCACTACCCTTTCTCAACCCCCCCCCCCCCCTCCCACCATAGGATTCAACCTCTCTCATCCCCCCTCCAATAGATGGCCCAGACACATCATTATTCTCAACAAAAAGATCAGGTTTGTTCACCTCATCCCCCTTCGTCATCCCCATAATCATCATCATAATTCTCCTCATCATTGTCAGGAATGGACTCACTAAATGAATTTATGTACAACTCAACAATTGGTTGATCTGCGTGTGCTTCAACCGTTTCACGTACATCAAAGTTGGATGTAATTAATTTCAATCCGTTACGTAGTGTACAATCCGGCAATAAGTAATAAATTAGGTCACCAGATTGATATCCATAATTTTTGGCTATACCCTGAACCACTAAAAATGACAACTTATCATGCTCAATGGCCTCCGTGTATACATCTATATCACCCCCGACATAGGTATTCATGAACCGTCTGTCTATGTGACCTTCATAATGCACCTAAAAAACAAACTCTTGTCTAGCCATCTTCACAAAAAAACAGAAAGTGCAAAAAATAAGTAAATAATCTAATGCAAGAAATAAATTCAAATAAATAAATAAGCAAACCTCTAAAAAACAAGTGCATGTTGTGCATTATTAGTGTCATGCATGCATGCACAATGACCCACTAACCATAATAGAATATAGTGCACAATGACCAACTCCCACTATGGCCCTCACATAATAGAATATTCATCAATAGGGGACCAGACCAACTTCAAAAAGTCAGAATAACACAATAGAAGCTGCATTATTTAATAGGGGACCACGTACCATTTAGACCCACTTGGCCACTACACAACAAAACTAGCCAGACTAAACAATCAACATCCTGTAAAGGCAGACATTAATTTACTAACTTTTTTCCCAAACATTCCTCAAAAGCCAGACAATTCACTCAGCAAATGGCCCTACCACTAAATCAAACACTAAACAATCAACATCCCAACCAGTAAAAATGCCCTATGACTTTCCCTGTTTCTAAATTTCTGTAACAATCATGAAGATTCAGTACCTTATATAAAAATACCCAACACAAGAATCACGTAGAGATAAAAAATGGCTACATTGTCTATATTACCTCTAGTGTCCGAAAAACCCAACTCCAAAATGCATAGCAACACGCAGATCAGCACACCTCTGGCAAGGCGACGCACCTCCGGCAACCCACGTCCGATGACGTAGTGCCAAGGTCTGAGAACCGCAACTCCCCCCACCCCGGACGTCCGCGAGCTTTAGTTCCAAGTACTATCTTTGATTTCGGCCCTACCCCAAAACCGAAGCCCGACTAATCGACACCCCTATGAACTCGGTCAACAGTGGTTCTACCTCCGCCTGATTGCAAACCTGTAGAATGTGCTGGAAAATTTTTTACTAACCCTAAAATAAGACAAGTCAATGTTCAATAAGGTGAAAAGTGGAAAAATTGTAATATTTTGCCACTTTTCACCTCATACGTGTGTTTAAGGCAAGCGGGACATTTTCATAAATTCGGGTTTGTACAGAGGGGCAATTTCGGGCTAAAAATATCACGTGCACGGCACGTGACTTGTTTCCATCCAATTTGACGATTTAAACTAACGGAGGGGGCCAAAAAATGAGAGGTTGGTAGTTTGGGGGGCTAATATATATTTTTCCCTAAAATTTTAAATGGTGTAGTAATTAGATGTCCTAAGAGTATTTTCAACAGACACTTCAAAAGAAAAATTTTGGTAAAATTTGCTATATGAAAGTTGGATGTTTGAATGTTCGATTTTTTGAAATATAAATCCAACTATAAGTTAAAGTGCGAATTTCAAAGCAAAATAAAGTTGAAAAATATGTTTGGACTTTAGATAGTTTGACTTCCCAAGACAATTTTTTTTTTTTAAAAAAAAAAAAATTAGATAAAATTTGATTTGTTTTTAAAAAATTGTGAATACTTGTAGGATTTTTTTTAATTATTTTATCTCTCTTCTTCTTCTTCTCCTTTGGTTCGCTCATCTTTCTCAACAACAAACCAAAAAACTAAAATCTCTTCTTCCATTAAATCTGAAAATCACACCCCAAAATCGATACCCATATGAAAATCACCCCCAAAATCAACACCCATACAAAAATTGCACCCAAAATCGAAACCCATCACACCAAATCGTCCCTCAGCGCCTCTCTATCTCCAACTTCCAGCTCTTCAACACCAACACTCGCCAAAGTCAATTCTTCTCTGCAATTTCTGGTTCTATGGTGTTGAGCAAGAGTGAGAGAAGGGAAAGGGGAGTTGGGCTGGAAAATAAATCAGGAGAGGGGCATGTGCATGGTGAGGGAGAGTGAGAGAGAAAGAAGTGGAAAAAAAAAATCGAAAAACAATATTTAAATAAAGTAGAAAGTGAAATAGATAGTTCTGAGTTTGTAATGAAAAACTAGTAACTAAAATAATTTTTTTAAAAAGAATATGATGTTTTGAGTAGCTAAACTAGCCATTACTGCTGAAGATGTTCTAAGAGTTTAGACCCTTTATTTTTATTTTTTTTCATATCAAATCAAATAAATTGCATATCATTTGGATGTACCCCTTTTTTTTTTCTTCCCCTATCTCTCTAATTGATGAAGGAAAAGGCTACAATGAATGGTCTTTCCTAATCTTTTTTTTTTGTTGAACAAACTCCCGAACCTTCATTGCTGAAATGAAACTCCAAAGGGGATTACATCAAAGCCAAAACCACAGAACAAATACAGGAGCAAAGAAGCTGAGATCACTGCCCGAAGGCTACATCAGTGCTCGTAGGTCATTGTAGTGAATAAAGCTAAAAAAACTCCATCCACTAAGTCAGGACAAATCCCGGCTTAAAGCAGCTACCAAAAAGTAGACTGTGAACAAAGATACAAGAATGTACAAATACAAACAGAAAGAACCAAAAAACCAGCACCAGGTGAATCGCCGCTGAAGCTCAGGGCGTGTAGAAAATGCGCCTACTTCGAGAACCCTTCCAGCATCGAACGGCCTCCAACAGCCCAGATCGACACTAAACGAAGTCGGATATGCAAATAGTGACCCTCACGCGCTAACCCAGGGAGGACACTCCTCGGCGCGTGCTGGCCACGCGCCGCTCAAGAAAGAACCGCACAGCTCCGTCGAGTGAGTACCGAAACCAGAGGAGGCCGGCGACCACTAAAGAAAAGCTCTTGTCGACGAACACCCAGCCGAGGCTTATAGATCTAGCAATAAAGCACAACTCCACCGGAGACCCACCGACATCCACCATTACCACAGACCAGAGTCTGGGAAACCTTCTGTTTGCACCAACAACAACAAAACCAAAAACAAAACAACATAAGAAAACACCAACCTCATCAGATCTAACTCCGGGAGGGACCACAGCTCCACAACCATAAGGATGGGAGAACAAAACATCCACCACTGGAGACCAGTGGGATGACAAAAGCCACCCTAGCCCTCACGGGCTAGGGGAAGACCAGCACCAGGAGGGGGAGATGTGACCCCCCCACAGTGAAGCAGCTCAAAGTTTTTTCTCCCTGTCTCTAGAACCTTTCAGGGAGAGAGAGACCTCCACTTTAAACTTTTAAAATAGGTGTTCATAATCTTGATCCTGATCGAATGGAAAAAAAAAAAATGATGAATTGAAAATGCGTCCAAACACAAAATAAGTAATGGCATAAGATATGTGCTTTAAAGTTAACACTCCTAAACACTTGCTTGCTGTAATTCTCTCCTTTCCCCCTCCCCATATTAAATAGAATAGAATTAAAAAAAACACTCCTAAGTCCTAAGCACTTTGAAAGCTTTTCAACTATAAAAATAATAAAAAATAGAGCAAATGAAAAGTAATATCAGAGATAAGGCTGGAAAAATACCAGTCAGCAAAGAGTTATTAAATGGATAAGAATTAGGAAGTTTTTTCTTTTCCTGATAAATGTAAACGTAACCACATTACTTGAATATTTATTTACAAAATTTGGGAGATTAAGAGATAGAGATTTTTGCTTTTATTATAGGTTTAGGAAAAAGTGTTTTTAGATGGAAACTTGAAATTTGTTTCCATCTAAAAAATAATTTCTCAAATATTATGACCCACGTTTTTACTGAAGGGGTTTAAGCATTAATTCATAGTATGTAAAGATCTTATTCATACTTAACATTTTCTTTCCAGTTTCCAAGCATTGGGAGCTTTCCTCGCATGCGATCGTTCTCGTTTGCTCCGCCCTTTTGTCTGTTTCTCACTCTGCCTGAGAGCCCCAGTCCCTGTCTTTCTCATTTCTCTAGAATCTACCACCAGCAATGGAAGCCAAGCTATTAGAATCTGGTAAACCAGGCACTCCAGCCCTCATTACCTTCAAATCTTCAAGACCCACTTTGCATTTCGCCTCCCAGACGACCCTTAAATTTCTCCAGTCACATTCTGGTAGGAATGGGCTTCGCCCTCTTCTAGCGTCTTCTGCTTCTTCTACTTCCTCCTCGCCCTTCAGGTACAGAAAAAAAAGGTCCTTTTCGGCTATATATTTATTCAATTATTCTTGCTTGTTAATCTTATTTTTCTCTGTACCATTGCCCATGACACTGTGAATAACTGAACACATACGGTAAATGGGTCAGAAGCGTATCTGTGACCGCCCTGTTCCCATATCACTTTGAAGCGCCCCACCTTTCACTTGAGGGGGATCTGCCGTTAAAAATAGAAGAAGGCCGGGGTCCATTTTCTTTCCTTTTTCCCCCCCGGATGAAACAATCTCAATGTGACAATAACGCATAGACAGAGACACATGTTTATGAGCAGGCAACAGAAGGAACAACCATGTCCATTTGCTTGTTATTTGCTGTGATATGTCTTGATGTAAGAATTACTGGATGTGGCCATGTGGGGCATAGTTTAAGATTTGTTAATCGTGTGGAAGAATTTTGTAAAACTAACTTGTTACTTGTTAGGGGATATCAAACAAAAGAATCTCCCCCCACCAAAAAAAAGAAAAAGAAAAAAAGATGGTGACTTTCAAATGTTAGTTACCCAAATTCTCACATGCATCTTCTTTTGATACAGATATGCAACGAAGAAGAGGGTGGATGAGAGTGAAACCTTAACTCTAGATTGTATAAGACACTCTTTAATTCGACAAGAGGATAGCATAATATTTAGCCTTTTGGAGAGGGCTCAGTATTGTTATAATGCAGACACATATGACCATGATGCATTCTCCATGGACGGGTTCCATGGTTCTTTGGTTGAATTCATGGTCAGGGAAACTGAAAAGCTCCATGCTCAGGTAATTGCATTTATGAATTATGAGGTAGATTAAAAAAAAAAAAAAACCTACGAGTTTTGATGTCACAAGTTTTATAATTCACTTTCCTTTGAAAACTAGGTAGATAGATATAAGAGCCCGGATGAGCATCCTTTCTTCCCAGCAGGCTTACCTGAGCCGATGCTTCCACCTTTGCAGTACCCACAGGTATGTAATACCATTCTTTTCTAAGTTCATATAAGATCTCACATCACTTGGGGAACAAAAAACTCAGATATTCCGAAAGTTGATGAGACAGTACTTTTTCAATGTATCTTTGTCGATTTTAATATATATAGAAAAAAAGAATAATTGATCACTCCCAAGTATTAACTATCCTCAATGCTTATGCTTACTCTCGGGGAATCCATACCTGAAGTACCTGTACTACAAGGAGTTGGTGTTGGCAAGCTGAGTAAACCCCGGAACTGAATCTTTCCTTGGATGGTTTGGAGTTGTTTGACTGTTCCATATAGTTGGACAGGGACAATAGAGGTTTCCACAGCAAGAAATGTCCATGAGGTGGTTAAAATGGGTTTCTGCGGGACTTCATATGATCATGTGAACTAGCGCATGCTTTGTAATTAATTGAAGATGATGAGCTATCATTCTCTTTCAGAGCTCTTTAGATAACATTTTTATTAAATGTTGCTGAGATATTCTTCCACTGATTTGGTCTCTTTTTCTGATATGCAACTAGGTTTTGCATCCCTGTGCTGATTCAATTAATATGAACAATAAGGTGTGGAATATGTATTTTAGAGATCTTCTTCCACGATTGGTCAAAACAGGAGATGATGGTAACTATGGATCAGCCGCTGTTTGTGACACACTTTGTCTACAGGTATGGCATTGAACTTCTGGTATATTATCAACCATAACTAATTTTTTTTTTGGAAGTATGATGATATGAACTGGTCTCTTCCTGTGGCTTTGATAATAGCTAATAAGCAACCTTGTCAATAAAGAATGCTCAAGCGAATTGCTTGACTGCTTAATGGAAGCATGGAAATTTCAGCATTTAGGAGAATGTCTGATCATGCTTTCAATGCTGACAAATTTGATGAAAAATTGTCAAGCATTGCCTTTTGTTGTTGTTATTGTCTATGAGGAGTTCAAAATTATCTATAGTCAGGAAGATTTTGACCGTTTCTTTATTTAATTCTCAACTTGATGTTATAAAGCAAAAGATTCTGTATGACTACTCCATAGTTTTAAGTGAAGTGTTTTCTTTGCTTTTACATGTTTCTCTTTTCTCCTAATATTATTCAAGGTAAAAAGAAGCAAGAATGACAAGTCATGTTAGATACTGCTTTTATCCGTTTTTTCAACTGATAAGTATCTGTGTCGGCGTGTCGCTGCTGTCATGCTATATTGGGTCAGACTCTCAATTGCTGATTTAATGAGATATCACATGTGTGAGACTTTGGCTTATTGGTTACATTCCATATTTGGTCTGAGAAAACTTGACTTTATGATTTTGGGCGCCTATATAGGCACTCTCCAAGAGAATCCACTATGGTAAATTTGTAGCAGAGGCAAAATTTCTCTCATCCCCTGTTTCGTATGAGGCTGCCATTAGGGTACAAGTAAGTTCCTACATAGATGTGTTTTGTTTCCTTTTTGTTTGGATTGTTAGTGCTTTTTTTTCTCAAATTATGGTCTTTTTTTCTTTTGCTGGGGAAATGTTGGTCTTGCAGGACAGGGCTGGACTCATGGAATTGCTGACATATGAAACAGTGGAAGCAGCTGTCAAGAAGAGAGTGGAGACGAAGGCTAAAATATTCGGGCAAGATGTGAGGATGAACCAAGAGGAAGATGAGGCTGGTCCTGCATACAAAATCAGGCCATGTTTAGTTGCCAATCTGTTTGGCGAGTGGATCATGCCTCTAACAAAGCAAGTTCAGGTTGAATACTTGTTGCGAAGATTGGATTAAACAAAAGAACAAGGTGGACGTGCTTGTTATTTCTTCATAGGTTGTATGAATGTAGATAATCTTATAGAATCCAATATAAAACAGCTCTGAGATTATTTTTAAATAACTCTTGGTTTAATAAAAATATATTTTGATGACAGAAGTAAATCAACTTTCCATAGAGAAGACACATAAATAATTGAATGATTACTTTTAGAAAAGCTCATGATACAGGTCAAGAGATATTTCTGCAATATATACTCCTATTCTTAAATGTCTTTTTGTTTAAATAAAAAGTTGTTTATTCGAACATTGATGGTAGCAGCAATAAATCAATTTTCAAGCTTCTATATTTTTTATTTTAAAATTGTCCAACAACTCATGATTGTACATGTTTTGCCCTATAAATGAAGTCTTATATTCAACTTCCATGAAAAAGAAAAAAGAAAAGAGAAATTAGTTTTAACTATGGGTGTAAAAGGCAGGGACTGAGCAGACAATTTAATAGGAGGGGGCAAATATTTTTTTTTTATTTTTTTTATTTTTTATTTTTTTTATTTTTTTTTAAGTAGGGTTAAAGTATATATATATATATATATATATATATATATATATATATATATATATATATATATATATATATATATATATATGTAAAATTAAAAAATATAAGTCCACGTCCTCTTATCTAAATGGTCATCTATGTAGTATATATTACTTCATATTAAAAATAAAATAAAAAATAAAAAAAAAAAAGAAAAAAAAAAAGCAAATTTGAAGTAAATTAAACATAACCCAGTTTTTATATTTTGAGAAGCGATAAACGTGAAAGAGAAACTGTGTTCTCAATGCACAAAATCAACACGTTTATAGAGAAAATTAATAATATTATTGATAGCAAAAACTGAACTAGCTATTTCATTACAATTGCTCATAATTTATAATGAAACCCTAAAACTACATAAGGATAAAATATTTTAGGAATTGAAATAAAACAAAAGAAATAAACAATGGAAATACTTGGTGATTATATAAGACGAACTATGGAAATATCCTAAAGTTACTAAAGAGTAAAATATTCTAAGAAATGAAATAAACAAATAAGGGAAAATATAATAACTAAGGTAATTCTTGACGACTCGTCAATCTAAATATGGGAATCTTCTAGAAGAGGAATCAGAAAAGTAAGGAAAAGTTATTACGTAGAATATCTTTCAAATCACAATCTGTCTATAGTATGTTCTTTCTTTCTTGGACGACATTTAGTAGTTGACTATTTCCTTTCTTGCTTAAATATTCTTAATTTGGCATATTAATATGATATATGTTATATATGTAAAAGAATCAATATCTTCGCCACATCATATACCAATTAATTAATTCTCGGTGGTACTAAAAGTTTCGCCGGTAATTTTCACTCATTCCCGTCAGTCGTTTCCCACTCTTCATCGACCTGGCTGGTAGCCTTTTCCTTTCGTACTTCCACTGCCGAATATTATTTATCCTCATGTCCACTTGGTGCCGATGATACAAAATGTATTGCTTAAAGTAGTTTACTTGTCGGAACCTAATGTTTGGTTCTGACAATAAAATATTTTCGTCCCGGCTTGCTAATAAGCCTTTGGTAAAGCTCTTTGTCCGACAATAAGATTGTTCTTGAATAAGCTTGTTTGTTAATAATCCCGATGTCAAGACCAGTCCACTCGATAATAAGAGCATCTTGGGAACAAGATGGAATTCTTGTCCTACATCAGTTTTTTATTATTCCTTTGAAATTAAAAATTAATAAGCAAAATTGAAAATAATTTGTTTTTGAAAAAGAAGTAAAGAAAACTATTGTCCAAAGATTCATAAACGATTTTTTTTAAAAAAAAAATAAAAAAATAAATGTCTCAATTTCTGTATTGAAATTGAAAATTTTCAATTAAATGAAATTGTGTACTTCTCGCAAGGCTTTATCTGGAGAATATGGTTCTTGAAGCTAACATTCTTTTGCTCATTTTGTTAGAACAACCCCATCTAACTAACACAGTAGCTCTCTAACTATTATACAAAACATATTATACTACACATATAAAACGCATTCAGCTAAACGCAACACAAAACATAAGAAACTCATATCTTTAAGACTTTTTTAATTCCATCTAGCTGTACTGCAATGAAACCTCATTTTACGCTACCTTTACCCTGCATCCTTAGAAAACTGAGCTTTTCTAGGCGTGTGACTCATCGAGTCCACACTTGTCTTTTTTCAATGCACTGCTTTACTAAACCATTTTCATTTACTTTGAATAAAAATTCTACAACTTTGTAAAGCTTCTTCTATTACCTTCTTAAACATGTCTGTTGTTACTCGTGAAATATTAGAAGGAAAAAGTTTTGACAATGAAGTTATCATCCCAAATGAGATGAAACCAATTGAAAAGATGATAAAAAGAAATGGGCCAAAAAAATTTGTTGCTATGGCCGGTGGGCAAAAAACCTTATCATTTTTTTTATTCTTAATAATCGAGGGGGCCATGGCCTATACCACCCCCTTCCTCCATCCCTGGAAGAGACCCAAAAAAAAAAAAAAAAAAAGTGTGAGGAAGGATGCAAAGCATTTGGTTTCTGGAACCAAGGAATGCCACCATTCCATGGCGGGCAGCGGGATATATACAATGGTTATGTTACGTGAATGATTTATTGAACACGTAACAGAATAATTTGTTCGGTTCTTTAAATAGATGACACAGCATTGTTGGATTGATCCACATATACAGCCTAGAACAATGGGATTTGATTCTTGCACAACACTAATACAACAACTACACAACAATCCCTCACATGAGGGTGGGCCCCAGTGTGTGGGATCCACCCTCATGTGAGGAGTTGTTGTGCAGTTGTTGTATTGGTGTTGTAAATCTAACATTTTCCTAGAACAATTCCTACTTCATCTCAACCAAGTGGTGATAAGCATCCCTTCAAACTAAATAAGAAATAATAGACTCCTACTAATCGGCTAACAACTAACTTGATAACCTGAACTCAAACTACAATGATGACTCATACTAATCTTTCAAATTAAAGATAACAAGGACTCAAACAATTCAAATTAACGATAACAAGCAAACTAACAATAACATGGACTCAACTAAAGTGATAACATGAACTTAAACTAATCTGGTGCAAAGTGATAGACACCATGATCATCCATATCGTAACAGGTTACTTGCTCTTTGTGTGTCTTATTGAATTCTTGCTAATTCTTCATAGTTTCATGACCAACTCTCTGGTCATAAACTATACAAGCTTTGTATTCCGTTTAGAAATAAGAGAATAATAGTTTTACAAAAGTTTGCATTCTTTGTGTGGTGAGACTCCACCCTTCCGGCAATGTTTTTCTTTGTATTACAATATGTTTAAGCCTATAAGAGCAAAGAAATGTTATTTAACAGACTATTATATAATTGAAAAACAGTCTTATAATTTTATAGATGATCTAGTGGATAATGAGAGATACCTAAATGACCTAGTGGATAAAAAAAAATTGGGTAGGGTATAATTTGGTAATGAAAATCAATCTTTTTTTTATTTTTATTTTATTTTAACAAGTACGATTTTATATAATGACTTATTTTTACTACCAAATCATCAAATTATATAGTAGTCTACTAAATAGGATTACTTATAAAAGCATCATAATTTTCTTAAAATGGTGCCATCCATGGAATTCGAACTAATTGCGAAAATAGTGATGTATATAGGATTACTTAATTAATTATATAATTTTATGAAATGTCACATTTTCAAATTTAATCATCATGAAAACTCGAGTAATTCTACACGTACATTAAGTGTCTATAAAAAAATGAGGTAGTTTTTAAAATCATCATCAAATGATAATTTTAAAAGCCTCATTTTTTTTTTTGTGGACACTTAATTTATATGTAAAATTACTCGAGTTTTGGATCGGAATTTTTGCAGTAGAAGACAAACAGGTCATTTGTTGGGAACGTCAATGTCTGATTTAAATTTTTTGTGAGTATAAACTGCTTGTAATCTTATATTCTATAGTAGAACGGTTTCTTGGATTGGCTACCCCAAAAACAATTTTATTTTTAAGAAATTATTGAAAAAGTTTCAAAATTCTTGGATTGATTGTCACTTTGGCAAGACATCTTAAGAAAATTTGTATGATTGATTGTTTGTTTGTTTTTTTTTTTTTTTTTTTTTTTTTTTTTTTTTTTTTTTTTTTTAGATACTTGGAAAGGAATTATAAACTAAAGTCAAAGCTAAGTTTTAGGCTTAAAAAAAAAAAGAAATTACAACAAATTAAGGTTGAACAACCCAACAATAAACACCTAA
Organism: Alnus glutinosa; assembly: GCF_958979055.1. NCBI lineage: Eukaryota > Viridiplantae > Streptophyta > Magnoliopsida > Fagales > Betulaceae > Alnus > Alnus glutinosa. The sequence continues at coordinate 6,800,787 of NC_084886.1, read as the reverse complement.
GAAAACAATTATACGGAAACAATACATCAAATGAATGACGCGAGCCTAATGATTCTTGACATGGATGCCAAGAACCCGTGTTACTAGTAAATACTTTTAAATGTGTGCTTAGAGTTCTGAAGAACCCTACTCAAACTCCTGTTTAGTAATAATTACGAGGGATATTGAGAACATACATAGACCCAAACGTCTAAAATTACAAAAGTGGTAAAACAAAAACAACACAATATCATAAAGAAGACGAGCTGGCCGGGGCTAGAAGTCGTCGGCGCCGGCATTTGAAGATCACGCACAAGCACCGTAAACCCTACCCAAAACACTTTTTCAAGCGCAAGTGGTCGTCATTAACAACTTTTGAGCTGGAAAATACGCGAACTTTACCCCACCACGTGCAGCAGAATCTTTTGAGTTTAATCATCACAACTGTAGTTAGCCTGGAATATGCGCATTCCTTAAAATTAAGAAGCAATTATAAGAAATAAAAATTTATAAAAATAGCTATTATTCTTTAAAAAAAAAAAAAAAAAAAACTTTGCTGTTGATTCACGTGGAAAATGCATTGCCCGAGCTGTTTCATGGTAGATATCAAATAAAACAACAAAAAGAAAAAAGAAAGCTATTTGGTAAGTGGTGAGTGACATAGAGTCATAGACAACGAGTGGTCTAAATTTACGGTAAATTACGAGCATGGATTTGATAAAGAGAAATGGTAGAAGGATAAATCTATAATAAGAGAGCAGAATTCCCGGGATTTATTTATTTTAAAAATTAAAGCGTTGATTGGGTAAATCTTTTTAGAAAAACTTGAAAAACAAATCGTAATCCTCGCAACAAATAACAGAGAAAGAAGTAGAAGAATGAGGATTTGGTCGCAAAAGAGTACAAACTGCAAAAGATTCGCCGTATCGCAGGTAAAACTCACCCCACGGCCGCTCTGCTCAATTACGACAACACCCTCCACTTTATTAAACTATTCCCTTTTTCATCGAGAAGCCTCAGCCGCTATTCCCATTAAAGAAGCATGTTTTTGTCTCTATGACAGCTTGGGATTTTTGTTCACTCCGGCACTACTATATACTACTTCCATAGTGTACTCTACCCAAGTGAGAGAGAGAGATTGAGAATGGAGAAAGCTCTGACAAAAGTGGGTAGCTTAAAGGTTGGGAGCTTATGGATTTCAAAGAAAGCAAAGGAGGAGTTCTCTAACATTAGTGAAGACATCTCTGTATGGACTCTGTGTATTGTTCTGAGTTTTTTTTTTTTTTTTGCTAGCTTTGTACCCTTTGCTTTACCTTTTCTTTGTTATCATTGTGACTTTGTCCCTGTCTCGTATGTGGTTTTGGAGGTAATTTTGGTGATTATGCGTGTAATGTGGCTTGATTGAACTTTACCCATTTGTTGAGATTCTGCTAATCATGGATTGATTGTCAGAAACTAGCTGTAGGATGTGAGATCTGTAGGTTTTTCCAAGAAAGGAAATAAACTGGGAGATGGGTTTTCTGATGAAAAAGAAAATAGTTGAAAGGGATTTGTTAATGTGGACGCTTGCTTCAATTGTATGTTGGTAGGGGTGTTTGTGCTATGATGGGGATTGGATTGTGTAAAAACCATAGTACTCCTGCGTGAATTGCAAGTGAAATTTTGACATGCTACAGCATGTTTAGATTGCTTTTTAATGGGTGAGTTTCTCAAATGGAGGGAGTCAGGGACGGAATTTGGTCACACCAAAAAAGGGTAACATTATTTGGATGAAGAGTGTGTCTTGATGTGTTCAGAATGGCTTTGAATTACTAGGTATGAGACTATGACGATTAGCATGTTATATATAGCTAAAAGTAATTGATTGTGTTTGTGTGGTGATGATCGTAGGCCACATTTGCCAGTTACCTCTACAAAGACAGGGTGATGACAGAAAAGAGGCACTTAGTCCTAGAAAAGCTCTCTTCTTCTGAAAACCCAGTCAAGCATCGTCTCTTCAGATTTATATAACATAAGATTTTTAAGATACTAGGTTTGATTGAGAACATATTTTTACATTGCATTGCTTAAGAGTGTAAACCTCTTGACTGTGTAAACCAGCAGTTGTATGTGTCAGTAAAGGATGTGACCATTTATGAGCATATTGATATAGTGAGGTTAATAATAGCTAACCGTATAATCCTAAGAACTTCAATGCATCTGTATGGTGATTTATTATTCATGCTGCTTAGAATGCCTTCTCTTTTTCCTAAAAGGTTGCTTTTCATTGCAGACATTCTCAAACACAGTTGAAGAAAAGGCAAAGTGGATTTTCAACAAACTGAAAGGTGAGGAACTATATTTGACCTTGGTGTGCTCCATTATGCATGAATCCTTATTCCTGCTTTGGAAATGCTTGACATGCTACTTGTTATAATTTTCCTTCACATTAATCTCCCTTTCAAAGTTTTAGAGACCTCTTTTCGTACCCCTTACCACCAGAGTTGGTACTTGTTGGATAGATGGCGGTGCACATCATCAACCTAATGTAGCATAAAAATACACTCCGGGAGGGAGGAATTGCATGCAATCGTTTGATGGAGGCCACATTGAACGTTTGTGAGACTGTTCTCTAGCTTACTGATAGATTCAGGTCATCAACCCACAAACTAGTTAATTGCGACAGATCTTCATGATGGAATGAATTGTAGGCCTCTCTTTCACATTCCTTTCCAGTTGCATCCACTTCTAATTTCCCTCTGCCTTTATCACATTTAAAACTCTATGATCTTTCATTTTATAAACCCTCTTAGTAGCATGTTTGCTTTTGAAATCTTTAATCCATTTAAAAAAATTTATGTTCCTCAAATTCCATTTGAGTTTGATTTTTGAAATGATTTGTCATTGGCCTCTTTCCTTAAGTGAGGTGGACCTTTTTTGTGGGAAATAGATATAATTTTAATGTCATTCAGCTGGCGTAACAAATTTGCAAATTTAAGAACACCACAATATCATGTTCTCCCCCAATATTGACTATATTTTTCTTTCCTTCTATTTTCCTTCTTTTGAAGGTCAAGTTACATTTATCATAACAGAAACAGGTGTCACTAACCAGAAAATGCATACCAACAGGAAAGCCACTGAAAAGTTTACCAGATCTCCTTCAAGAGTACAACTTACCGCGAGGCCTATTTCCCCAGAATATAACCTGCTATGAATTTGATGAAGCGAAGGCCAAGCTGATTGTGTACTTACCTTCTGTATGTGAGGTCAGTTTTAAGGACTCCTCTGTAATAAGGTATGCTACTCGGGTTAAAGCAACTTTGCTGAGGGGAAAGCTCACGGGTGTAGAGGGAATGAAGACAAAGGTTCTTGTGTGGGTGAAACTTACCAACGTGGCTGTGGAGGGCTACAAGTCTGATAAGGTTTGGTTTACTGCTGGTGTGAAGAAGTCTAGGCCTAAGGATGCTTATGAAATGCCCCGTGCTGCTGTCAGAGTACAAGAATTCTGAATTTAGACTCAACATTATTGTCATCGGGGTAGATGACCAGGTAGTCATTGGTGGTGTTCTTATAGAATAGATATTAGCAACCTCTTGTCTCTTTTGACAACATTGGATGCACTGCTTTTATGGTTTTCACTTTTCAGCTCTAGGGGTAGTTTATATGTTATGCAGATTTTGATGATTGTCAATGCAATATGAAAGTTCATGATAACTCAGAAATTTTGGGTTAATTCCCAGCAATTGTTCACCATTCTATGAATACCAAGACTTGGAGGATGGATGATATGAGTAATGCTACTGACCATCTTTTTGTCTTTTTAAAGTTGATGTTGCTTTTAAAATCACCATTAAATTTGTAATGAATTACTATTGAATTTTGATCTAATGGTGATTTTAAAAGTCCTATCAACTTTAAGAAAGATAAAAAGAAGATTCCTAATATTACTCTAGACGATGTTATTGAACTGGTAATAACCTAAAACTGTTGTGGTATTGATGGTGGCTAGTGAACCTGCAAGATCTTGTGCCTCAACCATTTTAGGCAAGTCTCATTTGCTTTCATTTTTAGTAGGCACAGAACAAAATATTCAGAATTATTTGTCATGGATTCCAAATCAATTGAAACAGGCCACGAGTCGACCATGAGGACCCCTGCCCGAATTAGAAAATGATTTGCTTTCTATGTTGAAACCTGAATTTAACACATCAACCAACGATGGTTCCTTTGTTGCTGCTCCAATAATTTCAAAACTTTTATTTTATATATTTTTTTTCTCTCTATTCATAATATAAGTATTACAAAATGGAATTCAGACAATTTCCAATGGTTGCATGCACATAATGATGAATGGGATTGATTGCTCAACAAATTAATTGAATTGTGCTAGAATAACTTCAGTTAGCTGTTACAAGTTTCCTAATCTGCTTGCAAGATTATTACGGAACTGCATTTGAATCACGAACAATCTCGTATATTGATATGACATTCTCAATAGTCAACAAGCCAATGATGCACCATTCCAAGAGGTCGGATTTCCTGTTTTGGAGGACTTCTTGGAGGAAATGAATGTTATGCTGCAAGGTGGGAGGGGGTTAGTTATAACATGATCACTTTCTCCATCAATAATCAGCGACGTAATAGATGATATACACCAGCAGACTCAGCAGTCATCACCCTCAAACATATAACAAAATTAAATTACTTTTGCCACATGAAAATCACTGTAGATTATATCCTTTCCTTTTTTTATTTTTTTTCTTTTTTCATGAAGAAATTAACCCTAGAATTCAACAGCCTAATTAAGCATATGCATCAGCAAGAAACATAAGGGTAGATTTACCTCGACAAATTTTAATTTGAAATCCAAATTTCCAAAGCGTTGAGTCACCTCATACTCCTCCCGGAGATATTCATATATTTGAGCATATTTTGCATCCCTCCAAGCGATTTCTGATCTGAAAAATGAGAGAATTAAACAAATATGAGGAGCTGCAAGATGAAAACTAATGAACAAAAATCATTTACTCAAAAGTGCTTTAGAAAAGAAAGATTAGTAAAACTTTGAGCATACTTGATTCTATTCAAAAGTAAACAACTTTATGGAACGGTCTTTCATGTTATCTGATCTTTGTAAAGCCAAGTCACATATGATTTACAGAATTTCACTTTATTTCGTGCCTAGCTTTGGAAGCCAGGGAAGAAGTTCTAACAACTTTCAGAGTCAAGAACCATAATGAGCAAAAACAGCTTTGTTCAAGCTTGATAAAACCAACCCAAGCCCGAAGGCAACATGAATGAGCATAAAGAGCTTTATTCAAGCTTGATGAGCCAAACTCAAGGCTTAAGGCAAGCATGTTTAGTGCAATAAGACTGGCTAGACCAGGCTCAACTTGAGCAAAGAACTTGCATTCTAGTATAAATTCATCTGAAAAGCACTTGTGATATTGATATATTATACTCCAAATTTATCCAACCTTTGATTTTAATTTTGGAATAATTCACAGATACATTTACGCACAAAATTTGATGCAAGCAATGGGTTTCATTGACATGTAAATTCTGTTTGCTTAAAGTAAATTCAAAATGTGAGCTTAAAGTGCAAGAGTGACAGAGCAAACTAGAGCCATTACCTATCAATGCAGTCAATCCCTAAAATAGTAAAAAGTGACATCATCCAGCAGTACGCAAAAGGAATTTCTACCACTAATTGTATGCACAGAGATAACCAGCCATATGTCTGAAGCATTATATGAAACAATAAAAGCAATCACAATATAGTTACCTCTCAAAAAGACCAACTTTGAGAATTACATCAGCTAGATTTGAATTAGCCTTCCCGACAAGTTGAAGGAGCTTCTTCTTATCCATTGTAAAAGTTCCAGTTTTCTCCATTCCACGATTTATGTCTGCAAATTCTTGAAGCATACCATCAATCTGAGAGAGAGAGAGGTCATTGAAATTTAAAATCAGTTTCCATCAAACTTCCATGCCAAATGTTTTGCCGTAATTTAAAATTAATTTCGATCAAGACTTTCTTGCCAATTGGTATGCTGTTTCAAGCAACAGTAGCCATGTTTCCATAACATAATGAAAATCAATAAGCATCTTGAATGCTTATGTAAGAATAGTTCGAGCCTAGAGAATCTGGAATGCACCAAAAGTGGCCAAAAAGCTAGAAAACAAGCAAGCCGGTGCTTTCTTCTCCAAAAAAGACCTTTTTTTTTTTCTTTTTTGATAAGTTCTCCAAAAAAAACCTTTCAGAATATATAAAGATTAAATTACACCTTTGCCCCCACAAATTATCACTCCAATACCACTTACCTCCACAAATTTTAACTCATTACAACTCGGCCCCCATTTTGCAATTTTAGTTTCACTTTGCCCCTTTTGTCCAAATCAAATGTTGAGCTAGACAGAAAACCATGTGAAATATCAAAATTACCCATGATATGAAAACTTGGCTTTAAACAAACCGGGGGCAACTTTAATTCACATGCTTTTTTCCGTCTGACTTAACGATTGACTTGGACAGCAGGAACAAATTAAAACTGAAACTTTGGCCCAAAATGAGTTAAAGTTTGTGAGAGTAAATGATAGCAGAGGAAAAATGTAATTTACCCATATATAAAGAAATATAGCTGTGAAATGCTGCACCAAAATTACCTGTGAAACAAAATAATCTAAAGCAATGCTTTGGCCAAGCACACTTCCAATAATGCGGATGCCATCAGTGTCCAGCGTCTTGAGAACAATGTAGTCCGGCCCTCCCTGCATATCCTCAACCAACAGTGGCTTCTCCTTTACAGCATAATCTAGTACAAAGACACAGAGACAGCCAAACAGAAAGTTATTCACATAATAATCAGAAATGTATTTGTCAAATCTATGGAGGAAATATTCAGGGGAAATCGTTGCAATGAGGCTAATGGAAAACACAAACTACAGGAAAGCAACTAATATGATTATATAGCTACAAAACTATCCATACTTCTTATCATGCAGCACAGGCATTGAGAACCAAATACATGAAAACAAATACAGCACCCTTTTACATAAAAGTTTCATAGGTTAAAAACTTAAACCATTCTTAAGGAAATTTACCGTCTTTCCTCATCTCTTGAAGCAACCCGGAAGCATGTCTTCTAACTGTGTCCAGGTAAGTTTCAACTTCATGATCCTCGATATTAAATAGAACAGCAGATCCATACTGGAACACAACCATGTAACGACAGCTGCTCAGGTTCCCCTTGACTCCAAGGCCCTACATAAAAAGTCTCGTGTTATCCAAAGATATGTTAACCAATCGTATTACCAATTGTAGTTAGATTTTTGGAAGATTCTCTTATTAAAGTCCATGTAAGACCGCATGTACAAGTCAAGTTGAAATATCCTTACTGGGCACCACCACACATACCTCATATTTGATGCATCAACACCCCCCCCCCCCCCCCCCCCCCCCCCCCACACACACACAAGGAGATTCTCTTTTCTTCTGTGATTGAAATGAACCTAAAACCTACCCCACCTCTTCACAACCTAAGCCAAGAGCCAGCCTCCTAGCCCAACAAATTTAACTCATGGGAATAACTCAATCTGAGTTATCAAATTTCAATATAAACACTTAACACCATACATAACAATTGCAAACACAGCTTCATAGGTTAGCCTGAGGAATGGTTTGCACTTGTTTCATTTTACCATCGGATGAACCATTCAAAAGAACAAATACTGCTAAGTTAAACATCCAATCCCCTAATACATCATGCAACATCAACTTTGTACTTCTTTAAGATAAAATATTCAAAATTGCTAGATGCAAAATAAGATTGGGTAGCGTGGCCAGAAATACTGGTGGGAGAACAACCTCAAATATTTTGTTTTAAGATTGTTGTAATTAAATAATCATAACCTCGTATGAATGCCTAAAAGAAGAAAAGTGGATGCATTGCCTACGTAAACCCAATCTGAATGATCCAAACAAAATTATGCAGGTATCATGTGGCAGAATGATGGGAAGTACGTGGATTCTAGTTTCTAAAAAAAAATAGTAAGAACTTGAAACAAGTAAAAGGATCCAATCGTTCCTTGATCATCTTACAGTATTTTCTGAAGGGAAATCACAATATCTGAGGGCAATATAATTTGATGAGCGAGAGGAAGGAGGAACTACGTTGCTTAAATTCTCGGCCTGCATGCTCTTCAAATTGATACTGCCAAAACCATGAATCTGAGAAAACCAAATCATATCATACAAAACAAGAACACAATTTCAAAAAAAAAAAAGGGGGGGGGGGGGGGGGGGGGGGGTGGGGGGGGGGGGGGGGGGGGGTCAACAACTATGACCTTTAGATACAGGAAATTCACATTTCTCACATTCTTTACTACCAATGCTAGAATACAGCATGCACCAATTCCAGCAGAAAATTAAGCCAAACCTAAGCAAAATAAAATCAAAACACACAACCCCAGGTGCTATGATTTTGTAAAACCCAACATCCGAACTCCCAAACACAAGCCATTCAGCAACATCTTAGCTGCAGAGGAACATGATGGAAACGTGGAGGACTCTAGACGTGGGTGTTGGACAACTGCAGTTCATGGCCACGTGAAGGACTATCTAGACATGGGTAGTGGTGTACTGCAGTTATTCATGGGTAGTTATTTAGTGCATGGGTAGTTTAATATGTTAGTGGGTAGTTTAACATGTTAGTGGGTAGTTTTATTCTCAGTTACGTAGCTCTAGTATAAGATGAGTTCTAGAATGTGGAGAATAGATTATTGATTATTGTATTGGCATTTTGTCATTTGTGGTTTGTATCCAGCCCTAAGTGGATTCATTTGTGGTCTCTCCTACCCGAAAGGAGTTCATTATCTATCAAATATCTTTAATTCTGTTCTAATTATCGTGGGTTCCTATCAACTTGGTATCAGAGCCAGGTTCAAAATTCAAAGCATGGCTACCAACAAGGATCGCATTGAGAAATTGGAATTAGAAATTCAGGATTTGAAAGAAGTAATGCAGAAGATGAATGCAGAATCACAGTCCAGCTTTGCGGAGCTTAAGGAACTCTTCTTCAAGGGTTTTGAACATGGTGAATCATCTGCAGACAAAGGAAACGGAAATCATTCTTCCGGGCACTCGAATAGTTCTAAAGGATCGAGTAATTTCACTAAGTTGGAGTTTCCTCGGTACTCGGGAGACAACCCCAACGTGTGGCTGAACCGGGTAGTTCAGTACTTCAATTATAAGCAAATACCGGAGGAGCAAAAGGTATCCCTGGCAGCCTTTCATCTCGAAAGTGAAGCCAATCAATGGTGGCAATGGGTTCAAAAGTTGTACAAGGAAGAACAAGTACCCATCACATGGGACGCCTTCGAACGGGAGTTGCTGATTCGATTCGGTCCTACCGAAGTCGAAGATTATGACGAGGCACTTTCAAGAATCCAACAAGAAGGGACATTGCGGGATTATCAACAAGAATTTGAGCGTTTGGCAAACCGGGTGGATGGGTGGCCACAAAAGGCACTCGTGGGAACATTCCTTGGAGGGCTGCAACAGGATATTGTATCTGCTGTGCAAATGTTCAAACCGAAGACCCTCCGTGATGCCATTGAGCTAGCACGCATGAGAGATGATAATCTCTCTAGAGACCGGAAGATTGCAAGCAGTGAAGGGCCAACTATGTCGACAAATTCAGCCGGGTACTCAACACATACTACACGCCCATATTCATCGGGTGCTGCCAAGAAACTGTCATGGGAAGAGATGCAGAAAAGAAGGGAGAAGGGCCTGTGTTTCGGTTGCAATGAAAAATTCACACCGGGACATCGTTGCCAAACACCTCAAGCACTCTCTATTGAGGTTTCTGCAATGGAGGAAAGGTTTGAGTTCGAAAATGGGGACACAAAAATTGTGGGTGGTAAGCGCGGAGCTTGAACCTCTCATCAATTTCTCCACATGAACCTTGAGGACAAGGTTCTTCTTCCAGGCGGGGCAATTGATGGAAACGTGGAGGACTCTAGACGTGGGTGTTGGACAACTGCAGTTCATGGCCACGTGAAGGACTATCTAGACATGGGTAGTGGTGTACTGCAGTTATTCATGGGTAGTTATTTAGTGCATGGGTAGTTTAATATGTTAGTGGGTAGTTTAACATGTTAGTGGGTAGTTTTATTCTCAGTTACGTAGCTCTAGTATAAGATGAGTTCTAGAATGTGGAGAATAGATTATTGATTATTGTATTGGCATTTTGTCATTTGTGGTTTGTATCCAGCCCTAAGTGGATTCATTTGTGGTCTCTCCTACCCGAAAGGAGTTCATTATCTATCAAATATCTTTAATTCTGTTCTAATTATCGTGGGTTCCTATCAGAACACAAATGGAGAAAGACCCACATAGATAAACCCCGTAAAAAAAGAAGAAAAAGGAATCCTACTGGCCAACCTGGTGCAGAGAAAGTAGGCTTTGACGGGAATCTTTCCAGTTTCTTCGTCTTCCTTGGCCAGGAATTCATTCCTGTTATCGAAACTCAGAGGACCAGAATCTAATTCGTTGAAATCGACCGAGACCCGGGATGGGATTGCAGAGAAGGGTCTTAAACTGAGGAGATGAATGGTGGGGCATGAGGGAAGCGAAGTATGGAGAGGTCTGAGAGGACGAGAAAAGTTAGGGTTAAGAGACTTGGAAGCAGTGGCTACGTGATTGAGGAGAAGGGAACCAGCTCTCCATCTCCCCATTCACTGAAAGTTTGAAACCGTTTTCGGTAGTTTGATTGCTGATTACTGTGTGTTTCTGAATCTCCCGGGTTCAGGGGAAACCTTTTGTGTTACTGTGCTGCATTTCTTTTTTCTTTTTTCTTTTTTCTTTTTTGTGTGTTTTTATCTCATTTTCTTCTATGCTTACCTCCTTTATTTATTTATTAATATTTTATTTATTAGTTTCACATTAAAGTACCCTCTAAAAAGTTGAATTAAACAAACATTTATCTTTCAAACAAAAAAAATTATTTAAATCTGGGCCGTTCAATAATTTGGTGCTTATTTACAATGAACGACTTTGATTATATATGATATATATATATATATCATAAAAGGAAAAAAAAAATTAAAGAAATTAAGGAATAGTCCGATCACACCTAAAACATGCTTTACAAGTGATCTAAGTAAGCGATTGGATTGGTTTGTTTACCCCCTCTACCTTTTGAGTGGGTAATTGGCCAACCTCAAAAGGGCTTGATTGGGATAGTCACCATCCTATAAAAAGCTTATGGTAGTCTGTTGATTCCTTATTTATTTTATTTTATTTTTTCAAAAAAATAATTTGTTTGGGTGGTCGAACATGTCCACCACTTCAAAGATAGTTTGGGATGGTCCAACCATGCTCATAACAAGTTGAGGATAGTTCGATTGCCTCTAAACCTATTATTGAGGTGGTTAGACCACCTTAACCAGTTATTTAGGGTGGTTAGATCACTTCAAACCCTATTTTAAAAAGAGTCCAATCACTTTTAAAAAGAGTCCAATCAGTCTTGTCAATTTTAAATAGGCCAACAAGTTAGAACCTTAACTTTTGTTATACTACTTCCAAAAAAAAGAAAAAAGAAAAAGAAAAAAGGTTGTTACATTTCTTTTGTTTTCAATGCTTATATTTGAAGGTTTTGCAAACACATGTTTTATAAAAGTTGCATGGAACCCCGATCCACCAAATGAATAAAAGAAAATGATATAAATCCATCTTCTTAAATTATTATTCATCTCCATACAACTAAGTTTTAAATACGCAATTACATTTGTAAGACCTATATTGAGTCTTATAAATTTAATTATAGATTTAAAAATAAGATAGATGAGGATAAATGTCATCTCTCCCTTATTTTTATTTTTCTTAAAAAATAATAATAATAAAAATCAACCACTTTTCAAAATTATTAGTTATTACCAAACAACTTTCTTAATTTTATTTCACAAAAAATTAAAATTTTATTTCGCCATTATATCGCATCAATAAAATCGATTCCTATTATTATTCAAACTAAAAACTCGTAAGAAAACTCTAATCGTCGTTTTTGTTGGACATAAATAAGCAAAATATTCCGTCAAAGGGCAGGTACGGGACGGCGTCGTTTCCCAGGTTGGCAAATGTCAGCTACGTCCTAACTGTGCCTATCGCCTGAAAGCCGGCCCCCAGAAAAGACTCTAAAGTGAAGTGAGAGCGAGCGCCACAAATCCGAGAGAGGAGAGAAATCGTAAGCCTCAGGAAATGGCGATTTCTGGGGATCTGAGGGTCTCTGCAACGCTGGGTTCCTACCACTTGCACCCTCTTCGAAGCTCTCTGCGCCCTTCCAAGGTCTGAGCTCTCGCCCTTTTGTTCCTCAGTGCTAATTCTCTTGCATTTTACTCCGCTTGTCTCCGATTCCATCTGACTTTCACGCTATTCGTTTCATATTTTGTTATTATTTGTTTAATTGCCCTCAAATCCCGAAGGAAGAGAGGGAAACGTGGAATCTGGTAACTGGGTGAGGTTGGAGTGGTAATTGTGAGATTCCGCGTTTTCTTTTATTTTCCCGGGATTTCTCAGCTACCAAACATAGCAATCAAGTAGGGATTTAATGGGTTCTTTTTTTCTTCTTTTTTTTTTTTTTTTTGGTTTCATATGATAATTCGCATGTCGAAAGCATAGGGGTCTGGTTTCTACTGGTAACTGAAAGGAATGTGGTATAGTTTAGTTGGTGGTAAAGTCAGGGTCTTTTATCTTGTCATGTGTTATACACCAATTCAAATTGAATATTTACCATGGAATTGGTTGCTTGCTCACTGTAGTTGCCGAATAATTGCATACCCACCTGTGAAAAGTATTCAAAATGACTAAGAGTTTGCTCAGATAGTATTCTATCAGACTTTTGCTAATTGCGGTCTTATATTGAGAATACACTATGGGGAATTTTCGACTTGGTGAATATTGTGATTGTCATGGTGAGAACAATAGTATTTGATTAGGATTTTTATCAGAATTATCAGTTTGATCTTGTTTGTGTTCATTCAATAGTATTGGGAACAACTGTGTTAGTTGTCTAGATGCCTGGAGTCTGCAGTGATACATGCTTTCTTCTCATGAGTTGATCCCATTGTAACAAGGGAAGGGGTGTGCTGTCCTGTTTATCCTGAAGATTGAGGTTTGGTTTCCCATCTAATAGTCATCAAAATGCATTAGTGTTTATTCCTTCTGTTTGAAGCATCCTCATTTTGCAATTTACGAGCAGTCATCATTCGACGAACAAATGATGGGGTGAGGGGTTGAAAGTATACAGGACGTTTTGTGTTGCAACATGGGCATGTTAAGATATTATGCATGCTTTTAGAGGGTTTATAAATATATGCAAAGACCTTGACTTGCCCACCTGCTTTTAAACCTTCAAATTTTTGCTGTTTTATAGGTAGAGTTCTCTGGTTTCCTGAACGGAGGATCCAACATATCTGAAATCACACCCAAATGGTCCAGTGTGGTACTTGATAACCGCAGTACGCGTAGTAATGCCAAGCACGTTGCTGGTATCACTGGAGATTATAAGCCGTTGCCAAGGTCCATCAGCGAAGAATCGGAGAGCTTCCTCCTTGATGCCATTAACATGAGCTTCTTCGAGCGTTTAAACTTGGCTTGGAAGATAATGTTCCCATCACAAACATCTAGAAAGAGCTCTAATGCTAGGGTTGCCAAGCAGCGCTTGAAGATGATTCTCTTCTCTGATCGATGTGCAGTGAATGATGAGGCCAAACGGAAGATTGTCAACAATATTGTGCAGGCTCTATCAGATTTCGTGGAGATAGAATCACAGGATAAAGTTCAGCTTAGTGTCTCTACTGATTCAGACCTTGGAACCATTTATTCTGTCACAGTGCCTGTACGACGGGTGAAACCAGAATATCAAGAACTGGACGAGGTTGGGGCAATAACAAATATCGAGTACAAAGACACCGGAGAGAGGTCAGGTTCTGTTGATGTCAGGTTTGATTTCTTCATTCCAGATGAAAGGTCCTGATGATTTCCGGGCGCAAAAATAAATAAGTTCATCTGTGGATCCATAGCTAGTGAGCCTACTTCGGTCTTCTGTATATATATGGCGACTTCCTTTAGCTGAGATTTGAAAGTTTTGCTGCTTTTCAGTTTGTAGCTTAATTTGATGTTTGACTCGATGACTCTATTTCGTGTGGATCTGTTATGGCATATTCATGTTAGATTTTCATTTTCTTTTATGGGTGCATGTGCATGCGTGTATTTGCTTGTCTCAATTAGAGCATTCCTAGTAGCCTCACTAAATTTTACTCACCAAAATAGTTAAAAATTACTTTTTTCTATTTTGGTGAGCCACTTTATTTAAATTCTCCCAACAACCTCACCATTTTAACTAGTCAATATTTACTATTCCATTTAAATAATAATTTTTCAGATTTTTTTATTATTTCTCTACTTAATATTTTTACAAAGAATCCTTCATATCCATGAAATAAGGAATTATCGTGTGAGAGAGATGGGAGATGGGAGAAGAAAATGAGAGAAAAAATAACAAAAATGTGCTGATCATGTGAGAGAGAAATGTGAAACAAAATTTGGTGAGTGAGTTGGTGAGTGAATATTACTTATCAAAATTGATGAGTAATTTCACTCATCAAAACTTTTTTGTTAAAATGGTGAGGCTGCTGGGAGTAATTTTTTAGTATTTTCAGCAAATTGGCTCACCAAAATAGCTAAAAAGTTATTTGGGAAAAGTACACATAACCCTCTCAAACTATCATACCATTGTCAATGTACCCCCCAAACTACCAATTGTGTCAATTTTTCCCCTTAAACTATCAAAAAATGTCAATATCCCCCTAATGACAAAAATGTCCTTCATAAAATTATTAAAATAAAATAAAAATAACAAAAAATATTAAAAAAATATAAAATAACAAAAATTTATTCCAAAAAAATAATGATAATAATTTTTTTTTAAAAAAAATAATAATTTTCAGCTTTTTTCTTTCTTTTTAAAAAAATTGTTCTTTTTCGTTTTTTTTTTAATTTAATAAAAACAGGTTTTATTTTCATTTGTTTTATTTTTTAAAAAAAAAAATAAATAAATTTCAGTTAATTTTAGTTTTTTTCGTTTTTTTTTCTTTAAAAATTTTCGTTTTTTAATTTAATAAAAACTGGTTTTTTTTTTCATTTGTTTTATTTTAAAAAAATAATAATAATAAATTTCAGTTTTTTTTTTGTTTTAAAAAAATTGTTCTTTTTTCGTTTTTTAATTTACTAAAAAATGGTTCTTTTTTTCATTCTTTTTTTTAAATAAATAAATAAATTTCAGTTTGTTTTTGGCTTTTTTTTAAAACAAAAATAAAAAATTTGTTTTTTTTTTTTGAAAAAAAAAATCATTTCGATTTAATTTTTTAAAAATTTTTTTTTTTAGTTTTTTATTTTTTTTAAGTTTTTTAGTTTTAGTTTTAATTTTTTGAATTTATTAGGACATTTTTGTCTTATTCAAAAAAAATTAGGGTCCTTTTTGTCTTTTTGTTGGTCTTAGGGAGGACATTGACATTTTTTGGTAGTTTAGGGGGGACATTGATACAATTAGTAGTTTAGGGGGTAGATTGACAATTGAATGGTAATTTGAGAGGGTTATGTGTACTTTTCCCAAGTTATTTTGATGAGGCTACTAGGAATGCTCTTCCATCAGATTTTTTGTATGCACGTTTTCGGGTATTTTACTTTTCAGTCCTTCGAAGGTTTGGATTTCGGTGTTCTCAAAAGGCAAGTTTTGTTTATTTCGGCATAAAATATTTTTTAGAAAGTATTTTTTTGGAATTTGGTGTGATAAAAAATAGTAGTCAAACTAAAAATATTTTTGGTTTGATGAAAAAAGCTTTTTTAGTTTCAGAAAATGATTTATACTTTTAAATTTCGTAAATTATTTTTCGAGTTTTAGTTTTTTCTCAAACCACTTGATCACCACCAAGCTAGCACTGAACTACCATCGAACCACCCCAAACCACCGTTGGACCACTTCTGAGCCACTTTAGACCTCTGTCGAGTCACCCTGAGCTACCACTAGACTACCATCAAGTCAGCACCAGGTCATCGTCAGACACCAAACACCAAAAAATATATGGAATAGTCATTCTATTTTAGGTGTCTATTTTGTGAATCAAACGAGGTCTAAGAGTTTAGATTTAAACACATTGCCCCATTTTAGCATTTTTGCTTGAGTTTAAAACACTGTATTCTTAAGCGCGCTCTCTCTCTATGTGAAAGCTCTTTGCATGTGTCGATAATGGAACAGAATACCCATTTGAGAGAGAGAAAAAATAAAAAATAAATAAAAAAAGAAAAAGAAAAAAAGAACCTTATTGAACAATAATTTTTTTGGGGAAAACTTCATAAAATGGTATCAAACTATAGCGTTTTTTCAATTAAGGGTATCGATGTAGCAAAACGTTCAATTGAGTGTATACATTTATCAAAACCATGCAATGTCGGGTATTCCGTCAGCCTCCGTTTTAAATCGATGACGGAAGTGAAGTCATGTGACTTCCACGTGATTTTTAAGGGCGTTTTTCTGTTATGCCTCTTAAGAAAATGCTAAAATACACGTAAATGACAAAACTTATAAAATGCTCTCGACGACACCGTATTAATAGCATGCTTATTAATAAAACACCGTGCACCATCTCCGGCACAATTCTACCTATTGAGATTCGAATACGCCCTTGGGCCGTCCATGGCAGAAGTACTCGATCATGGCACTCGACTAGTGGGACTCGACTCCACCCAACGATGACGACGTGAAGGATGGCTTTGTACATAGCACCGAAGATGCTGGACAACTGATTGCGATGACCAGCCTTTGTCCTCTTATGATTTTGTGTATCTCCCCATTGATTTCAAGTAATCTATCTACCTGCTATTCCTTTAATCAATATTATACTTTAAATATAATTTATTACAAGCTTTGATCCCATATATATACATGGAATGGACTACTACCTGTCAGTGGTGTTTTCACCACCTCGAGACGGGAGGCGACTGACGGAGCCTCTCCCCATAGTTGGCCAGAACAAGCAGCCTATCTCCATTGGTCTCTCTAGTCCAAAAGCTCATGAGATGGATGGTCCCGATACACTAAGAGATGACGGCAACAATGTCCAAGACTATTAATAAGCTTCCTCTGTTTTAACCTTAAAAAACAGAGTAAAACAAAGAATATGTGATGGACGTGAATCAATATTGTCAGTTTTAAAATTTTTGGTAGAAGTGATAGTGATGATACAAATAAAGAGGGCAGTGATGATATGGAGGTTTTTTATAAAAGGTTTAAGAATGATATGTGGGTTGATGGTTGTTTTTTTTTTTTTTTCGGTAGATGAGATAAGGTACAAAGTCCTTCTTGGTCTGCATCAATACCTCTGTTTTAGCATCAGTTCCTCTATTGAAGCTCTTTGGATCAGTCTTGAATCAGGTTAGTCTCTGCTGGGCATCTTTCAATACGTTCAGGATCAGTTTTGTCAATTGTCGACTTGCGTATCTTACTGTCTTTTATTCACTGTAACCTTGACTCCCAAAACAGTAGTTTCTCCTTCTTTACACGGTCGACTACTTTGAGTTAAAAATAGTAGTGGAAGTTGATGCAAGGAAATCATTCCCCTGATTCCATCGCCTTGAAGGCAGTTCTCGACACGACCGAAGCTATGGGATATTCAGTAGCTTAGGATCATTAGCATGCATGCGCAGTAAATGTCTCAAAAGTCATCTTCATTGTGTTTTGGCTGACGTAAGGGACGCATGGGAAGAGGACTGGAGAAGGTGGGCGAGCTTTAGGGACAGCGAGTTGGACGATGAAATCAGATGCGATATTAGGGACTCGAAGGGGGCCGAGTCGGTTTCGGGTTCCGAATGAGAAGTTTTGAGAGATAAGAGGGAGTTGAGGGGCATAAAGGGAAGATTTACTTAAAAAATCACGTGGGTCGCACATGATGGGTATTCCGTCATCGATTTAGAACGGAGGCTGACAGAATACTCGACATTGAATGGTTTTGATAAATGTATACACTCAATTGAACGTTTTGCTATATCGGTACCCTTAATTGAAAAAGCGTTATAGTTTGATACCCTTTTGTGAAGTTTCTCTATTTTTTTTTTAAAAAAAAAAAATTGAGAGAGAAAAAAAAATAAAGAAAAGAAAAAAAGAACCTTATTAAACAAGAACCTTAAAAAAAGAAAAAGAAAAAGAAAAAAGAAAAAATCATGAATCAAAGTGTTTATAAACTGATTTTGCATTTTTTCCAATTTTTAAGGAAAAAGTGAACCTAACGTGAATCGAACACGCAACCTTCTGATCTGGAGTCATCGCCTTGAAGGCAGTTCTCGACACGACCGAAGCTATGGGATATGCAGTAGCTTAGGATCATGAGCATGCATGCGCAGTAAATGTCTCAAAAGTCATCTTCATTGTGTTTTGGCTGACGTAAGGGACGCATGGGAAGAGGACAGGAGAAGGTGGGCGAGCTTTAGGGACAGCGAGTTGGACGATGAAATCAGATGCGATATTAGGGACTCGAAGGGGGCCGAGTCGGTTTCGGGTTCCGAATGAGAAGTTTTGAGAGAGAAGAGGGAGTTGAGGGGCATAAAGGGAAGATTTACTTAAAAAATCACGTGGGTCGCACATGATGGGTATTCCGTCATCGATTTAGAACGGAGGCTGACAGAATACTCGACATTAAATGGTTTTGATAAATGTATACACTCAATTGAACGTTTTGCTATATCGGTACCCTTAATTGAAAAAGCGTTATAGTTTGATACCCTTTTGTGAAGTTTCTCTATTTTTTAAAAAAAAAAATAAAATTGAGAGAGAGAAAAAAAATAAAGAAAAGAAAAAAAGAACCTTATTAAACAAGAACCTTAAAATAAAAAAAAATAAAAAAAAAAAGAAAAAAAGAAAAAAAAGAAAAAAACATGAATCAAAGTGTTTATAAACTGATTTTGCATTTTTTCCAATTTTTAAGGAAAAAGTGAACCTAACGTGAATCGAACACGCAACCTTCTGATCTGGAGTCATCGCCTTGAAGGCAGTTCTCGACACGACCGAAGCTATGGGATATGCAGTAGCTTAGGATCATGAGCATGCATGCGCAGTAAATGTCTCAAAAGTCATCTTCATTGTGTTTTGGCTGACGTAAGGGACGCATGGGAAGAGGACTGGAGAAGGTGGGCGAGCTTTAGGGACAGCGAGTTGGACGATGAAATCAGATGCGATATTAGGGACTTGAAGGGGGCCGAGTCGGTTTCGGGTTCCGAATGAGAAGTTTTGAGAGAGAAGAGGGAGTTGAGGGGCATAAAGGGAAGATTTACCTAAAAAATCACGTGGGTCGCACATGATGGGTATTCCGTCATCGATTTAGAACGGAGGCTGACAGAATACTCGACATTGAATGGTTTTGATAAATGTATACACTCAATTGAACGTTTTGCTATATCGGTACCCTTAATTGAAAAAGCGTTATAGTTTGATACCCTTTTGTGAAGTTTCTCTATTTTTTTTTAAAAAAAAAAAATTGAGAGAGAGAAAAAAAAATAAAGAAAAGAAAAAAAGAACCTTATTAAACAAGAACCTTTAAAAAAAAAAAAAAAAAAAAAAACATGAATCAAAGTATTTATAAACTGATTTTGCATTTTTTCCAATTTTGAAGGAAAAAGTGAACCTGACGTGAATCGAACACGCAACCTTCTGATCTGGAGTCAGACGCGCTACCATTGCGCCACAGATCCAATTGTTATAATTACACCGAACCATATATTTTCATACTATACCACTAACATAAAAGGAGCGCGAATTTCGCAAGTTAAAACTCAGTTTGATCTTTTTTGATATTCCAGAGTGAGCGGGAACTTTTGGTGGGTCATTCATCCTCCCTCAGTCCCTCGCAGGTACCTTCCGGCTTCCATCCTTCTCTAGGGCAAAGTTAGGGCTCTTTGAGAATTGTGACCAAATCTCTCTGAAAAGCTCAAATTTCTATGGACAGTAACATCGGCTCTACTTCATTTTCGTACTCTTCCTGATCAACGGCTGAGATTCCACTTCCACATTTCGGTTCCCCTGGTGCTCTCAAAATGAATGGAACTTGTTTGGAGCTCGAAAACCCTATCCGAGACGCCATTTCCAGAATCCGATTCGCTCCGCAGTCTAACAATCTCCTTATTTCTTCTTGGGACTCCGTGAGTTTTATTTTATTTTATTTTTGTTTTGATTTCATTTTTTACGCTAAATTTTGGGGCTTCTAATTCTGTGTTGTTCGCTTCTGAAGTAACTGGCGATCTCTCTGCGCAGAGTCTTCGGTTGTACGATGTGGATGGTTCTGCGCTTAGGTTCGAAGCTCCGTCTGAAGCCGCGCTTCTCGATTGTTGTCTCCAGAACGAATCTGTTGCTTTCACCGCTGCCTCTGATGGCTCCGTTACAAGGTCAATGGAACTCAACCCCAACCGGCGCTTTCCTTAGTTTCGCATTTATGTCAGTAATTGTTGCACGCTAGGTTTGGTTATGTTCATATATGTTATCTGCACAATATCATAAATACACTGCATTTATTAATACTGGCCCTTTTGGGGATAGACACCATAGCTAGTTTGGGGACTTTATTTATAGTATTTGTTTTTTATTTTTGATACGATTTACATTTGGTTTATGTTACAAGTTAGGGCACATATATTGGGATAGTAGGTTGTGTAGCTTTGTAACTTTATAAAGAGAAAGTGTTCACCTTTGGGGCTGGCTTTGATTTTTGTCGCACTTTTTGTACTCATGTGGAAAAATATTAATACATTATTGATAGTCTTTGTAGGGTAATACCGTAATAGAATATAAAGGGGGTGCTGTTTATAGGGTCCTAATGTCTGTTGTGTTCCTTTCCTTGCGTAGGAAACTTCATATATATGTCAAATAAGTGAGTATTTCAGGGTAAAGAAGGTAGAAGCATTACAAGTTCAGGGGCAAACAAATGTGGATTAGGGTGGTGACTGTGAGGAAAACACATGATATCATATTACCTGTTCAAATCCATGACCCTGGATAGAGCTAATTGGAAAATCTTTTTGTAGCTAACCCTAAGAAATTGCATACGGGACCCTTAAGTTAGATTTAACCTGGGATGAGTGAGTTTATTGGCATTCCACTCCTCAGATGTTACCGGAGAGAGTGGAAACAAGAGAGGTGGTGGGAGCATGCAATTTATTCTTGTGACTGCCAAGTATATTTTAGTGTAACCCTGTTGTTCAAGTAAATTATATACAGACTTTCTTGCACATGTCTCATCTGTATTGCCTAGTTGAACATTCCTACTTACTATACATATTATTGTGAGTCATTTGCAGAATTCTATATTTTCTTATTGTTTCATGTTGACTGATGGGCTTCCCAAAGGGAATTCTGTTCAACATTTGTTGTTTATGTTTGTCAGTTATGTGGTTGGTTTAGAGTGCATGCAACATATTCTCTCTCTATAATCTTACATTACGTGTTGACTTGTTTTGGTACAATTTTTTTTTAGGTATGACTTACATTCGGGAATTAATGATACAATTGGAAATCACGATGATATAGCAACGAGCATTGGATATTCAGATGAAACATGTAAGCTATTATTAGCACCTCATTTATGAAGTTGTACTGATATGCAATTTTTGAACTTATACTTATTTTTAAGTTGCTGTTCTAGTTTGCCGACGATCTTGGGAATTTTATTTTTTCACCATTTAATGAGGAGATTATCTATTGTTGAATATGTAATTTTCCTTATCTAGTATCTAGAAGACATTTGTTTACATGCTTTTTCTTCGTATTTACGTATGACATGAGGTGTCATTAGATCATGATTGAGTGGATTAGTAAATTTATACTATATAGCAGATGCTTAGTTACTGGGTAGGTTCTAAGGCCATAAATGGAAGCAAGTCATGGTGATGCTATATTTTTATGGATTTAATTTTTATCCATCTGGTGTGGAAATTTTGTGTTTGTTAGGTCTAAAGCCTTTTACTTACATTGTTTATCTTTTACTAGGTAAAGTTTTTTTTTTTTTGATAGATTCTACTAGGTAAAGTTGATTTCTTCTATTGGTATCAGTCTCAATTATCATCTTCTCCCATTTGCTATTTACATGATGTCCATGGGCAAGAAATTGAAAGACACATGTAGTGCTGGGTCACAGTTGTTATTCTAACTTGTCTTTCTGACATGAAAAGGAGTTTTTTAGTTTTGTTACAACCTATGGGCTGCAGGCAAGCAGTTTGCTATGTTGGTATTATCCTTAGAGATGGCTAACACTTTGAGAAGAGTGGTTTAGAGTGTGCTTCAAGTTTTGGTTACATTTCAGTTTGCTTTGTCTTCCATATGCTAGGGCCAAATCAAGGTCAAATTCTCCAATCTATGTACATTTTTTCTACCTTAGCAATTTCTTTGTTTTGGTTATGTATTCTTGTACATTTGCTTCCAGAAGGCTTTCTGGAACTAGAAGTTTAATAAAAATCCAACTTGAAAAGTTACACTTTAATATATGAACTTGTACTTTAAATTTTTGGCTGCTAGCATCTTATGAATTCGTCGCTTATAAAGAAGCTGCAATTTGGTGTATGCTGTTGTTGAATATTCTTGTTCCCCACTCCAATTCATTTGCCTTGTGGCTTTAGTATTTGTTTCCATCTAGGCTTTAAATTATGCAGTTCTGGTGAGAAAGGATGGTTGCTTTAAATGAGGCTTGCCCCTTACTCCAAATCTGGACAAACCATACCAATATGTTTAATAATTATCAAATCCTTCTGCCAGCTCAATGGGGTTAACTTTATTTTGTGTCTGGATCGATCTTTGTGAGGCATGGCTGATGCTGCAATTGGATTACATATATGTGTGGATCAAGAATTTGAATTTTCAAATGAAAGAAAGAAATATTCTTGGTCAGGGCACTGTAAATTGTTTACTTTGCTGGTAATCAGGAAATTTAACAGACTATGATAGATTTTAACTTCCTCTATTCCCAGCATGATGGCTAAAAAAAGTTGGCAATGACGGTTTAATTAAAACATGACAGTACAACTATTTGGAATGGTGAATAGCATTTGTTTAGCTGATCAAAGTACTTAGGTCAGGTTTTTAACAATATATGTGGGGCCTGTTTAGTTGTAGGTTCTCCACCACTATGAATGTTGTACATGTGAGACAACAGTATATGATGGCCTGTTATGTCATATCCCCTCTCTTTTACTTATCAAACTTAATGACCTATATAGCAGTTAAGGGTTATGTTCTTAGACCTTTGCTCCCATATTTTTTATTCTAACAGAGTGCCCCTCCGCTAGGACTGATTTCCATGCAATGGAAGAGACTAAATTTTTTACTTTTAGCAAATTCTAACGAATCCCTTGCTGCTATAGAGGGAATGCAAGGTGGAACTTATCAAGTTATGATTCCTGATCAGCAATTGATGAAAGTCTGAGCACTGTGATTGTATTGTCTAGTGATGTACATGTTGACTTGATTTGAATAGCCAGCTTTTTTGGATAAAACTTCCAAAAGCATTAGTTAAGAACTTTAGAATACTTAATTTGTAACCTTCCTTAATTGTGATTGTAAATGGTGCTTTGTTTTTGGGATAGCTCAGCCCATGCTTAATTCCATTTATTGGAATATGGAGGACAACAGGTGTAAGGTAATTGGTGGGTTGGTTGTGGGACATGAAAAAGCCTGTAGTATTTTTAGTTCTGCACCCCCATTGTGTTTCTGAACCAAAGTGGATTCTTCTTTGGGTTGTTGTAGGTCAAGTAATTTCTGCTGGTTTGGACAAGAAGATACTATTCTGGGACATGCGCATGGCGAAGGCTCTTGCGTACTGGAAAAATCTTGGTGCAGAGGTGGAGTCCATGTCGCTCTTTGGGTTTAATTTGATGGTAGTCATTGGAGCATCAATATATATGTATGACTTGCGTAATTTAGACAAATCAGTTCAATCAAGAGAATCACACTCGGATAATCGAATTAGATGTGTCAGCTCAATCCCTTATTCTGAAGGTATTATTACAGTAATCAGCTTTGTGTGTTGTAATCCATGTAGTTGTTATTGTGGTTGGAGACGACCTCAGTGAAAAGCAATGTCAGTATCAAAAAAACCAAATATTGGCATATTTATCTCAATTAACTGAATATTTCCACTTTTATATCCATTTTTAAAATTAAAGCCTAGGGGTTTACAATGTGTAAGAAAAGTTTTTTGGATTTCCTTCTAGATTCGTGTTGCAACCATATTAAATTATTGAAAACCTATTAGATGTCTCTAAAGTAAGATTTGTTTCTTGCAGGATATGCAGCTGGATCAGTAGATGGACGAGTGGCGGTGGAGATTTCCCATCCATCCAATCCAAATGACATTAGGTTAGTTTTAGATTATAGTGATTATAGTGCTTAAGTTCCTTAAGTCATATACTTTTTTTTTTTTTAAAAAAAAAAAATAATAATGGGAAGAACTATATTTTTATTTTATTTATTTATTATTTGTTCCTGAGAGCAAATGATGAACTTTCTTAGCTTGCTAGAAGTCTGAAACTTAGAACACGGTCTCCTTTAAGCGTGCAATTTTTTGCTCAAGTTTCTCTTTCTTTGATTTTATGATTCTGTAGCCTTGAGATCATACCATAACAAGTGTTGGTATCACTTCTGCAAAATGTGAGGGACTAAGATGATCATTAGGTTTCCATCTGAGTTGCTCATGCAAAACTTGATAAACATGATGGTCAGATCACTACATAGAATTTTAAGTGATGTTGCGATTTAAATTCAAGCTGAAATTTCTGGTACTCTGTTCCACTGCTTAGAAGTTGCTGGAAAGAAAGGATGCAGAATATTTATACTATCTGAATTACTCAAGGCCCAATATGATGAACAGTCTCTGACTTCCATGTTTTATTTCTTGTGTATTGTTGGCTTTCTATTGAAGCATAATTTTGTTGGCTTGTTGAAATTCAGAATTATATACATGCTTTAGATTCCACGGACTTAATATCTAATTGTCATTGTATGGGCTTGCTTTCAGATCTCAGAATTTATGTCTTAAAGCTCCTGAACATACAAATGATTTGTTTTCAGAAAAGCATTTTGGGCGTGTAGTATATTTTTGGCGTCGAACTTACTGACAAAGTGATGTATCAAATTCTATTACAGATACACGTTCCGTTGTCATCCAAAGTCAAAGGATGGAAGATATCATCTAGTATCAGTGAACGACATCGTTTTCAATCCTCTGTATGTGTATTCCTATCTGTAGCTTACTAACTAAGTCTACAAATTCACTGATTTTATATTTTTGTTTTAGCATCCGTGGTGCCTTTGTTACGGGTGATAACGAGGGTTATGTTAGCGCATGGGATGCTAGAAGCAGGAGAAGACTTTTTGAGGTATTATTTCCTTCAATTCTAGTAGATCTTTCCATATATTGCGACTTGATGTGAATGTAGTTAATATTTTTTAAATCTTTTAGTAGTATTTGTTAAATCATCGCTTATCCCAAAACTAAAATTACCATTTATCTAAAAATCTTAAGCTGTCAGGAAGTGGTGAATTTAATAATTTAATTAATATTTTAACTATCATATTCATGTGTGAGCTCAAATCCTTCTTCAATAAGTGAGGCCTAACATGTGAAATTTTTAATTGGAATTAGAGATAAACTGTTGAGTTAGGGTCCGAGTTCAATATATCTACTTTGATATCATGTTAAATCACCATTTATTTCAAAAGCTTAAGCTAACAGGAAATTGTAAATTTAATAATTTAATTGATATTTTAACACCGTTAATGTAATTGTTGGAGAATTTGCATATGAAGTGATGCATTCTCATCGCATACTTTGATGGGTAATGCCCAATAAGTTAATGGTAACAAAACAATTGGATGAATCCCATCGTGAGACCCACTCTAGATGACAAGTTTCAAATATAATCTTCTTACAAGTTCAATATCATTATGCCTTTAGGTCACAAATAGGGAGGTAGGTATATATTCTCATTTTTAATGAGTACTCTCCGCCTCTCTTACCTGAATATGTGAAAGATGCCGGTTTCTAAGCAATCTTGATATGCCTCCTTTAACCTTGATATACTTGCAATCATTTAATATATATTTTGTTGTCAAAAATCTTATATTGCTCTAATCCTTTTTCACTTTCAGTTGCCTAGGTACCCAAATAGTGTAGCATCTTTATCATACAACCACGAGGGACAACTTTTGGCTGTTGCATCAAGCTACACTTACCAAGAAGCTAAAGAAATGTTAGTTATTCTTTTGATAACATCTGCCTTTTATTTTTGTTCTACATTATCTTTCCGAAAACTTGGCACATACCAATGTATCGGTATCTTTTTTTTGTCGTTTCTGAGGTAGGTATTTATTCTGTTGCTTGAAATACTAGGTTTTGTGTGTTTGTTGATTTCTTGTCATTCTTAACAAATCTTGGAGCACTTAGCAGAAGAAAATGTCAAGTTGTAAATTTTGAGTTGTATAGAAGTGAACGAAGAGTGAAAAAGGTTATGAAAAAATAGGGATATGCAGAGAAGGGGATGGTAAAGGACTGTGTGGGAGTGTCTGATGCAATGTACCACTTGTAATGGCATATTGATTGCTGTTAGAATATAGGATTGCCATATTCGGTTTGATATTTTCCTTATCAATGTATTTACCATAGTTGTTTGATGGTAATCAAATAATTTGATTACCTTATTTGTATTCACTCCACCTACAACATTTCTCCTATAAAAAGGAGTCATCTGTATTGTAAAGAAATCCAAGACAATAAGAGCAAAATTTAGCACCCAGGAAAATTTCCTAGTGGTAGACATAGGCCTCTAACGCTGAACGACCCAAAAATTCT
Source organism: Alnus glutinosa (assembly GCF_958979055.1). Classification (NCBI taxonomy): domain Eukaryota; kingdom Viridiplantae; phylum Streptophyta; class Magnoliopsida; order Fagales; family Betulaceae; genus Alnus; species Alnus glutinosa. The sequence goes on along the minus strand of NC_084886.1, from coordinate 6,773,883 downwards.
TGTGTCTTTCCTTCCTCCTCTTCCACTATACTCTCTTTCATTTACACCTTATTACAATATTCTACAATTGCATGGTTACATGATCTAACTGACAAGTATATTAGGAATATGCAAGAGTAGTCAACATGAAAACATTGTCTTGTGACCTAGGCTTAAGGGATTAATATTTTCCATGTGCACTTTGCCTGTAACAGAGAAGAGCCTCCTCAAATATTCATACACGAAGTTGATGACAGCTACATAAGATCAGTGTCTGCTGGAAGTTCTAGTAGGAATTGACTGTCCATGATATGCTGTGCAATGAAGGTAATGACCGATAAAAATATTCTGATATCATCGACTTTACAACTACTTGTTTGCATATGTAAAAGATGCTCTTTAGCTTGCTGGCCATCTTATTTAATCGTCTCGTTATTTCCTACATCAAGATCCTGCAACATATGTTACTCTGTTTAGACTGAAGCCTGATTCACTGTTTAATTATTTTGCATTTTAAAACCATGATTTAAGAAAATTATGTAGTCTTTGAATGGGCAAAGCCTCTCCTCCAAAAAAGAAAAGGAAAAAACATGTCCTGTAACCCATTAGTTCATTTACATTATCCCTTTATTTGTTTGAAATTTCAGATGGGCCACACTAGAGGCACTTCAGATATTTTGGACACTGTACTTGAGACCTTTTGCGCTCCAATCCAACTGCTCCCTATTTTGCATGAAAAAGTGAAACAATATCTTAGTCTGTTGATGGCTCCCTCTTGAAAAACAGCAAGGCACTCTCTTAACCGAGGGCGAGGAAATATTGTATCTGCCACTAATCTCATTGTAATTGTGTTACGGACCTACGTGGATGTAAGAAGCATGAGCCGCGTGTGAAGCTGCAAACCTGAGGAATGTAGAGATAAGAAGGAAGAAGTTGCATGGACATAGGACTATTATCTTATTAGAATTAGAACTATTTATTATTAAGAATGTTATTAGGAATAGAGTTATATACTATTAGGAGTTTCAAGGACAAACATGTTTATTTTTATTTCAATTCTTTTTGTAAACCGCACTCTATGTTCATTAATAAAAGGTCAGAAATATAATATTCTCAAACATTTGGCATTTGATTGGGAGGTCTAGGATTTCTCAAATTACATTACTATGGAGTCCTACGGTTCTTCAAATGAACAAGAAATATAATTTTTGAAAAATGAAGTAGACATTGCTGCTTCTTCCGTTTTAAAGCGGTTCTTCGCTGGTTAGAGTTTTCCAAGGACTAGGTTGATAATCTTGCAGGGTCCCTACATGTGAAAAAATACTTTTGATTGCCCAGGAGACAAAAAGAAAGCTGGGACCCTAGACATAAGGTCTTCCATAGAGCATTGATTAGAATTATGTCTGAGTAGAGCATCCTAAGCTTTCGACAGTGAGAGCTGCCTCCTTGGCTATTATATATAGAAGAAGCAATCGTAATCAACCCAATCACAAAACATAAACGGGAGTAAAAATGGAGCCGATCGTTGATTATTCTGCTCCTTGGATCGGACTTTCAGGAAAAATAAAATAAAATATTAGAGTAGAACAAAGGGTGCAAATACCAACAGTTTTTCTATTGAGTTTTTTTCAATCTGGATTTATAAAATTGTCATATATTTCTTAACATGTTAGAAATACATATTTTTTAATAGAATATAAGAAGTACATGGTTTTTAAATAAAAAATTTCTTTTATTGCTATTAAAAAAAGCACAGCAATTTTATAGACCAAACTCTTCCGACCTAATTTAGATGAACTCTGTTCCCAAAAATATGAGTCCTCATTTGACTTGAAATAGGACCATGAAAACATAATAGGCAAATTTTCCCATAAAAATTGACATTAAATAAATAAAAAAAAAAAGCCATTAAATGCTTCAACAAATGCAAAGGCAATGAGGAAGTTGTTGTGAGATTTTAAACAAATCGATAAGCGTTGAATGTTTACATTTAAAGCACCTTAATTTACATATATTAAACCCTAGTTTGTGTTATTAAATAATGTGTTTATGTTTTAGTGTTTCATCTCTTTTTTAGGTCTTAATTGAAAACAAGAAAAAAATCAATAAGTTAAGCCTAATGAAGACATGTGAAGTTCAAGTGCTCCTGCCTAGAAGAGGAAAATCGATCAAGTATATTCGATCGATCAAAATTTCCTTGAGTGAAAAATCGATCGTCTACATTCGATCGATCGAAATCTTTAAGGCAAAATAAATCGATCGATCGACTTCGGATATTTCAGAAAGATCTTCAGATGTCGGCAGCTTTTTGTGTGGCTCAAATTCATCCTCAAGTTGTGCGATTCTAATCAGAAGTTGTCACCATCATTTTGTGCGGCTGAGAGTGATTGTTTGAGCTTAGTTTTTTGTACCAAATCCTCCATAAATAGAGGATGGACGTGAGAGTGAAAGCAGTAGAGAGTTTTAGTTATTATTTTTCCTTTTAGTCTTTTTTGTGCTTCATGTGATGCACCATTTCCTTCATGTTTTCCAGAGAGCTTAGCTTCAAGGTATGTTAATGTTATAACTTATTCTAAATTCGTTTTTAGTAAAGTAAACTTGAAATTTAGTTAATGCAAATATTCTTTACACTTTCCAGCACTTCTTTCTTTCTTCTTTCTCTTGTTTGTGTTATTTTATGTTGAATATAACTCTAGAATCCTTAGATTCCAGAGCTCATAGCTTGTTCTTTAGTATTCTTCTTAGATTTTATTTCCTTTAAAGCTTGTTTTTGAGTATTTTTATGTGTTAAGTTAGATTCATTTACTAAAGTTAGTTGTTGTACCTCTTGTTAGTGGTGGTTATAGTTTTTATATCTCTTAGAGGAATGGGTTCTTCTTCTTCTTCTATAAGAGAATCCCATAACTCCATGAGTAGCTAATTTAATTGTAGGGTGTTGATAAACTCTTTCTAAGTGTCATGGGTTGATTCTGTTGTTCTTGGATTTCCATACAAGTGTAATGATTACATAGCCTAAGATGGGTGTGTAATGGTATTTATGACACAATTTATGTGAATTTGATAACTCATGCTAGGAAACACATATTACTCCACACTCTTTTTAGTTTAATTATTGCTTAAATGTTTTTTTTTTTTCCATTCTAATATAAGTTTATGTGGAGATTATGTGTTAAACTAAGATGGTTTATGCTTTTTCCATAGATGTGTATGCTTATTAATAGGCCTTATAGTCCATACTAGGAAGCATAAATCATTCAACCCTAGACTCCCTAGTTATTAGTTGAATGACTTTTGTATAAATAGATGGATTATCATTGTCTTTAACTAAAGTAAATTCATGTTGAGGTCGTCGTGTGATTGACAATCATTACGCGCTCGTATTACACTTGTGAAGGAAATTCGGGAGGAATATAGTATGCCATGTGTATGAGGATTGAGTGAAATCAATGCCCTATATTTTCCTTGTTCTTAAACTCTCTATTTTTACTTGTTTAGCTTAGTGATAAAACAAAACAATTCATCTTTTTTCTAATTAAATTAAGTAACGTCTTAAGTATTTCATAACTTAAAACAACCTTTCCAATCCTTGTGGTACGATACCCTCCTTAGTACTATACTACAAAGTCCCGTACTATTGTGAGTGGTTAAATATATTAAAATTCACGTAGTTGTGAAAACCAATAAAATGTTAAACCAAATTCTTATTTTTAATCATCAGTATGAATAGCTACCACAAATGCAAAGGCAATGAGGAACTGATACACAGGCAAAAGTGTCATCAGAACACATTTTTTATTAAAATTCTTTTTTTCCTTTGCAGATAAGGCGGGTTGCAAATAAGGCCTCTGTCCTTTTCTCTGTCTTGTGCTCAGAGCCTCAGACCCTCTTCGGCCCTCTCTCTTCTATTAAGTAGTAGGCCCAGCGGACAGCCCACGTGCGTATCCAAGCGTCCTCGTAACGCAATCCCACACAAAACTTATTTTAAATAAATAAATAAATAAAAATTAAAAAAAAACTAAATTCTCTTTCTTTAAATTATATTCCATCTCATCCGCGATGAGATAGATTTTAAATTCTCTTTCTTTTCTTCTCTCTTTCCCTAATTTCTCTGCTAAACCTCTCTCTTCCCTCATCTCTGATTCGAAACGATGTCGGACGAGGAGCACCACTTCGAGTCGAAGGCCGATGCCGGAGCTTCGAAGACCTATCCTCAGCAGGCCGGTACCATCCGTAAGAACGGTTACATTGTCATCAAAGGCAGGCCCTGCAAGGTAACAATACCTATCTTCTTAGATCTACAACTCTTGTACATCTTCCACCTCTTTTGGTTCATCTGTTTGATTTGTTCTCGATTATGTGTCACATGATTTTTGTTCACGTTTTTTTTTTTTGGCAAATACCGGATGGGGTCTGAAAATAGATATCTGATCTTCCTAGTTTGGCTCGATTCGATGTTATTGAATCATCTGCGGGTTTTTCTTTTTTCTTTTTTTCAATTGTCTGTTTCTGATTTCATGGAAATCGTGAGAATGACCTGTTATCAGTTTGATTTTGTGAGCTTGCTGGTTCTATGGAAGCTTAAATTTCAGAAAATTGTTCGAAAGTCCTCGAATTTCTGATCTACGGAGCAGGAAAGAAAAAAAAAGTTTGTTTCGTTTTCTGTTAACATGTATTCAACGTTCTGTAAAGTCTGTCTTTTTTCAACGTTATTTTCAATGATTACTTTGTTCTAATAAATTCTATACTAATCTTTTGTCTTCATTGCAGGTTGTGGAGGTTTCAACTTCCAAAACTGGGAAGCATGGACATGCTAAGTGTCACTTTGTTGCAATTGACATTTTCACTGCCAAGAAGCTTGAGGATATTGTTCCCTCGTCCCACAACTGTGATGTGAGAGCTCTTTAGTTCTTTGTTGATTTATTCGATCAGATCTATGGTATTGCTGTTGGGTTGCATGATATGTGGTGTTTCAAAGATATAAACATGTAAATCATTGAATTACAGGTTCCCCATGTCAACCGTACTGACTATCAGCTGATTGATATTTCTGAGGATGGATTTGTATGATCAAGCTTTCACTTTGATTACTTTCTTCTTCTTTTCTTTGTTTTTTGTAATACTTACTTGGGTTTAAGCGAACTTAAAAAAATGAAATATTTCGTTAAATGCTTCAGGTGAGTCTGCTGACTGATAATGGTAGTACTAAGGATGACCTGAGGCTTCCAACCGATGAAAGTATGCTCTCGCAGGTTAGTGACTTGGTTTTTCTCTCTGAAAGAGTACAGCATTTTTTTTTCTCCCATTTCTTGTAGCTATTTCTTTGAAATTTGAACCTTTATATTCTCTTCCAGCTTTATTTGTTTGAACATCTGAATGTATTTATCAGTTTTTGCTGGAATTATGTTTAATGATCTGTCCGATGTCTATGATCTGGCGATGCAATGCTAATTTTCTTTCTTCGAATATAATATGTGGTTACTATCGATGGGTTTTTGGTTGGGGGATTTAGTGCTGGGTTGCTTCAGATTTAATTGTTTCATATTTGGCCAAATATGTTTCTTATCTGCTCTTCTGTAACAGGAGGATCTGGGCAACTTAAACTTTTATTAGAATCCTGCCGATTAAAAAAGTTTTTGTTACTAGGCAATTGTTAGGCAGTTTATAGTATTCTCACTGAAGTATGTTTCATGTTGTTGGTGTCCCTGTTTCCTGATGGATTATTAATTGTTGTCTTATTCATTTGAAATTTATTATGCAGATCAAGGATGGATTTGCTGAGGGAAAAGATCTGGTTGTGTCAGTGATGTCTGCTATGGGAGAGGAGCAGATCTGTGCTCTCAAGGACATTGGCCCCAAGTAGTTTTCCTCCATGTGTGGGGAATACTTCAAGACTGGAACTTTAAACTGAGACATTACTATTTAGCAGATAATAGTAATGTCCTTAAGTGGTTTTATGTGAGTTTGAAAACTAGGGCCACTAAGTTCTGAAACATTCTTGTTGAAATGTGGCTTCCACTTATTGCTAGACTTTGCCATTGCTAATTACCTTTTTATAAGCAATATTTTTTGTTCTGTTTGATCAGTACTGAACCATTTCTGGGTTCATGGTGTTGAGAAGTTAGAAATGGTTCGTGGTGTTGAGATGTTAAGTTATATCCGCCATCAAAGACTGTATATACACTTCTTGGCACCTCATGTTGTTTCAATTTAAAGTTATTCAGGTTCTCATTATTGTGGTTTTCTCTTGATTGCATTTGGGTTTATACTTGTGTTTACTTATGAGTGCGGAAGTACATGAATGGAAGAGTTTCACCAATTCCAAGAAATTTTCCTAACGAATTTGAAATTTGCTAGAGTGGAATGATAGTGTACCGTAAGCTTTCGGGTGGCCTTTATTTCCCTAAGAATCAGTGGCACAAATTTGTGTAATCCCTATATGATACGTTTTTTATTTAGCTATTATTTCAAATCTCAGTTCTGTATGTTCAGTTTGTCAACCTGTTTTGTGTTTTGAAATTGTCTGTATTTAGCTCAGGTTTTACTCCATTGACGTCTGGTATGTTTTGTTGTTAAGTAATCAATTTTTTTTTTTTCTAAATCACTGGCAGGTGCCAGGGTAGTGTAGTGTCACATTTTCTTGGAACATTTGGGCACTGTTTGTTAAAATTTTCTTCATATCTCTTTTGTTTTCTATTCTCAAATAAAAAACATTAACAAACAAAAACAAAAAACACCTCCCCAGGACCTTGATTTGTATGTGCATATTCTGGAATGGGTGCATTGAACCATGAATTAGATTGGGGCAAAGAAAAAGTGAAAGTTACAAGATGTCAATCAGTTTGTGGGTCCTGATATTCTGATAATAATTCCACCAGGTAATACCCTCCTTTATTGTACATGATATTCGAAGAATGGCCGATCAGATTGTCACAAACATTTTACAATGTAGTTGTAGTTGCCAGACTTAGCCCACGAATCGGATGACTGTCCCAAGCCAATCATCAGGAATGTTGCTTCTAAGTTCCCCACTTAAGGCCCTCAGCGAGTGGCTTGTGGCTGCCTGCATCCAGCTTATATTTTAATACTACAAGGTCTCAGAAAATGAATTGAAAGACTAGAATGTAAGAAAAGGTTGCTACTTTCACAATGTAAACATCAATTCCAAGTCTTGCAATCATTGCAGCTTCTGTTATTTTGGTCAACATGCCCCCAGTTGTATCATGAGCTGCTACAGTTGTTTCAACTGTTGACAGGATATGGAAAAAACACTATTAATTTGGTACTAGGGTCTAAAATTGCAGATACACATTCTTGTGTCTCATCAAGTTGAATCATATGTTTTGAGGTTGTAAGTTAAACAAAAAGGAGCAACTTTACAACATGCTTAGCTTTTCTTAATACTAGCATATCTAAATCCATCATGGTCTCAACAAAAAGGCACATGGAAGATTCAAAAAATGTCCAAATTTGTATACATCCATTTTTGAATGTATAGGCAGACTAAAAGGCATGTAGAAGCAACTAGTTTCTTAAGCTATAGTTCAACTTTTGTTCCATAGATTCATATTCGGTACACTTTCAAGTACAATCAGATACTGCCAGGAACTGAAAACACTGTGGAAGTATGGTCTTGCAATGAAATCAATTTGATTCATCTAATTTTATGTTGCATTTGAAGGGGAAAAAAAAAATCTGTTCTTTAGAACAGTGCCTTCATGGTTGATGCAGCCCTACTCTAGATGAAAGAATATATATCCATGAATATCCTGAATGCTCATACTAAAAACAAATGTTATGAAAAAAGCTAATGTCCATCAAATTGTCTCCAGGAAACAATGGACTTCTTTATATTGCCATGTAAGCTTGATAAAAAAATCTCAATTTCCCCTCACTAACCTTTGTTCATGTTCTGAAGCACTGGTTTCACAACAGACCAATTCCCATCTTTGCACACAGCTGTTTTAATAGAAAAATTTGTCAAGCCCATCAAGTCAGCAGACCAACTGAACCAGTTGAGATATCATCCGCATATAAGTTCAAGGGTTTATAACAAGTGCTCACCGATCTCCCTTAAGAGTACAGCATTAGGTTCCACTGGTGGACGGTCATATACCCCCAAAACATCTGTCTTTCAATCCATGTTAGGATAACAGTATAGAATGCCACTTAGTACAATATCAGACAGAGACAGGTAATCTAAGTGTAAGATATGTCAAATACAAAAATTGGGCAAAACTAACTTTGCATACCAATCTTGATGCATGATGAGAAAGTACATTTGTGTGCATAATAGTACGTAATAAATAATTCAAACAATTAGGATTGTTAAGGAACCAAATTATTTAGTCTCTATCCTCAAAAACCATGTTTTCACCCAAAATGGTTTCCCAGCATGTTTAAGTGACAAGAAGCTGAAGCTGCTTCCACTGATTACGAGACAAGATGTGCCAAGATAGAAAAAAAGGCCACAAGAGTCATTTATTTTCAACATTCATTAAAAAAAAGATAAAAACATTTACCAGGTAAAAAGAACTATAGACTGAAGACCAATCTCTAAGCCATCTAGATCCGATTATGCATAGACTGTATAAAAGAATCTTATGTGTACAGCAAAGTTAGAATGAAAAGGATATATTCCGTGGGCTGGATACAAGAAAGACAACATATTCAGGCTTTAATTGCTCTGCAAGATGACGTATGATAACATCTCCACTCAATATGGTGCAACCCTGATTTTAAAAAGTAAATAAATGATGCGAATACCAATTACCAACTAAGAAAGCCGATAAACATGTCTCACATGGACCCAAACCTGTAATCCATCGAACACTGCATCGCCATGCAGTACCTAGATGGCAAATAAGAATAAGCACCAAGCGATAAATTCAAACAAATGTATCCACAAAGCAACAAATAATAATGCTAAAGAAAATATGAAATCGTAGACCAAATTATTCATATTTCTTTTTCATAACAGTAGGATATACAATCATAAGATTTAACACCCCCTTTATTTTGAGATTCATAAATTACATTAAACCGTTTAAGATTCTTCTTTAATCCAATGAGACTGATATAACTAATGTCATTCAAACATCAATGTGTAGAAAATCTTGAGTATACATAGACCGATTTGAAGTTCTAAGTTAGTTCATCCCTGGAGTTCTACATAAGAGTATAGGTATGTTTTGAACTTCTAATAGAATATTTTATGTTCAAACCAGGGGGCATAAAGAGGCTACAAAAATCCAACACGCTAATAACAGCAGCCAGAAAAAAGGCCATTGCCCAGTGTTGACCTCACCAAAGAGGGCTTATGAAGTGGAGGTCCAGATAAATTTTCAGCATTTTTATATGAAGTTTCCATCTAAAAAAAAGAAACTGTGCACTTGTGCTTGACAGCTGAGGAATTTTACCGTCGCTCTAGGCAGTAACTTCCAATGGCAACCTTAAAACTCTCTCTGCACTGGAATTCATACATAGTATTTGGCACTTTATCAAGTCATGAACATTTTTAGTAGCTAAAACTTTTTCTGCTGGTTGCTGAAGGACAATCCTCTCAGTATGACATGGGCCTCCTCCTTTTAACTCAAAATTATATGATTTTGCAATTTCAGCAATCCTCGTCCATTTATCTTTCTCCATGCAGAGCTACTAATGGAATAGTTTTTCACTTACTAAATAACCAAGTTTTCATAACCTTATTATAATCAGAAAATTCCCATTTAGTGTTTCAAGCTTTTAAGTATACCTCGCATTTAAGATGGTTATTTACCTGACAACCAAGGTGAAGCACTCAATGTGTGGTAATAACTCTAGTTAGTAACTACACAATACAGGTGGCCATTCACTTTACGTAGACATGACAACGCTCAAAACAACATGATTTCATGTAGTTTCAAGCTTCAAAGTGTTATATTATAAATTTATTAAATCAAACTTACAGGTATGAAACCAGAGTCAATAGCCTTAGCCACCATGGAAATATCAGCTGAGGCTATCTGTCAATATATAAGAGTCCAAAGTTAGGAAGAGGAGACAACATCTCCAAAAAAGAAAGAATGCATAAATAAAGAACAAGTCTCCCATTATTGGTGCATATGATGAAACAAATAGTCTTTCTGGAGGCTTCTAACATTTCTCTGACAGGTTGACCATCCACAAGAAAATGGAGACATTCCAACCGAAGGAATACCCTCTGCAAAGAAAAGATGAAACTTTGCTAAGGGTAATTTTCTCCACTTCCCATTTCTATTTCTCAGAGGCATATGCAGCAGAAATTGGGCTGTCTAAGCAGATAAATAAGCACTTGGTGAAGAGTAACACAAGGCTCATATAATTCTAAATTCACAATAGTCAGATAGAAATCTAATGCAAATTTTAATTTCTTGCTCTGTTGCTCATATAAGGAAAAAAGAAAAAAACGTGGTTATAAGTTGTTGAAGGAAGAGCAATTTTCATCTCAAATTCTGGAACTTTTAGTCTGTTGTATTAAAATGACGAACAATGCCACAAAGAGTTCCAGAGAAATTGCATATTTCAAATAATATAATGGCTGAATTTGACAAATTTGTATTCCCTGTCAATATACAGTTTACTACATTATATTAATTCAAAATACAATATTGAGCAAGAAGAAAAGATTGCTAGAGAGAGTCTTACAAACAATGGGACAAACAAAATATGGCAAGTTGGCAAATACTCAACCTCAATGATGCTGTAATAATAACTATATAGAAACCAGTGACATACTCGTCAAATGGCAAACTTGGTTATGATTAGTGTGTTGAGAGCAAAGTGTTCATATAAAAACAAATATATGGAATTCTGTGCACATTTTGAGACACAAGATTGACTTGCATAGCAGACTAGACTTGACGGGGGGAGAAGATATGCAAAATATAAGATACAAGGTTAAGCGAAAATATGAATAAAAGTTCAATTGCAACAGCTAGATCAGTACCTCTGGCTAGTGCTCTAACAATTTCAAGATTGAGAGTCGCGACCTGAAGAACAGAAAACAGGAAACAAAACAGAGAAAACGAAATGAATGTAGATTGACAAAGAAGGTGAATTTTTTTTTTCAGCCTATATCTTCTTAGTATCTGAGATTTGGCTCAAATAAACCTTCCGAAGTAATTCCCAAAACAAAAGAAGGTCAAGATAAAAATAAAATAAAAATAAAAACGAAAAGGACTCAAAAAACTCTGGCAGCTTGAACATGAAAATGGCCTCATACTTCAAAAGGATAATCAATTTTTTTTTTCTTTTCTTCTTTCCTCCCTAATGTTGAACTGCAATTACAATAGCATAATTAATCAAGGACTCGGACAACTCCACATATAACATCACACCTGATAGTATGGCGTCTAAAACATGGTTAACAAAAACCTCAATCTGATGAAACGGTTCTGTTTTATACAAGGAAGGGTACATGAGTACAATAATTCAACTTTGAAAGTGATAATACTTTCTTGATGTTATACTTGATTGCCCAATTCTGTTTTACTTACTTTTACCATGCTAACAATATTTACAGTCCATCTTCACAAACTTATCCAGCTTAAACTTTAAAGTGCAAAAAGGTTCTACCCAGTTGTTGAAATCAAAAGCTGAAAACATCAAGAAATAACAACATACAAAAAGCAGTTTATCTTACAGATATTCGTGTAGCAACAAAACCAGCCTTGACAAGAGGTTGGTCCAATCCTCCTTTATGAACCCCAGATTTACTAGCCTGAAAGTGCCCAAAAGAACCTACAGCAACCATCGTACATTATAAAAATAAAATAAAAAAAATAAACTTCCACATATCTTTAGAAGACAATAACGGCAAAAACTACTTCAAAGCATCAACTCCTGAAATAATACAGGGACCTTGTCCTGTAGAATAAAGTGAATAAGGCCATGATATGATATATTTGTTACGTCATTATAGCAACTGAAAGTTTCTTTTTACCAATCTGCCGTGTTCTGTATGCTTAAAAGCATTATTCTCAATTTTTATCGAACCAAAACTTTAGCATCCATTTGCGTAAATAAGCAACATGATTAGCACGATATGCTGACAAGTGATAACCACAGTTAAATTCAGTCTGTCTTCAATGCTTATGATCAAGAAGTAGTTCCAATTCATGAATGGAGCTATGCAACTAACCTGCTCCATGAACAACAATAAAATGACTAGAATCTATAACTGCATCATATCCGAAATCATCTACACAACATGAAACCTCCGATTCCCCATGTCTCTTGCTCCAATCCATCCCAAGAACCTTCGTAGAAGGAGACTGCCCCAACATCATTGCCTGCCTCAGCTGAGATGACACTATGCCAAGGTTTTCTTCATTTATCTTCTCAAGTTCATTTTTGCATGTAATTGCCGCACCTCCTTCACAACACAAAACACACTTCTTACTAGTTTGCACCGACAAAAAAAAAACGGTATATAAGAATTCCTTGCATATTGCTTTTGTTTATCCTCCTACATTATTAACTACAAAGTATAAATTGCTCAAAACCATTTTTCATAAGATTTCTGTTAAGGATAGGAAACCACTCCAGTTAAGGAAGATGAATCAGAATCTCCACCAGACATGCAAGCAATGGCAAATGTAATCCCCCGAGAATCTTGGGAATATGTTGTAACGTTCATCTACCTTCTTGAGCATATTAACCCAAGCAATGTAATCGAATAATCCATAATATCATCAATTTGCTCATTGTACATCAAAGGCTCTAACTTTCTCGGTATTCAAGCAGGGATTAATTTAAACATGGGAGAAACGAAATTTCAACGAACACCCACTAATCTAGTAATGCCAGTGGACTTGTATAAACATTATTTGCTCGAGCCAGTTTTTTTGGGTTTCTTGGTAAAGCCAATAAACGATTAAGTTAAAGGCTAAAAGATTAATCCAAGTATATTAGAAGTGATTTAGATTCTGTTAACATTATGAAGAAAATTAAATTACTACAGTGATGAGGTTTGGTAATTTAATTTTCATCATCTTAGTAATTAAATTAATTAAACTTAGGTAATTAAATTAAATAACGTACCCAGTTTTACGATGCAACGGATTGGTTTGGTTTGGTGCTTTTCTTGCTTCTCCTCCTCCATTGAATTGGTTCTGAGATCCTCCTTGTTGCTTTGCCCAAATCTTTTCGTACTAAATGAACCCAGTATTGACTCCACTACGGGAAGGGAATAATAGAACTCTCCTTAACTCAAAGGTGTTTTTTTTTAAAATAATAATAATAATAATAATAATAATAATTATTATTATTATTATTATTATTATTATTTTAATCTTACTGCATGATGTTTGCAGCCTTGTCAAAAAGTTATCTATATTTTTTAAAAATAACCAATTTTATTACCTAAGTTTTGCATCTTTTGAGTTCTTTAGCTTAGCAATTGGTTAAAACTATGTTTTTAAACAAAATTAGAGAAAGTATGTCGTTTGGGAGTACTTTTTTAAAGAATTTATATTTGAAAACGTGAAAAATAAAAAAATCTATGTTTTTCAAATCTCAAGTAAGAAAGTGTGTTTTTAAAAACCATCAATTTTAAAAGTTAAACTACGAGTTTAAAGGCCAAATCGTAATTTAATCAAATACTTAATTGTGTTTTTAAATGTCGCATTTTCAAACCACAAAACACGATGTAAACAAATCATCACATCATCCCCTATAAGTAGTTATTGAAAAAGTATAACTCTCTATTTTACCTACTTTTTTTATATACTCTCTTCAACAGATTTTCTATTCTACTATTTATTTTCTTTAAATATTATTTTGTGTGGAAGAGAGTGAAAAAAAGAGGGCAAGAGTGTGTGAAATAAGGAAATGAATAGAGAGAAAACAATAAAAAACTGTTTGTAGTGTCTGCCTATTTACTATCATATATTCATATATATATATATATATATATATATATATATATATATAGAGAGAGAGAGAGAGAGAGAGAGAGAGAGAGAGGAATCATTCATAGGAATGCATAATATTGACATGTGGCATGTGTAAAAACAACTAAATTCATGACATGTGGCACTATATTCTATTAACATGTGTAATTTTAAGTTTGTGAAATGTGCCTTAAGTGAAACTTTGAAGTTAGTTTTCTAGTTAAAAAAAAAAAAAAAAACCCGCTAGCTGCAATACAATGTTTGGGATAGGAACAACCTATTGATTGAGAGAAGACATATTTAAGGATTTGAAGAGGCATGCTGCAAACAACCGTTGCACTATTTGCATCAGATTTATTTGAAGGGTAGTTCTCGTCAAAATTTGCTTCTTATGGCAAAAAACAATTCAACGAACCAAAAACTTTCGGCCTTTTTCCGGTGAAATCATGTTCAAAGAAGGTATTCCCTCTTATGAACATGAATATGTCTTTCATTTTGTTTGTAAAATATTTGGTTGGGGTGTTCTTTATTTGAAATGTTGTCTTCTTCTTTTTTTCATTTGTGTGATTTGTCAAATTTTTAGGCATTTTTTGTAAGTACTTTTTATACTTTTAAAAGCAAAAGAAGGAAAAAAAAAATTATTTCATTATTATGCAGCAAAGGAACATAAATACTTTTCAAACACAAAAGGAGATGTTAAGTGAAATATTTTATTTTATTTTATTTTATTTTATTTTGTATCAATCAAAAAAAATACTTTGTTTATTTTGCTTTTTATTTTTTAAATGTTCGAAATTATATTGGTTTTATTTATATTCAAATATAATATGTATCACAGTAACAATATCAAATATTCAAACTAATTGCCTATTAATATTTGATAATTATAATCTAGGTTTTATTCTTTCTATTCATTTAATTTAAAACTACACCTATGTGAGCAATAATGTTAACATGTTTTAATTTATATTAATTAAACTGAAATTAAGGGTCATATGTTTTAATTCATTTGAATGTTTTATGATAATTTTTTTTATTTTCCCTTTATGTGATGCACTTGATTTCCAAGTTTTCTTCTTGCTTTTTTTTTTGTTTTTCTTCCCCCTATACATCGTTTCATGTTAAACTACTCTTATGGGAAGTATGATTTTACGTGTTTTAATTTATATAAATTAAACTAAAATCAAAGGTCTTATATTTTAATTCATTTGAATATTTTATGGAATTTTTACAAATTGGTATGATTTACATAGATTTTTAGGCATTCATTTTTGGAAATGTCTTTATTTTTTTTTTTTAAATTGTAAAAGCAAATGCCAAATGCCATACGTTATTTCATGGTGCCAAATGTCAAGCGTCTCTTTCTTCTTCTTTTTTTCCAAGGACCTTTGGGCTTCTTCTTCTGCAAAGTTGTAGTGGCCGGTCTCTACTTAATAACAAACTTTATATCAATTTCAAGATAAATTTACATTTCCTATTTATGGCTCTCTATGCATTTAAACTTTTTATTGTTGAATTCAATATTGTAATCAGAATTACACATTGTTGTGATCCAAGCTTGATTTTGTAATTTGTTTTTTTTTTTTAAATTCATTGATTTTCAATCCGATGCTTCCTTTCAAGCTTTGATCACAATGCAATTTATGCAAATCCAGATCGAAAGACTGTCTTATTTTGTATTTATTTTTCTTTGTATTTTCATTTTCCGAAGGTTCTTTTATATTTATATATATGTGGGTTTTAATTGTTTTTTTAATGTAATAGGTATAACACCAACAATATCATAGATTCATGTTCGTTAATAATCAGAGTCTAACTAGGTTTTCTTCTTCCCATTTTTTTCTTTATATTTATTTTCAATTTAAACTACTCTTACGGGAATAAAGATTTTAACATGTTTTAATTTATATGGATTAAGTATTGTTGGATAGATAAAAAATTACTAAAATGGATAATTTTTTATTTTTATTTTTTGTCTTTATCCGGATCTTTTTGTTTTACACAAATCTGTGCATTACAATATTATGCAATTGTTCTCTTGAATTAAATTTAGAAAATGTAGATATTTAATACATGTGATTTCTTTTGCTTAATTTTGGAAATAATTTGCAATAAGCGTGCAGGTTCTTAAATAATTTGCCTTTATGTTTGGTGGTTTATAAATTGTTAATTATTCATTATTTGATTATAGTGAATGTGTGATTTTCTTTAGTTGAAATATGTTAACTGTTAACAATATTTTCGTTTGGGTTCCTCTAATCTATATTTTGGACTACAGAATGGCAAGGAAACATCATGAGAAAGATGAACGAGATTTCAACGGACGCTTACTCAATCTGGTACGTTGGGAGTGCCGCGAGAGATATGAAGTCCTCCATTTGCACCCTTTTGTGGTGAGGACTCCGAGCATTAGTCGTGGGAGGAGACGACGTGTTTAGGTACATCGAGACGGGATATCAAATAAGCGACTCGCTCCTGCAGCGGCCTCTAATCCTAAATGAGCAGTATCACTAGGTCGCTACCAACACTTGCATCAAACGCCTGAAGTTATTCATTTTCATCACATGATTGATCTGGAGTGTCAGGAAGAGACAAATGTACCACTGCCTGAGTCCTTTGAGTCCTCTGACAATGAGGACAATCATGCTTGACAGATTTCAGTTTCTTTATTATAAGTTCTTAAATTTGATGCTTATAGACTTGATAAATTTTATGTAGCATTTCAATACAAGTTATCCTATTTGTAAATATTGAATACAAGTTATTGTACTAATGTGAGTGCACTATTTTGTTATTTGTTTTTGTCAATTCATATAAGTAAAAGGCCTCTTGAATTAACATCTATAAAAATTGAATACATGCTATCTATTTTGATTCCTTACGAGATAATTTACAAATATACTTTTACGTATTTTCATTCTTATTCTTAAATTTTTATTTTGGTTCTTAAATTATTCTAATAGAATAACTCAAAACTTGTTGTTTAAACTACTTTAGATATTATCTATTACTTTTAAAACATAAGTACCTAATGCGTTTTTAATTCGTAAAAACTCGCACATGATGTGGATTATATGCTAGTTCACACTAGAATGAAAATTTATATTATGTCTATTTTACTGGAGACAAAAAATGGCTGAGTCATTTGTCTATTCTGTTGGAGATGTTCTTAATATTGATAAATTTTATACATCACCCTCCTTTAACAAAACTATGCCACATAGGCTTTAGGAATGGAAGCACGTATAACATTGATTTATGAGAGCATTTTTAGTAGCCTCATCAGATCTTACTCACCAAAGTAATTAAAAATCACTTTTTTCTATTCTGGTAAACCACTTTTTTAAAACTCTCCCAGGCCCCAGCAGCCTCATCATTTTAACTATTCACTATCACTATTCAATTTAAATAATATTTTTTTAGATTTCTATATTATTTTTCTATTTAATCTTTTTGTTCAACAAGCTACCAAACATCTTCATCTTTTTTTTTTTTTTTTTTTGAATTCCATACACCTTCATCTTTTCTTTTCTTTTCTTTTTTGAATTTTATACACCTTCATCTTGAGATTAGATTATTGCTAAGAAATTCACAAAAGTTTTCATTTGTTTCTTAACCAAATTCAAGAAAGAAATAAATAAAAGATAAATGAAAGAACGACAAAGTTTATGTCATGGACAAAAAACCTTCATGTCCATGAAATAAGGACATCATTGTGTGAGAGCGATGGGAGATTGGAGAAGAAAATGAGAGAAAAAAATGAAAAAAGTGTACTGATCATGTGAGAGAGAAAGAATAAGCAAAATTGGTGAGGGAGTTGGTGAGTGAATATTACTCATCAAAATTGGTGAGTATTTTCACTCATCAAAGCTTTTTGGTTAAAGTGGTGAGGCTGCTAGGGGTGATTTTTTAGTGTTTTCATCAAATTAGCTCATCAAAATAGCTAAAAAACTATTTTGATGGGGTTACTAAGAATGCTTTGAGATTACATAATCTACACAACACACTATCTCATATTTAATAATTCAACATCACTTGCCATTTCACTTTTATATATTTAATAGGGATAATTACACTTAACCCCCTGATTTATCCACGGTGTGACGATTTACCCCTCAATGTACCAAAATTGGTACATGACCCCCCCGAACTTGCCAACGTGTGGCAAAATCAACCTTCCGTCCAATCGACCGTTCGTTTGGATGGAAAATCGGTCACGTGCAAGTCACGTGACTTGGGGAGGGTTTCTGTCTTAAACGGTCACGTGACTTGCACGTGACCGATTTTCCGTCCAAACGAACGGTCGATCGGACGGAAGGTTGATTTTACCACACGTTAGCAAGTTCGGGGGGTCATGTACCAATTTTGGTACATTAGGGGATAAATCGTCACACCGTGGATAAATCAGGGAAGTTAAGTGTAATTATCCCTATTTAATATATAAATTGAGTATTTTAAATTACAATTATACTTAAAAAATAAATTTAAAAAAAAAAAAAAAAAAAAAAAAAAAAAAAAAAAAAAACCCGGCTATGGAGACCCACTACCTTAGGTTTCCTCCAATAGCGGGCAATGGAGATCTGCCCTTTTGTCGAGGGTGGAGGTCACATAGGCCCCCCAATCCCCTCACGTGGGTTGCAAAGGCTCAGGAGAGAGTCTTGGAGCCTCCACAAGCCCACCCCTTGAGGTCATGCCTACGTGACAGTTGGTCGTGGAAGCGCAACCTCCATCCATTACAGAGAAGTGGGCCTCTACGGCCGACCATGGGAGTAGACACACGCCCGTTGGTGTAGCACCCCGCATAAGAAAAATGTGAAGAACAAATAAAAATAAAAATAAAATAAGTTATGGTGTAACCTTTTTTTCGGGGCAGTCATCCGAGCATAGCTCGCATTTCAATGCTCTACTTTTACAATGGAACTAAGAATGAGGCACATGATTAATCTGGAGATCCTGACTCGGTCTCTACGCTCAACTACATTATTATTGTGTATGACCAGCATATTTGGACCATAAATATTATTGGACTATAGGTGAACTGAAATATCCTTCCCTATGCTTTCCCCCCTTGCCGCCAAATGTAAATACACCGCAGGCCGCAGCCTAGTCACGATGTCCAATTGGGTCCAAACTGTTTAATTTGTCCCATTATGCTCCAACTGACACAATCACAAAATACATATGGATAGCCCCTCGTCTGGTCCCCAACCAATTTTACACCATTATAGGACTGCATTAATTCCTCAAATCTAAGTTGTTGGTCGTAAATGAACCAGTAGGGATGTGCCATGTCATCTATTCTTCAAAAAAAAAAAAAAAAAAAAACAGGAGGATAAATATTCTTTAACCTCTCAATTAACAAATATTTTTTATTTAATTTATGTATTTGTTTGTTTGTCTCCTTTATTTGCTGTGTGTGGTCACAATGGAACCAGCGAGACATTGTCGTGTTTATCCTCAATTATTTGATGGATACGAGCTTGCCTTCTCAGCCAGGCTTAAAATTAGGCCACATAAATTGAATTAAAAAAAAAAAATCTGCTTAATATTTCAGATCATAAAGGGCACAATTTATAACTTGGCATATATGGAAAACCATTGACCTAAAGTAGAAAAGTTTTTTCTGATCAAATTAAGAATATCGTGGACCTCAAAAAATTGAAATAGTATGCCTCAACAAATTACAAATGACCTGTAAAGATTAAAGAATTACAAGTGAGGTCCTTTACCTACCATTCCAAATTTCCAATTTCCGCGCACGTGTGTGTCTCTCATTCCATCACGCTGTTTTTCTCACGTTAAAAAAAGGAAATGATTGTTGTATAATTATTTTTCAATACTATTAGAATATATTCATAATTCTCAAAGCTCATGTAACATTTTTTAGAATTTAAAAGAACCTTGGGAATTTGGAAACTCTTTGTCTAGATATATACTTTATATGATAATAAAATAACTTTGAAAAACATTATTGGCCAATTAAATTTTTTTTTTGAGTCAAATTCACACTTGAAAATCAAGTGAATAAATTAGGGTGTTAGCATCTTGCTGGGTGCTACCTTCTCCTCATTATGCATAGAATACCCTTCAATGGATATGCCTGTTTGGGAAGATGGGAGTTATTTTTGCATAATAGATAAATATATACAAAAACTCTCTCAAGCATTAAGGATGATAACAAGCAAATTGTCAAGGAGCACTATCTACCAAACTTTGCTAATTACACTTACTTCCATCCAATACCTCTTATTTATAAAATCTGGCTTAGATGCTGTAAAAAAAATTACATTATATATGTTATAGTTTTTTATTGGTCGAGATTTAATTTCACTTTCAAAAACTACAGTACACATATGTTGTAGAAAAGGTTACAAAATGGGTATTTTCCATTCTTAGTGTGCGTTTAGGATTGCGATTTCGTAAACAATAAATGCGATTTTAAACCAAATCGTATAATATAAATCGTTTAGAAACTACGTTTTTAAAAATTGCAATTTGAAAACGCAGAAAATATGCTTTTTCAAATCATAGGTAAGATGATGTTTTTTTGAAAACGCAGAATTTTAAAGGCTAATTTGCAATTTTAAATGTTAAATTGCGATTTTGCCAAACGCTTAACTGCATTTTTAAAAATTACTTTTTTCAAATCGTACATTTTAAAATCGTGATTTTAAATAGCATTTTTTGAAATCACAAACCCAAACGGACCCTTAATCCGAATGAAACAAATAATGAATGATCAAGTGGAAATGCTTCGATTATCATTGTAGTCTCGCTAAATTTGTAGATATGAATATGATACATTAATGAGGTTATTGAAGGGTTATTACGATAGCTAATGGACGTTTTAAGGGGTTATTAACTTATTATTGTTATTACGTGATTATTGAAGAAAAATAAAGGAAAAATGGGGTTTTTATGCAAAAGAAAGATTTGTAAGCTTATACGTTGGGTAAATTAGATGCATGTTGAGACAAGAACGATTATATGGCGTAAATAGGGGTATTATAAATTTAGAATGTTGAAATGGAAATGAGTTATTTTATGGTTAAGTTATCTTATTAAATGATCATTTAAAATTTTAAAACGATGTGGCAATATATACACCGTTACTAGATCTATGAAATTAAATCTTTAAGCATATTCACCATTGAAATACCTTTAATTGCTATCATTTTTTATGAACATAAATTTCATACAAACTAATTTCTAATAGTGACATGTGTTTCTTGCACGTGAAAAATACATATATTTTTTTTTAATTGCATGTACTTTTCACATGCTTTTTTAATAACTTAAAAAATTCATGTGTTTTAGAGGCTGATTTGTATGAATTTTTAAAAAATTTATGTCCATTTTTTTATATCATTTGGCATAATATTTTCCCCTCATGCCCTAAAAAGAGGTTTTTGGTGTTCATACTATAATTACAGCTGGTTGAGCAATATATTATTAACTCGTGGAGCCACCATTAATATTATATAATATATATACACCATTGGGTTTGGGTGGCGTAAAACGAATAAAGTAAATAAGAAGAAAAGGCTCCATTCTCTCTCTTTCTCTTTGCTAAAAGAACCCATCGGAGGTAATTAAGGGTGGGTATCGGATAAATAGATGTCGGAAATGGCATTTTTGATTTTTGACCCGTCCTTGTCGGTAAAGTCGGGTAAATACCCGACTTTATTCCAACAACTAAGATTTTTGAAAAACTTGGATAATTCGAAAAAAATCGGATAATTCGATAATTTTCGGTCGGTAAATCGGTAATTACATAGAAAAATGAAAAGAAAAAAAAGAATGAATGAAATCTCAAATCTGGAATCTAAGAGAGCAAAAAAGGACCACAAATCATAATATTATATATATATATATATATATATCAAAGATGATGTAGTGGCCGACGGCGGGCTAGGCGTGGGCGACTGGGCGTGGGCGGACGGGCGGCTGGGAGTGATTCTAGGGTTTTTTTTGGGGAGGCGGCAAAAGAGTTGAGACCTGAGAAAGTGAGAATGAGAGATTATGAGATGATTCTAGGGTTTTCCAAAAAATATGAATATATATTCTTTGAAAAACGACGTAGGGTTGGTCGTTGGGTAATGGGTACAATGGGATAATTTTGTTAACTCATTACTATTTACTAATTTATTGCCTTACTGGACTGTCTTGCCACCATATGATCATATTATCCGATTCCTCTACACTCAACTTGATTTTACCATTAACTCCCTACCTTTCCCTGAATCCTTGCATGGCTGCCTTTCTGCACGGACCGCACTACCGCAAAAGTAAACAAATTTAAGCTTAAATATATTGTCGGGTCGGTCAATAACCGACGGTAAAAAAAAAATTACCGATTACCGATCGACAATTTAATCGGAATTAAATTTTATTTTGATTTTTGATTTTTCTTTTATTCGGTAGGCGGTAGACGGTCGAAGTCGATTCGGTGGCAATCGGTAAATTTTCGATAGTCGATAATCGGATAATTTGACCACTCTATAAGTAATTGCTATAAGGGAACACAAACTGAAAAATTGATTGCAACGACAAGCTGGTGGATGGGCCAATTATAGTGAATTAAAAATGTGCAGAAATATGTGTCCTTCCTTTGCTACCAACTGCAAATATGTGTCAAAACAGTGTGAAGCCACATCTCGGTTGCATGCCATGAACACTGCATTTGTACTCTCTATGTCTACATTCATAAATAACCCCCTTTTTCTCGGTTTAAACGTACATTCATAATTCATTCACACTTTACTTGCCCACTCCTTTTACGCACGTGCATTCTTGATCTATCTCTCTCTCTCTCTATATATATATATAAATCCAATTGTTTTTTTAAAAAATAAATTTGAATATGCCATGTTAGCTAAATATATTAAGAAAATGGTGGAAGAATGTAAAATATCTTTCTTTTTTTTTTTTAATAAAAAAAAAGGGTTAGAGATTAAGACAGCACTAGAAGAAACCAAATCGTAACCCACCCAAATTTGGATCGAAATTCCATACAATTTTTTGTTCCAAGTTCATGAAATTGTAAGAGGCTCTTGGTGGCCAAACTCTCCTGCCTAATTGCAGGGGCTTGACGAATCGCCGGAATTCCTAATTATTGGGGGATCGGGATCCCCCAATAATTTTTAATTTTTTTTTGTCAATTGCACCAAGGCTCACTTACTTTGGTTGCTCACATTCATTTATTTTCGTAGAATAATATTACTCTCTACACATATTTTATATTTTTAATGTTGAATGATTAAGTGATTTTTATTTTTTATTTTTTTTAAAAATAATTAAATAACATATAAAATCACTTAAAATATGTCAAATTAACCAATATAAAATATTTTTTTTTTAAAAAAAAGACGGAACAACTTAAAATTTATTCCAACAATTTAAAATTGGCATGGTTAAGGAAGCAATTTGAACAGTTGCTTGCATAATCCTTATCCTTTTTGAAGTCTCGTTATTTTCAAGTCCTGCGTCAGCGCACAAGGACATTTTCGTCGTCTCTGTCTTTGTCTGTGGTCACTGCATGAGTGTCGCTGGACACCACAGTTGCCCCTACACGCGGACAAAAAAACCCACCGCAACAGCCAACAGATTTTTTTTCTAGTCCTCCAAGTTGCGACACCAGCGAACTCTCTGTGTGATTGCGACTGTTTGGGAGGGCAGAGTCGTCATCCAAATTTGCTCTTTGTTCGCGAGATTGAAACACGTGTCCCGATCCCAATGAATCAACTAGAAAAAAATATGCACGATGCTTCATGGACATGTACAAGAGTTCACTAGAGATGAATATTCATAAAATTGATAATATATTTTTGTTTAGAAAAAAAAAAAAACTTTATAGCCTACTCTTTGGGGCCACGTGAGGGGGATTCACAGAACAGAATAACCGTTGAGTTCCCAAAGCCCAAAAGGCAGGACCAGTACTGGTACTAGAACTAGAAGTAGAGTGTCTTCTCGGTTGAAGCTTGCAAAGGGTGCATGCCATTTCTACACATGGCAAACCGAAGGTAGCTTCAAAAAAGTCTTCGAGGACTAAACCGTCAATACGCAGCAGTTGGCCAATTGAAGGGGGAAACTGAACCCTCAAAAGAGGGGTGAAAAAGAAAAAAGATAAGGGGAATTCGTAAAAAAGGATTTTGTTTGCGTATCTGGGGCGTGGACTTTTTTGCTGAAGTTCAGATCCGCGAAGCGAAGCGAAGCAAAAGCAGAAACGAAAAAAACAGACGCAACAGAAAAGAGAGACAAAAGAAGAAAGAAACATATTAGAGAGAGAGAGAGAGCGCAAAAATCAATGGCTGAGAAAGAAGAGCCGCCACCACCGTCAACGTCATCGTTAGCATCATCGCAGGCGTCGAAATCGACGGCTAATAATCTTCCTTCACGTCCTACGATCACTCTGCCACCGCGTTCCTCCATGGAGACGCTATTCAGCGGTGGTGGTGGTGGTGGTGGGGGGCCGGGCTTGGGTGGGCTGGGCTTCAGCCCGGGGCCCATGACGCTGCTCTCCAGCTTCTTCTCCGATACCGACGATTGCAGGTCCTTCTCTCAGCTCCTCGCCGGAGCCATGGCTTCGCCGGCGTCTATTCCTTCCCAGCAGCGCCAGGGCTTCCCGCCTCCGGACGACAGAAGTTCCGACGCCGGAGATGACGACTTTCGGTTCAGGCCGAATCGACCGCCGATTTTCACGGTTCCGCCGGGGTTGAGCCCCGCCGGCTTGCTCGACTCGCCGGGGTTGTTCTCGCCGGGCCAGGTAATTCTCAGTATGTCTAGTTATCGTACCTCGTTTGGGGTTTTCTGGTAAAGCTTGTGATTTTTTACCGTTTTGTTTGATTGCCGAGAAAAACACTTGTTAGAATTTGAACTTCATTTGCTCGTTGTGGAGGACTGGAGATATAACTGGGATCTTTGGAAATGGTTCGAATTTGGTTGCTGTAGTGATCGAGGATGATAACAAAATTAGAAACAGATATGTGCTTCCAGCCTAAAGATAACTGAATCCCTGAAAGGGTTAATTTCCAATCTACTATTTTGATCCTTGAATTGATGCAGCTTGTATAAGGGTAAATCTGTTTTTTTAAGCTTTTTGTCGTGGTGAAGCTGAATACTTTGCTCTATGAGGCATTTAGTTTATAAGCTATTAAATTTAAAAAGAACACATTGCCGAGATCTGTGTTTTATATTTATACAAATTTGAAATTCTGAAGGTTTCTTTGAGGTATACTTCCTAGATTGAGCTCTGTGTTCCCCCATCATTCCTACTGCATTACTGTTTAGAATTCAAAACTCATGCTGTGTTGGCTTCTTATGTTTGTGATTCATGATTCTTGTAGGGACCCTTTGGAATTACACACCAGCAAGCTCTGGCACAGGTCACAGCTCAGGCTGCACAAGCCTATTCCCATATGCACGTCGAACCTGATTACTCATCTTCGTTATCAGCGGCACCTGCTACGTCATTAACACAGCTTCCAGCCTTTATATCCAACGCAACTGCACATCAGCAGGTGCCACCCTCAGTACCAGAGTCCAGTGTTGCAATGAATGAATCATCGGATGTCTCCCATTCTGGTCAGAGATCCCAACCTTCTACGTTCACTGTTGATAACCCTGCTGCTGATGGCTACAACTGGCGGAAATACGGGCAGAAGCAGGTGAAAGGTAGTGAATTCCCTCGAAGCTATTACAAATGCACACATCCAAATTGTCCTGTCAAGAAAAAGGTTGAGCGCTCTCTTGAAGGCCAAGTAACCGAAATAATTTACAAGGGCCAGCACAACCATCAACCACCTCAAACCAATAAGCGTGCAAAGGATACTGGAAATCCAAATGGAAATTCCAATAGTCAGGGAAATCAGGACTTGGCTTCCCAAGTTCAAAGTGGGAATTCAAACAAATTGAAAGGAGGGATAGCTCCTTATTCAATGTCTAAGAAGGGTCAGGAATCTAGCCAAGCTACACCTGAACACTTATCTGGGACAAGTGATAGTGAGGAAGTGGGTGATGCTGAAACTGGAGTAGACGAAAGAGATGAAGATGAAGATGAACCCAACCCAAAGAGACGGTAGATTTTTTTTTTTTTTTTTTCTTTCAACATCATGCCAAAGGGTAATTATTTTTTAGTTTGTTTTGGTTTTTAACAATCTTTTTTTGTTGTGCAGAAGTGCAGAGGTCAAGGTTTCAGAGCCATCTGCTTCACATAGGACTGTCACAGAGCCTAGAATCATTGTGCAGACGACTAGTGAAGTGGATCTTTTAGATGACGGGTATAGGTGGCGCAAGTATGGACAGAAAGTGGTCAAAGGCAATCCTTACCCAAGGTAGTACTACTTTTCTTATCTTTTGGTCCCCTTCACCAATGTGTATAAATTTTCTTCATAATCTACACAATTTATATTTAGCTCATCAAAGCATATCCATAGAGCTATCTCTTAACAAATCCAGTGTTTGCTTATTCTGAGATCTTTTTGCACACCAGGTCGATAATGTAGATGTATTCTTATAAAAATTGTAAATGAAAAAGGGGATTTACATCTTATTCAAATTTTCAGCCAAGCCAAATCCTTAACCCCGTGAGACTTAAATCCTCTCAGCTCTTGTGACCATATTTGACAAACCACAATTTTATACTACATTGCCTCTCTTTAATCAAATCTTGTCATTGCTATCTCTAACCCTCCATCATCTCTGCCATGTTTTGCTATACTGAAACTTTCACGACCACCTTCATGCTTGTTTATTATCTATCAGCCATTAGTCTCTGATTTTTTTTCCCCCTACACTAGGGTATCTATTCCTAGCCCATTTGAGTTGAGCTAATCCCCATGGATGCATGTAATCACCTGCAAAGTACATGCATCACCCAAGCCTGGGGGAGTCAATCAATGTCTCAACTAAATCATTTACCTAAATAGGTAGGAAAACAAAAATTTAGACTCTTTAAGATCATGTTGTTTGTTGCATGAGAACTCTTTTAGTTGCTTTTTTGACATATATATATATGTGTTGATGTCAAATGTGTTTTCGTCATGCCTAATTAGTCTATTCTCAATGGCTCAGAAAAAAAGAAGTAGCTAGTCTATTCCCAGTGATTGGATTAATTTCTTTGTTGCATTGGTTGTTTATCTGGAAATTCCTTATGCGTCTTTTTCTGATCTAGGAGCTATTATAAATGCACAAGCCCAGGATGTAACGTCCGTAAGCACGTTGAGAGGGCTGCAGCAGATCCTAAAGCTGTCATTACAACATACGAGGGAAAACATAATCATGACGTACCAGCCGCTAAAAGTAGCAGCCACAACACAGCCACAAGCACTGCATCGCAACCTAAACCAGACAATGTGGTAGCCGAGAAGCATGCCTTAATGAACCAGATGGATCTTAGGAACAATGATCAACAGCCAATAGCGCGCTCGCGATTGAAAGAAGAACAGATAACATAGCGTCTGTGTTGTGAATGTGAAGAGCAGTGGGTGACAAATCACACGAAATTTTGCCAACTATCAGGCAAAAGCTGTAAGTTATCTTTTACTAGATCTGTTTTTCACACTTGAGGCCATAGTTTTGATGACGGCCCACCTATCCAACTGCCATATACAAAACAAAGGAAAAATGGAAAGAAGACGGAGAAGTGAGAGCAAGACAAAACTTGCTTGGATTAGGGCTGTAATTCTTGTTGTATGTAAACTAGTTGAATGAGCAATATCTTATTGCAATTCTACATTTCTGTGCATTCTTTTGTACATGGAAATACAAGTGTTTTTGTTCGATAAAGTTGCGTAACTACTGCATTTGGTCGAGTTATTTTGTTGAATGATTTTTTTTCTTACTTTTAAAATTTTATTATTTGCTTATTATCTTAAATTGATTAGTTCTGCTTCCTATTTTTGTTGTATGTTGTAGGTAGTTTGGTCCGAATATTATGCAAGAAACATCTCGATCATGTGGGAGTCTTTGGTGTTGCTGTAGTTCAATACAATCCCCGATCTTCTGGTGTCTAACTTTACTGGATAAGATGTTTATTCATTGTAGACTAGTCAATAGAGTGCCTGCAGAGAGGACTTAATGAGACTGATTTTGCAATATGCCTTCTTCCAATTCTGCCAGCTTAAATTTGATGCAAGTCTGGGCAGCAGCATAATCTTTTACCGCATGATGCATAAATCTTATCTTGGGATGATACAATGATCAAATATGGAGCACAAACTTCATCACGCAATTCACCTATCTCACTCCCTTGTTAGGAAACCCTAGATTACCTTTCCTTAATAAGCTGTAATGGCAATACCAATTCCCTTTCCTTAATATGCTGAAACTCTACCTATACTTAATAAGCAAAACCCTAGATTTTATGTCTTAAATAAGCCCAGATTTTCTTCTATAATTTGGGTGTAGATGTCGTGTGACAAATTCCGTGAAGAAGATTTTCAGTCAATTGCTAACAATTTGTGGAGGCCTGTCCCCCTTGAAACAGTCTACTCTTTCTCTCTCTCTTTCTGCTTTTCTTTTTTATTCCTCTTATTTTAGTTTGTAGTTTCTTATCATTTGGTATCAGAGCGGCTCATCTGTGAGGGGCGCATTGTGCAGTGCTGTGGTACTCGACGGTGGGTTGTGCTTTTGTCGCTATTAGTGGCGTTGTGCATTGCTGGTGTTCGACAGTGGGTTGTTGCTCTATCACTGTTTGTGGTGTTCGAATGTGGGCTGCTACTGCAGGCTAAACCCACCTAGGTGTATTTTATTTTATTCTTATTCCAATGCAGGCATACACTTGTTCTAGTTGAGGGATTGTGTTATTCTAGTCTTGGTGTTTGAACTGTAGCTATTTGGCGTTGGGATTAAGATAGCCCTTGCCCCAGTTTATCATATTCTGAGAACAACTTATCTCGTGTAAGGGAAACAAAAAAAAAAAAAAATAAGTTTATGTCTTTCACGTGTAGTCGGAAGAGAGAGCTTGGTATTTCAGACGTAAAAAAAAAACGCCATGGCTTACAGTAGCAACGTTCAACAAGAAGAAGCTTCGCTCGAGTTGCAATCTAATTCAAAGTTTATTGAGTAGCTGAAGGAATTAATTGAGGAGTCCATCAACCGAGCCCTAGACCTTTAGGGGTAAGTCCTAGATCAATCGAAAATCGAGCTTCACCGGAAACCAATCACGAGGGAGCAAGAGTATAGAGCTTCGCGTATCAAATAAGAGTTCACACGTTGGGATGGTGGAGATCCCTCTGGCTAGGTATATATCCTAAGTAGAACAATTCTTTCGATATAACCACATGCTCGATGCATCATCGGTGGAGACTGCGGCAATTCATCTCGAAGGGGACGCAATGCAGTGGTTTGATTGGTTGGCAGCATGCCATGGAGAGCCAACTTGGGATGAATTTGTGGAAGAGCTTCTTGTTTGATTTGGTCCCTCAACCTATGAGAATGTTGATGGGGAGCTAGCCAAAATCAAACTGACATCGATTGTGAGTGAATATCAAAGTCGCTTTGAGTGCCTCTCCAATCGAGCTTGAGGTTGGTCAGAAAAACAGCTGGTGGGAACTTTCATCGAAGGACTTCGGTAAAAACTCTGACGAGAAGTTAAGGCTTAAAAACCAAGGACGATCATAGCTGCCTTCTCCTTTGCAAGACTACAGGAGGAAATGCTCGACGAGCTAGGAAAATTTCCGGACAACTAAAGTGGTGAATAAGCTGGCTAATGGAAGTAGCATCACCCCAACTCCAGCTCATAAACCTCTAGTTACTTGATTGACACAAGAAGAGATTAAGCAATGGTCGACTAGGGACTATTGTGACTGTGATGAGAAGTGATATAGGGGACACCAATGCAAGCAAGGAAGATTACAAATGATTGAACCTGTGGAAGAACCGAATAGTGGGGAGTTTGTGTCTGACGATGAAGAGTGTGATGGCAGTCACTGTTCTAGCATTGGCCGACTACTCCAACCTCCAGACTATGAGGGTTACCAAGTGATATGACTAGCTATGAGATCGTTTATGAGAAAGGAGCAGAGAAATTGGTAGCAGATCCCTTGTCTCGCATCCCTCAACATTCAGATATCCTTGCCATTTCTATTCCAGTATGTGCCACTCTCAATCATATTAAAAATGAGCAGCAAGATCCAAAACTACAAAAAGTTATTCAAAAGTTGGAGCAAGATCCTTCCTTAAATTGTTCCCCATTACTCATGGCACTCGGATCAATTACGGTATAAGGGATGGATAGTTTTGACTTCCCACTTCTCACAAATCAATTGTTTTGCAGGAGTGCCATGGGTCACCTAGTGCTAGACATTTAGGGTTTCTCCGAACTTACAGGCGCAATACTAGAGTCTTCTATTGGAAGGACATGAGAACAGATATCAAGTAATTTGTTGTTGAATGTGAGACATGTCGGCACCAAATATGAAAAAGAGTGGCAAACCCTGGACTATTACAGCCATTAGCGATACTAGAGGAAGTATTGATATACATATACATAGATTTCATAAATGAATTACCACCGGGGCGGAACTAGGCTTTGTTGTGTGGTGGGATAACACTAGCTAAGATCTTAACAGAGAGAGAATGAGACACAAAAGGTTGGTATTTCGGCTTTATTGGCGTAATGGTTCTGGAAGGAGTTTTCTTTGTATACTCTCAATATACTAAGGGACGCTTTACATGTTCAATGAGATTGGCTTATTGCTTTTATATATATATATATTAAAAAAAAAGAAAAAAAAAAAAAGAAGAGATTCTTGAATGAGTGATTCAAATCAGTCTGGTTGAAGAATATATGACTGCGTAGAGAGTTAGTTCAGCCGCAGAGGATGTGGATGTGCTCGCAAGTTGTTCATCAGCACGAGAGGTACATGGTGAGTCGATGTTCATTGTTCTCTCTCTATTACGCCGTTTTTCGCTCGTTTAGTTCTTTGTGATGGAGACTTGAAGATTTGAAAAGAAAGGTCGCAATCATCGATTCACTGCTTTGGCCCTTCTTGGTAAGTGAAAAAAAAAAAAAAAAAAAAGGCACGGAATCCCAAATCAAATAAAATTACAAGTCCTCAAGAATAGCTAAAAAGAAATGTAAGTTCGATATTTCTTTTTCTTTCTTTTTTTAGCAAGAGTATTGTTTAGTATAACATGCATTGATAAAACAACAAAGGGAGGCACATGAGAAAGAATCTTATTTTTTAGTTACTTAACACTATTATGTCTTAAAAAAATCAAACCACGCCCACGTTTTGAATTTAAAATGAAAAAGGAAATGACGTCTTTTTTCTTTTCTTTTCTTTTTTTCATCTTTCAAAAGCCTGCCTTTCAATCTGTGAATGGGGGACGAATATAGTGCAGACCTTTCATGTCAAAATGCTAAATGAGATTCGATCTTCCTGGTTACCATCATCACAAGGTAAAACTACCATCCTAATGGTTGTGGACCGACTCACAAAATATGCTCATTTGTGTGCAATAGCACACCCTATACACTACGGCCACAGTTGGTCAAGTATTTGTACGTGGATAACATCGTGAACCTGCATGGTGTCCCCCAGTTCATAGTGTGAGTGTTCGAGACAATTAAGATATGTACTTCAAATTTTTGGAAGGAACTTTTCCAACTACAAGGAACGCAACGGAGGATCGATGAGTACAACCTATTATCCTCAAACACGTACAGGCAAACTGAAGTCGTACTGAACCAATGCTTAGAGAACTATTTACACTTTGGCTTTCGTAGGCAGAATGGCGGTATAATACCAACTATCACTCAACGATCAAGATGATTCCATTCGAAGCAGTACTGCATGGTCGAGCTCCACCGATCGTCCCTGCTTATATTTCATAATATTTATCTGCTGATGAACTGAACCGCACCCTCCAAGATTGAACTAAAGTCTAGCTTGTGGCTTCTCAAATACATTAATATATCTCACTGCTACCCAAGCTCGGATGAAGCAATAATCTGACAAGATTTTAGTCAATGTCCATCCATCGAGGAAGCTTTCACCACGACTTTATGCCTTTATGGGCCATATATATATACAAGAGGTGTTGGAGTGCAATATCAGTCATGTTGCTTACCGCCTTGATTTGCCTTTGAAATCGAAAATCCACCTTGTATTTAATGTCTCTTGCCTCAAGAAGAAGTTAGGAGAACAGGTCTTTTGTCAGCATGCATGCGCAGCAATTACCTGGCATTACTTTCTATATATAGGATGGTCAAGCATCATAACCTAGCTAGCTGTTGCAAAAGTTCTCGTACATTAATGGGCCTGTTTGCCAAAGGAAGATGCTACAAGGGAGCCATATGAGACCTTGAATGCCTGATTCCCTTAATTCCTTAATTAATCATCAACTTTGAGGGCAACTGGGCAACGATGTTTTTTTAAGGGTGGGCCGGGGGATATATAGAAAACCCTAGATTAACTTTTCTTAATAGGCTGTAATGGCAATACTGATTCCCTTTCCTTAATAAGCTGAAACCCTACATTTCCTTAATAAGCAAAACCCTAGATTTTATTTCTTGAATAAGCCCTGATTTTCTTCTATAAATTGGTTGTAGATACCGTATGGCCAGGGCCAGCTCTTCCACTAGGCGGCCGCCTAAGGCCTCCAAAAAATAGGTTTGTAAGAAAAAAACAACAAAATTAAATAAGGTCTTTGCAACTTTCTTCACAAAAGAATGAATAAGGCCCAAAAAAAAATTTAAATAAGGTCGCTCAACTATCTTCACAAAAGAAAGAATAAGGCCCCAAAAAAAATATTAAATAAGGCCTCAGCAACTATCTTCACAAAAATAGAATAAGGCCCAAAAAAAATTAAATAAGGCCTCTGCAACTATTTTCTCAAAAGAAAGAACAAGACCCCATAAATTGTAGAAAGAAAAAAATAAATAAAAAATTGAGCCCCAGATGCCATCACTTGGTCCCTTCGCAGAACCCCTTCTCCTTCTTCTTCTTTCTTCTCTTCCACATCTTTCACCGCTTCTTCTCTTGAAGAAGAAGAGAAACAAAGAGAAGAAATAGTATATATATATATATATATATAGAGAGAGAGAGAGAGAGAGAGAGAGAAAGGGTTTTAATTATATATATATAATTAAAAAAAAAAAAAGGGTTGTACACTTGGGCTTTACTTTTTGGTTGTATAACACTTTTTCTAATTTTTTTTTTTTTTTTCACCAAGAACGTGTGGTTTTATATATATATATGTACGCACGTACATCCCAAGGCCCAACCCCTCCATAACGGTACGGTCAACTTTTTCTGCTTTTCTTTCTGATTCCTACGATTCTCATCATACCTTGAGAAAACTAAATCCAATCCCTAAGCTCCTACCAATAAATCTGCCCACATGGGTAATTTGCAAGAAATGCATTATGATCACTGCATACTGATCCCTTCAACGAACAAATTTCCCTATTGAACCAGAAAGCTGACTGGCATGACTTAAAAGAGTCCTCACTGATCACCATCGGCAATAATATATAGTGGTTTTGATTCCACAGCACAGATAAAAAGCAACAAAGAATAAATATACAGCAGATTTTGTTACTTTTATTAGATAAATTCATTTTTGCATCCAAAAAATAATGAATTACTTTTACAAAGGCCATGGTTGAACCAACTTTTACAAAATATGCCTCTTGATTATTCTGCTGCCGGAATTATTGGCTATAAATGCACTAATCCACAGGTGTCTGTCCAAATGGATCATCTTTCAGAGTTACAATTGTGGGTATTTGGCCATGATTAACCAAATCAATCTTGTTCAAGCGCACACAGCACAGGACTTGCTCTGGCAGTTCCTCTGGTTTTTGTGCCTGTATTCAGCATTGAAAGAAAAACTAAGTCATTTTTTAAAAAATGCCGTTAAACAGCTGCATCAAACATTCAGAATGATTTTTCAAACTAGCATGTACTATCCAAAGTCCAAGTTGGCCTATACCCAAACTTGCTAAAGCAGATATATTATGTGCACAATTTTCCATTTGATCCTTGCTATTAGAATATATAAAGACATGCAATGTAGTCCATCTTGCTAAACCATAAGATAAAACTTACATGACTGTATGACACAGTGTTTACCCTAGCTACTTTAAACAATGAGTAAGGAAAAGAAGAGATAATAACTCGATTGAATTAGTTGTGCAGGGAAAAATAGTGAGTTGGAACATAAGCCTTAGCATAAAGTAGTTCTTTTATTCAACTCTAGGGTAATTGGCAAGACAACTATATACCTGGATAGTTAGACCAAAATCAAGTATGCCATACTTCAAACGGTCTCGGAATGATTCAAGTCCTTTCCTGGATATGTAGCTAAAGCGATGTATATCCAGGTCAATTTCAAAGTAATTGGGTCCCTGGATTAAAAAATAAAATAAAAAGCACAGGCAAAGTTAGTTTAATCCCATGCTGAGAGGCTGATGGTTGTATACCATAGTGAATTGTGCAATGCCATCAATGAAGAAAATGAACTAGGAACTAAAGACGAACTTTTCTTTACCTTAAAGAAATTGTGTTGAGGGCGTGACAGTACTGGCTTATCATTATAAGCATGTATAAGCTTCCTTTCAGTGGAACTCAATTGGAGGTCCTCTGGATTAACCACCCCAGCCAAAAGTTTTAGCCTTTCCCTATAAGGAACCATGGACTCCTTCGCAAACCCTTTAACCTTTTCCATCTCATCATCAACAAATCTCTGGGGAAGAAACCAA
Source organism: Alnus glutinosa (assembly GCF_958979055.1). NCBI lineage: Eukaryota > Viridiplantae > Streptophyta > Magnoliopsida > Fagales > Betulaceae > Alnus > Alnus glutinosa. The sequence continues at coordinate 6,739,284 of NC_084886.1, read as the reverse complement.
TGTTGGTATCAGACTAGGGTACTACTCAAAAAGGAAAGAAAATGATATATCAATGTTACAATAGATGCGATATTTTCCAAGCATAAAGTCAGGAAAAAAGGAAAGACAATGTGTTCAAGTAAGCAACAAAGATCACTCTCAAAAGTTAGACAAATGCATCATATCATGAATAAATGTTATAAAGTCAGATACATTGATGGCAAACGATAGAAAAAATTAACAAGAAAAAGAAAAAAAAGGTATACATTGTCATTTGCTTTAGTTTTTAAAATTTACTTTAAACAAATACGCAGGGCCCAACACAAATGGCATGAACGTAGACTCCATTTGTTTTGACTTAAAATGTTTTCTGAAAATATTTTTCCACAAAAAACATTTTACACCGAAACAAATGGAGCCTTAATTTGAACAAACCCATATTAGGATTTGCTTTTATAAGTTCGATTAACAAAACTAGGCAGCATTTTGCTTCTCTTTACAAATTAATATGCACCCAAAAATAAATAATATGCTTTTTATTTTGGGATAGGAAATAGGGGGATGGGAGGCATTGAGGGAAGGAGGATTAACAAATTGTGAGAAAGTTGTATCTTTAATTTAATGAAAGACGGAGAAAGAAAGCTTGAAAAATGGAATACAGACTAAAATTTGCTTTTCTCGTTCTCTAAAAAATAATGAATGCTCGAAAAGAGTGCATTCTAAAAGGTAGACAAAAAAAAAATGCATTCGAGGAAATAAGAGTAAACCAAAAAGAACCAAGCTTAAGGCTATGAGGAAGACTTCAGTGCCAAGGATCTGTAGCTGATCCCAAATAACACTTGGGTAAGAAAAGGCAGAGCACATGTTCTTAATTTTGATACTAGAAGAGAAATAGAAGAAAGGCCCTTAGAAGAGAAGAACCAATTTTTTTTCTTTGGAAACCTTTACAAGTCAGCATTGTCCCTAAAACTTTTGATGACAAAAACTAGATATGGAAATTATATGGAAAGATTGAGAAAGTACCTTTATACTGTCCTGAAAACTAGGAGAGATCTCTTTGTCAAAATGATCAGAAAGTTTGAAGTATAACACAAGGCTCATGCCTTCCCCATCGTATTCACCAAGGAACATGGTAGCAGGATAAGTAGGCAGCTGGAACAACACCAGAAAAAATTCATAGCACACAATTTAGATCCACTAGTTAATACAGAAGCTAATGATATTGCACTTGAATTGTACCACAACAACCCCGAGCATCCACTAAGGCAGAACAACCTACAATTACCCATCCTACAGAAAAATTTTGTTCCCTATCACTTCCAAGAGTATACTCTGGGAAAAACCCATTATTTCATGAATAAAAACAAATAAAAAAATTGACTTAAGGTATCATTAGGTCTTTTCTTCCTTTCCTTTATAGATGACAAGCATGGTCCTTTTCATAGATGCAACTGAATAAACTATGAAACAATCTATTGATAAAGACCCTTATGACTCCGAGGAATAAAAATTAAGCATGCATGAAGGTATTTTGATGGAGAGAGAGAGAGAGAGAGAGAACCTGTATATTGACAATCAAGAACGTAGGTACTTTCTCATGTGCCTTCACAGAAGGAAGTTCAAGGTGTTGAGAAATGTGATTTATCTTTCGTGGGCAGACAAATAAGTCAACTCCAATTGGTACGTATGCACTGCAGTCTGAGGCAGGGAGCTTCTGTTTATCTCTGCATAATCAATTGGTAATATTTAAACCATCAAGACCTTAATTAGAAAACAAATAATCAAATTAAATCACCAACTAATAGTTCTAAATGCGCATATTTGATGGACAGGAGAAACTCATTCACATGCCTGAAATAATTCTCCCCACGGAGCTTAAAAACTGAAGGTGAAACAGCAAACCAGCATCCTGGAGTCGGCTTCTCTCCTGGTGAACATGGAATCTGCAGTCCACCTCTGGGACGATACAGAAGTTTCTCAGATGCACCTGCCAGACCACATTTTATATTTGTCATTGCAGTAGAGAGCATGCCATACATACAAACATATGTACTTATCGTATACATATCAACAAATAAGACTGTTAAAATACATTCTTCCACTTCTAAATATACAATTCAACCAAAACTGATATAAAGGTCGAGAAATATCTTCTATATTAAATGCCAAAGGATGCCTATAATACTGCCAAAAACTCCATGAGATGCGATAGCAGAATTAAAATCTAGGCAAGACAATTAGAATACTGCTGAAATTTAAAATCTATAATAACTAGAAATGAAACACTGCGTGAACTCTAAAAGCTCTCTGTACTTACAGTATTCAGTCTTTTCATTTCCATCAACAGATTTCCTCTTATAAGAATACATGATAACTGCGGATTGCTTTCTTTGTGAAGGGGGACTTGACAAAGGCTGACTCTTGTCATTGAAACTGACTGAAGGAAGCAAACCAGGTAAGCAAGACTTCACATTGTTTTCTTGTGTTTTCTCTCCTGAGTTATGTGCACCTCCATCTATTTTCAGGTAACTTCCATAAAATCCCTCGTACTTACACCCACTATCTACAAAGCAGGATGCACTTTCGTACTGGAGCAATTGTGTTGCATTACCTACTGAAGGAAAAAAATCTGGCATCCAAAAAGACCAATAACAAAGTCACAAATAAAAGTGTATAAGCGTAATGGAAAATAAATCACTTTGTTCTGATGAATGTGGATTTATTACCTCCATGTACACTGCTAAAGTCATCATCTGAATCAGATTCTAGAATACTAACCGAGTCAAACCATGCTTCTTCTTGGCATATTCCTGCAATAAAAGGCATTCGTGTCAACTAGAGGGAAGAAGGCGAATAGCCCATCCAACAAGTTCTAAAATTGGCAAGAACTACCAAAGAATGTTTATGTAATTTTAAATTAAAAAAATCTCATATAACTCTTGTTATAAAAGGTAAACTTATAAGTTTCTATCCTTCCTATTTAAACCAATCATGTTTTCGAACCCTTTCTTTAAAATTAATAGTATATGTCCCCTTACCTCTCCGCTAAACTTTATAGATGTTTAGGTACCCTTTTGAGATATCTTCATCTTTCCTTATTTTATTACCAAATTGCCCTAATAACAGAGAGAAAGAAGATACCATTTGCATCGATTTGACTATGGTTCCATTGTAGCTGAGTGAGATGAAATGTCCTGTTAGAAACTTCAGATCTCTTGCAGGTTGTCGTAGCACCCTTCTCAAAATCGAGATGAACAAACTCACTAACAGCAAAGTCTCTTACACAATTTCCAGCATCACCAATCCCTTTAATAGGTATATCAGAAATAGAAGTGGAAATCTTTCCATGGCCTTTTCTACATCTACGAAAGTACTTCCTCGGCGTGTTAACTCTTCTATTTGGTTTTGAGGCACAGCCACCCATTGTGACAACTATGTTCTACAAATCCCACTTACGACAAACATATAAGGTGCCAACTTCAATGATTAATCAGGCACAGCAGATATAACCTCCATGTGAAACAAAAAACCTACCAGGCCTTCCAGCAATAAAATCACTGATTAAGTAAATCGTAAACAAAAAGTATGCAGGAGACTTGACCAATTTTAAATCGGAGCAAGCTTCATCTTTCCAATTCACAACTGATCATATCAATTTAGTAAAGCAATAAGCTGTTTACAGATGAAAAAGAAAAAATGTATGTAGGATGGGTGAATGCAGAATTCAATAACTTCCTCCCAGTTAGGATTCAAACAGGCCAGACAATCATAAACATGCAAACTATTGGATTTTTCAAGCCATCTGCAGAAAATCATTAAGCAGAAAAAATAATTTAGTAAATGTGAAACATGAGAAATTCAACCAAACCAACATGGCAGATTTTTTTAAAAAAAACATTAGCAGTTAATAATTGCCTCAAGAACCATCAACTTAAATGATAACAACAAAGTTCATCTTCCCAGACAATTGGTTCAAATGCTGCCTAATTCTGTAATCAAACTCTTCTAAATCATAATGAACATAAACAGGATCATCAAATTGATCCTTAAATGAAATAATTTTGGACTGACTGCAAGCAGGTTGGAATCTGAAACACATTTTCTTCGTTAGTTAGCATGTTTCAATTATTACTTCAAGGCCACATCTACCCATGATTTCTACAAGCAAATAATTTCATGAATTGAGGGTTAATTATTTCCTAGATGAACACTCTGGAAGTTTTCACAAGAAAGATTCTAAATAAACCATAAAACCAGGGTAAATAATGAATATAAATGATAAAATCCAGGGCTGGATGGAGATGGATGAAATAGCAGAAGATTAGTAAGGTCCTTAGAGAATTTTCATAGGTATGTCATAACAGAACCAAACAATTGCTCCAGGTCGGCTTACATAGCATAAATGCTCTGGTGAATAACAGTAGAAAATAGGTAGACATGCATCAAGCGTGTATCATTTGACAAAATATGTTTCCCAGTAGCCAAAGTCTTTTAACTAAATTTGACATTCCCTTGAAAGATTGCAGACTACACTGTTAAAACACTAGGCATGGTGAACCTTCTATGGACACTTGGACTTCACATAGAAGGAAGCAAAATGGCTAACATGTAAAGTAAGATTTCCCATATCTAAGAACTTGGCCCTGGCGTGTCCAGTTCCATGATTGAGCTTTGTAGTTATCCATTAATAAAGACAATTCCTATTCTTTTTGTTTTTATCAAGAAAAAAAAAATTCCAATTTTCTCTTTCTTAAAACAAGGGCATACCTTCAACACCTTTCCAGAGAGACCCCTTTGCCTCTCTGGTTAGCTTCCAGGCACATGAGTTACCGTATAGGGAAGAAGAGTAAACTTATAGGATGAGTAATCACATTGATGTGTCACTGGGATCACATGATCCTACTCCGGCTTTGGAGCAGAAAACCTGAAAGCCACAATAAAAAGTTAAATATAAATTGAGTAGTAGAAGAACTATGCAAGGTCTAATTACAACTACATGAAACTTGAAAAATGAGATCATTTTTTACCATTGGCATTTGAATGCCAAATTTTGACCAGAAAAACAAAATATAGCTAGCCACTAACATATCAGGAAGCATATGTCAATGGATTCTTTCAGAAATTACTACTCTCTCTAGAACTATCGGCTAACATCAAATATTTTGTAACAGAACAGAAAATATGCAAATGGACTGCCATAAGTCCCTGTCATGTAAGAGAAAGATAGGACAAACAGAACCTGATAATTTAAGAACCAGTATATATTAGTAAAAAATGAGCAGTAATTGGACTTTATTATGTAGTAATAAGGCTAAGTATTTGCGATGTGCTATGAAAACCATAAAGAAACACTAAATGCAAGTCATGTGAAAATCAAAGTAACAAAAGTAAAAATCTTCAACTAATGAAATACCAAATTTGGAAAATATATAATCATATAGTTAAAGTATAAACACAGATGGAAAAATAGATGAAAATAAAACAAGGAAACGTGAAAGAAAGAAATGATTTTAACTTGGATTGTAAAAAATAAAGAAGCAAAAAAGGGTCGAATTTTTTTAAAAAATATGAAATTATACGAGATTATACGTTTCCATAACTGTTTTACAGAACCCGAATTGTCTGCAACTAAAAACAGGAAGAAACCAAGAATGTTATGGAAACCCGAATTCGCCATCAAAGACATGCATTTAAACCACTCGCTGATCGGTTTTTCTCATCACCAGATTCATCAACGTCAAACTTGAACAAAATCATCAAAACAATTACCTCTGTTTGTACGGCCGTCACGCATATTTTCATATACAGGACATGCATAGAAAAGAAAACATATAAGAAAAAGAGATAGAGAGAGAGAGAGAGACCTAAGGATAATGAAGAAAGTTGAATAATTCCGGCATGAATGAAGGGAGGAATCGTCGTTCCCATTGAGGAACTCAGATTCCTCCGTCTCTCTCTGTTTCTCTGTCTCTCTATCTATCTCAAAGTCCAACCACCAACACCTCCGAATTCCAGATAGAAACCGAAGAAGAGACAACGCACACAAACTCCGCTGTACTCGGACTCCACTCCCTTCTTCGCCGCTCCTTTACAAATCTCTCTCTCTCTCTCTCTCTCAAAGTCCAACGTTGTTCCTGGTTATCTTTTGCTTCCTATTCCTTGTATCTGGCCAGGGCTTATATATTTCGCGGGCAAAAATCACATTACATCTTATAGTCACAATCACAGACGCGGAGCTCAAATATATATATATATATATATATATATATTGGTTTTCAAATAAAATATGAAATTAGGAAACTAGGAAACTAGTATTAAAGGCTAAAGCAATTTCCTTTAATTTAATACGGGGACTTCTTTTATTTATTTATTTATTTTTAGTGGACAAAGCAAAGATAATAATGTGTTAATCACACTTGGCTCGTGTTTAGGCGGCCGTGTTCATTGAATAAATGTGTAGCACGATTTTATGTTATCTTCTTGATTCCATTCCATGGTAACTTTAATTTATTGTTTTTCTTTTTCTTTTCTTTTCTTTTTTTCTTAATCTTTTCTTACTTCTTCATTGTGTAGGGATGTCATGCATATAATATAAATAAGTGATATAAAAAAATCTGTGGAATAATATGGTCTCATGTGAGAATAATATGGTCTCATCTCGTGTGACAAATTAACAAATGTATTAACAATAACATCGTAACAAAGACTCTATTAAATATGAATTTTTTTAGATTTTACATAAAAAAAAAAAAATGCTAGTTATTACATTTCTATCCCACAGATATTTTATAATATTGATGTAGCTAGCGGTCTCAACCAACTCATCTTTGATTGTTTTTTGTTTGTTTAAAACTTGGAACAGTCACATCAGTATTGTTAAATACTTACAAGATTAAAAAAACCAAAAAAAAAAAAACTTAGCATTACTCTTTTACATATTTGTGAATAAGTGCTGGGGTGCATGTTAGAGCTTTTAGTGCAATTTCCTTACAAAATGAAGTAGTACTACATGCGGAACCAGGGCTTCCTCTCTACCGCCTCGGCCCACTTCCTCTTTTGCTGCATCCGCACCCACACCAACTATGTCAACCACCGATCATCTCCTCCTCCTTGTTTGGGGGCACCGATTTTAGCCTGGAAATGAAGAACGGACGGATTTATATTGACACCCACAACTAAAATCGTGGGTTTTTTACCATTAAAACCTAATGCCAAAGCTAGTCTCTAGCCAAGTAGCCACGTGTCTCCTCCCATGGCGTGGTAGTACACGATGGTGGTGATCGAAGATGGTGAGGTCCTCAAAATGACAAAAATGGGTTAGAGTTGCGCAGTTGACTAGGAGATTGACGTCGATAGTATATGCGATAAATGTCATGTAAACTGTCACATAAATTTGTAAAAGACTTATAATAAAAACTATAGGACTCTGAACATTTTTCAAATTTTTTTGATCAATCAGGTCATAACTGCATGCCATTTCTCATTAACATACTCTTTTTGAAGCACTTTCATAGTTTTTTTTTTTTTTCTTTTATTTTCTAAATGCTATTTTCATCAGGTAGATGAAGAAGAAGGAGAAGAAGAAGCTTGGTCCTTGGAAGGTCAGCATCATGGCAGAGTGGGTTGAAGTGAACATTTTTGAGTTTTGTATGCGCACCCGTGTGCGACAGATTGGTTACAGCGACCCTTTCGAAGGCAATTATCATTAGCTGGCACGACCTTATTTATTCAGCCTGTCTCAATATATGTGGCTCCCATTTCTATTTGATTTGACATTCTCAACTCCTACTAAATCTCATGAAAATAATGCAATCTAAAATATCAATAACTAGCTTCTAATTAAAAATAAATAAATAAATAAATACCATGGAAAGCATTATGAGCAACCAAGGGAGAACCACTGGTCCGTCTTGATTGAGTATGTGCATTTAAATAAAAACATGGAGAAGCTTGCTTTATTCAGCATTAATGCAGTGTCCCAAAGGGTGAGCCATGGAATGGAATGCTTACCCCACCATATACCAAGACCAAACAATGATTAGCAGGACTTTGCTACGATTACAAAACCCGTGTGGTCAATGACAGAGTCAATAAAAAATTGGGAGCGGCGTAATCCCTTTCTTAAAATAAAAATAGGTAAAAAAAATTTGTTTTTACCATATTTAAGGTTTCTTTTAATGGTTCTGTTCAAACACACACATAAAAAAAAAATAAAAAATAAAAAATAAAAAATAAAAAATAAAAAATCAATGCAATTGGATTCTTTAAAGTTAAATTTCTAATTTGATCCCAAGTTGTCTAAGTGGTTGGACGGCCATAAGAGGATTTGGTTGGGTGAAGCTTTGTCCCTATCCCACCTACCAGCAGAAGAAAGAATCAATCAAGAACTCAATTTTCATGCTCCTTAACAACTAGATTAGGTAATGCAATTTCCAACACTAGTCTATATATATTCAGCTACATACATAATCCCGCCAAAACAAGAAAATAAAAATTACAAATAGATGTATGAGAGGGGTGTGTCTGATTGAAACTTTTCAACAATACTGTAGACTAACAAATTAGAGTTGACACAACATGGTGCTATCTTCTCTTGGGGCCAGCTATTCGGGCGAAGCCCGCGATTCAATGCTCAATATTTCAAGTAGCGTAGGGTATTGGGTCAGGGATTAGCCTAGTGAATCTTAGCTGAGCCTCTACGCTCGTCACTACCACTTCTTGTGAACTAGTCCGAGGTACTGCCTAGACACATATAAGTGATCCTCAAATGCATTTGTTTTTCCCCTCTCTTTTTCGAGTGCACCCTATAGTTTGTGCAAGACATCACTAAGCAAATGAAATCGTTGTTAGGTGCAAACACACAAAGGGGATTGAATATATATATATATATAACTAAAACAAAAGGAAAGAATCGAATATTATTTCTTTAACCTAGCTTCTTTTGCAACAAGTCATTAGAGTTTGCTGACGAAAGAGTCAAAGGCCTGCTCTTCCAGTTTTATTTTATTTTTAATAAAAAATAATAATAATAATTAATTATTGTGTTTTGGCACCAACGACAAGAACGGAACCGTTCTCAGAATTGTTCCCTGGTCGAACCCACATCCCACTACAACCACCTTAGTCCTAAACCAGATTAATTATTTGCTAATTATTATGTTAAAATTGCATATTAAACTCCCCCACATTCACATTGTAGCTTTATTCGGTTATATATATATATATATGATGGGCATTTATTGAATTATTGTAACACAATCAAGCTGATTCCTCCTTCTATTTGCAGTCCCCTTGATCTAGCAATACCAAGACACGACATGCCCCCCATCATCACACGTTTAAATGAAGTGGCTGAAACGGAGTTACACGCATAAGTGCTTTATAGTATAAATAAATACACAAGTACATTGATTTCAAGCATTCTATCAAATAGAGTGCCTTTTTAATTTTAGCATTTTTACATGAAAGTATAAAACCCGCAGTCAATTACTTTTTTTTTTCTTTTTTTTTTTTAATCAAATAGTTAGTTCAAACTGCTATCAAATAACTCTCTATATTCTATTTTCTTAAATTTTTAAAGGTATTGACTGACATGTAACATTCGGGCTTATACTGTCCAATAATAATAAAAAAAAGATATCTAACACCATTAATTTCATTCATCCTTCCTCCAATTGAAAGGTTATGAAAGTTCAAATAAATAAATGTAAATTTATCCGTCTATTACGTGCTTATTACACCATGATTAGAGTTTATTGTGGCTGCATTTTAACTCATTTTTTCACTTCCCTCCTATCTTTATTTGCAGTAAAAAAGATCTACCCCAATTAGGTTACATCGAACACACACCACGCTAGACTGCCACATCGTTGACACGTCCACCCGAATTAATAAGGTGTCTCATAAATTTGGATTCACAATGATTCTAATCACATATCTTACTTTTGGAAAAATAGTCTAATAATTTTGACACATGGATTTAGGCAAGCATTGATATATGGGGTCAACGGCCTAAAATTAAGGTAAAAGCTTAGAAAACAGGAAAATTTAAAGCAGCAACAGCCTCATTGATTGACGGGGAAGCATTTAAAACATCCATGTTCCTAAAATTAAAGCTAACTGCTAATATGTCAGGTAGCACGTGGGTAGCTCTCATTTCAAATACCTGTTTTAGGATTACCATGCAGCATGCAGCATGCAGTTTTAACTTTCAAATTCATTTTATAATCAAAATTATGGAAAACAATGGACAAGAAGGTCAGCCCAGCCCAGCCCAGAAATAGAACTGCACACCCGGCCCGTAACTTATGTTGCAACAGAGGGAGTGGCCGTGGGATGGGTACCGGCCCATATTGGTCTCTATTCATATGCCTCCACGTCGACTAGGATTTGTATTTCATCAAATTCTTCTGGCACAATAAAATGAGATTGATCTTCTATGATTAAAACGAAGGCCCAACAAGGCCTATTTACCTTCAAGCTGGGATGTGCCCGTCTGTCGATGAGGACTGAGGAGTGAGGACCAATGCTGACGGGTTAGCCCCCAACCCAAGAGTGAAGAGTCACGGACTGACGGTTACTAGCCTGATGGATATTGTTGCAGAGGGATCACCCCGGCCATAATGACAAACAATAGAACAACCCCAACGGTTATTCTAAGAGCAGTACTGTTTGCTTGCTGGCCAATACCCATGTCCCGACGTCCTCGTATACCATGCACCTAAGAGAGGCAATCCGTATTAGGAACGCGGGATGCCCAAGATCGAGTAAGTAGTTCGTACTAAGAATGATGGGTATCTAGGTGAGGCAGTCTTACTAACAGGACGTCGAATGCCCAAAGATAAGCAGTCTGTACTGATAACATACTCTCCAACGTACCAGATGGTTCAATGCATGTGACTCATTATCATATCCCCTTCAATCCCTATAAATAAGAGTCTGACTTTAACATGTAAAAACCCAAGCTTTTTTTTTCATATTTCTTTATTGACTTAAGAATAAAAATGTTTTTCACTCACATACAACTCGGACGAGTCATCCTTTGCCTGTTTTCTGTCTTTTGCATGCTTAAAAAGAAGAAAGGTTTTCCTATCAAAGCTCGATCAGTAACCTGGTAAAGAAATGCTGGGACCGGGGAAGTCGGGGGCTTAGACATAATTAAATGCATCACATGTTTGTCTAAAGTTACATAATGAAAGACACCCACCACATACCTTTTATTTCCCATCATCAAGTAAAGGGTGAGGAGTGACCCTCAGCTTTTAATTAGGCATGGCCCCCGCTACTTACGACAGAAGAAATAGACTCTTCACAACAGTAATGCACCTACGTACATTTAATTATTTATATCTATTTATTTATTTTAAAAGTTAAAGTTGATAAAAATAGGTATATTTAATTAAATATGATAACACAAACACGAGACATCGTGATAAACCTAGTGGTGATCGGGTGTAAAGGCAGACTTATAATTTGGTTTTAAGTTCTTAGAAGACTTTGATATGACCAGCGTAATTATCATAAAGCTTATTTACATACAAAAGTGGTGAAACCAAAAGAAACATTTTTTTTTTTTTAATTAAAATATCCGCATCCTTCAAAAAATGTGGATATCACTTTTATATATTCGCGTATGCATCATATTTTTACTAATCGCATCCGTGCAGTTATTATTCGCTATACAAATGATTATGTAATGGGTCTATTTTAGTATTTTTGAGTTTTATTTGAATATCTGTTAAACATATTTTAAACGATTTTGAAAATAATTTAGGATGGTTTTTAGTGTTTTGGGCTTGTTTTGATTTTTTAAAGTCCTAATCTTTTAAAAATATATTGATTTCACATTATTTCTACCTTTTCGCCCAATCATTATACGAGAAAGCAACAAAAAGCCAACAAAACAAATGCAAACATAATCTATACATAATCGAAAACGACATTGTTTTGGTGAATTTATTAAATAGAATATAGATAGAACATATATTATACTTAATAAATGGTACGCAGATGCAGTTAATAACCGCATACGCGTTTTTTGAAATTGTTATCCGCACTTGCATGTAGGATGGTAGTTTTTAGTCACCATGTCTATATCAGCATGTGTGAATAGCGAATGCAGACGGTTAATATCTACCCGTATAAACACCCTTAACGTCAACAGTAGAGAATTCATGACTATTGTTGTAATGTAATTTTAAATAATTAATTGTCTCGTCTTAAAAGTAAATTGACAGGAGATGAAGAATTGAATTTTCATTATTTTTCAAACGAAATTGGGAGAAAGACAACTAAAAGTCTAAAATGTATATGATGTGAATTTTCTTTCTTTTTTCTTCGGTCTAACTTTTTTTTTTCTTTCTTTTTGAAGAGTTCTTCGGTCTTACTTCACTCCCAACCAAAGCAACTTGTTTAAATCATGATAAAAAATTCGTTCCTTTTTAAACTTTTGGTTTAAAGTCATCTTCTTTTATTTGTCTGTAGACGCGTGAACCGGGTATAGATTAGAGATGCATTAAGAAACAAAAGCAAAACAAATCACGTCCACTCACAAAAATTAAGATCAAAGTATTTTATAAATATTTGTTTGAATTCGAGATAATTTAAACAGGTGATTATGAAATACCATTTATAAGATTCACTTGACCAGATAAATAGTTAGATATTTCAATTTTTATTTAGTTAAATCGGTCTCATAAGTAATTTTTTATAATCACATGTCCGAATTTTTTTAAATTCAGACAAATAATTGAGAATCAATCCTAATCCGAAAAATTAACTTTGAAAAAAGAATGAAAGAGAAATATGAACACTTTATATTAATGAGAGATAATGGAACAAAAGTGTTTATTAAATAATTAAGTTGATTCTTAGTTATAGGTTTAAGTTTTTAAAATAAAAAATAATAATTTAACATCATAAAGATTAAAGACCATGAATTTGAATCATATTTCACAATATCTTTCTAATTTTAGTTACATTTTGAAGTGCTAAATTTATAAAAAAAAAAAAAATAATAATAATAAAAAAAAATTGGGTATAAAAAAACAAAAATCCCAATGATTCGATCTTTCATTGTGGACAGGACAGACCTATCAAAAGAGGTCACGGGAATGTAAAAGGAAAGAGGGTGTTCACGGATTAAATCGCCTTTCTGTTATACATGTGGTGTGCCAATTATGTGGACTAACCTTTATCACAAGTCATTTGCTTGGAAAAAGAACCTTTTATATCACAAGTCACGCTATAAAATACCAACAAAAAAAACAAAAATACTTGTTTCACGAGCATACTTTCCGCCTTCTATTTTATTTTATATTTTGTAGGCACGGGTATCTCAATTCACCTATGATCGGATAGTACTTCAAAATATATTGACCTACACACAATGGTAACACAGCCGAGCGTAGAGGCTTAACCAATATTCTTTTACTAATCTCGTGCTCAATCTCCAATGTCACTGTAGGAATTGAGCTTTGAAACACAGATTATGCTCAGGTAGATGGCCTCAAGAGGGAAGTAGCACCTAACAAGATTCGAACCTGAGATCAAAATAAAGAAATATTCTACTGTCTCAGGCTCTGACGAACTGAGCCACCCTTAAGGTTTTTTTTTTTTTTTTTTTGTTATATTATTATTTTTTCAAATATAAATATTAACAAATATTTTTTTTAAAAAAATTCTTAAAAACAGTTTTTGACATTCATATTACATTAAAGAAATGGTGATTGATAAATTAGTCCCCTAATCTAGGAAACTCAACCTCTTCCCTACCCACCCTTTTTTGTTCATTGCATCTGTTTTCTTTTCTTACGTTCCATATGCAAACATAATATTCCTATTCTATTTAATTAATTAATTAAAAAGCAGCAATTTTTTTAAGCAATAATACTGTTTGACTGTGACACTAGCTTAAGTGCACTTTTTTAGGGGGCTAGTCAACCATGCTTTGTTAACCCTAGTCAAGAAGATGTAAATAATTTGGTGGGTTTGTTAAAATGAATTTTTTTTATTTTTTTTTAAAGTACAGATGAAACCAATTATAGGAATTAAGAAACTAGAAAATAACTGGTCGATGCTTTTCCAAAGTAGTTGAGTTCCCTTCTAAAATAAAAGAAGACGCATTTAGAGAAATAGTCAATTTATTAGCTAGTAGCGCTGCAAGAGCTTCTCCAATTACTGTGGAGCAAGGATGGCTGATAAGCGAAGAACAATAAGTAATGATACTAAAAGAGTCCCGAATCATCGCTGCTTGAGCTGAAAAATAATTCCAAATAGCAATGTCATAGTTAATTTTGATATAAGGAGAGTTAGGCTTCTGCCAAACCTCAATGCTCCTGGGCAAAGAAGATTTTCAAGTCAATGAGTGCTCTAGAACCAATTTGTTGATATGAGCAGATATTGCAATAGCATCGGGATCTAAATCTTCATGATGTGTCTTATTCCTTAAAAACCAAATATAATCACAAGCCATCATCGCAAAAATCTGAAACTTATGGGAGTCCTCCATAAGAATGCCGATCTTTGTTGGGTTAAGGATAATAGAAAGTTAATTGTCATTCTTAGAATATGTTTTAAATGACTTGATATCCAAACATTTCCCTAAGAAAAATGGTTTTGTGAAAAATCAAGATCAGAAAGTTAGGTGCCACGTGTGTGTTACGAAAGCTATCTAGTACAGGTAACGAGATGTACAGCATGATGTGCATGTCTTCTGACCGTCGGATCCTATCATCTACGTCCCGAACCAGTACCGTCCTTAGATACCCAAAACGATCCCTGGCCGTACGTATGTCTGGGGTCAACGTGATTGGAAAAGAGGTGGGGTTGGAGTGCGTGATAAATCAGGAGCATATTTACTGAAGGGTAAAGTCTTTCAAGAAACGACAGAGAGAGATCCAAAGAAGGTTAATGCCCTTGAACTACCTTGTCAGACTCTCTCCGTAAAATCAGTACTATATTTTATTCTATTTTATTTTTTTAACTTTCATTAACATATTTATAACCTCTATTATTAAAATGTCAATTGACGCCTGATTATATATATATATATATATACACGCGACAATTATCCCAGTTATAGATACCTTAATATTTTTTTTCTAGAAAAATGCTATTTTGCTATTATTATTCACATACTAGAAAATAAGCAGCAAGCCCAATATCTGACAAGAAAATGCCAAAAAATGCAATTTCAGTAACCCTAAATTGGTCCCTACGTTACCCACCTGTCTCTTTGTCATGTCACTCTCTCCCTTCTGCAATTTGTTAATACCAAAACCCCACATTGTCAGAGCTTTGTTTATTTGACTCCCCATTTTCCTGCCTGGGTTGGTTTTTTTTTTTTTTTGGTATTTTCATTTTAATATAAATATTTGTTTCTTTTTGTTTACTCAGAAAGACAGAGATAACCTTTTTAACTTTATTGTGATTGTTTTCTTAAAAATTATTGTATTAAATCATTAATAGCAACTACTGATAATAAATGCAGTTCTATCTCTTTTAAGTTTCTGTTTTTTTTTTTTTTTCCTAAGCATTTCTCTGAATTTACTCAAGAAAAAAAAGAAAAAAGCTTGTAGTTCTTCAACCGATATTTGACTTTGGATCACAAATTAAGGTGACCTTTTCTGTCAACTTTCCTCTCATTAAGAAGGTTAACAAGTTGAACATAAAGACTAAAGTGCAAATAAAGCAAAGGGATTTGTCTAAACCCTTTTGCTCATTCTGTTAAAGATTGGTCCTTAATAGCCGTCTTCTTAAGCAATATTTGAACCCTAAGAATTATCCACATAAGGGAAAAAAAAAACTTAAAATTAAATCTAGACCGGTAAAAAAATTAAAAAAAAAAAAAACCTGATATCAACCCATGTAATAGCAACATATAGGGATCGGTTCCAAGACACATGGGTTGGCAACTAGACGTAGATTTGTAGCTTCAACCACCGCCAAGTATTCAAAGAACACCTGATAATTTGGCCAAAGAACAACATTTAAGGCAATGATAGATACAGGAGCTCAAAAAGAGGAATGCCAGTGTGATGAGGGGTCATGAAATCACAATTGCCTCCAAAATGTTCATTCCTCACTGTGTTATTCCTTTCTATAAAGGAAAGAGAGAGAGAGAAAGAGAGAGAGTTATCCATTGTAGAGCATGAACCTCACTGGCTTTGTCATCTTGTCTGTTAAATTCTTTCCCCCATCTACAAACTACAAAGGGGATGAGTAATGGGCAGAGAGAGAGGTTTTTTAAAAGCCTATTAAAGGAGGGGTTGTTGGCAAATGGCAATTACAAGAGGAGGAACCAAACAACCGTCTGTTGATCTGCCCTGTGACACATGATTTGCCCATGGAAAAAGGTAACGCAAGAAACAAGAAAAAAGTAAAAGAGTAATTATGGAGGTGAAAAGAAAAACCAGTCTCTCTCTCTCTCTATCTCTATCTCTATCTCTCTCTTAATAGTCACAGATCTCTGCCCAAGTAAAAAGTTTGCAAGTTACAAGAGAAAATCCCAAACCAGGCAGCCCCTTCCTTTTTTTTTTTTTTTTTCTCTCCCTCCATGACCCGAGGCTATGATTGAGTGAACCAGACAAAGTTTCCTCACTGTCCCATTTCTCTCTATACCCACTAGCCCCTCCACACTGCTCATCTCTCCAAACTCCAGCTTTTCTTTTTTATGCCTTTTCTCCTACGTTTTTTTTTTTCCTTCTGATTAGACCCCATTCCTCTCTATACCCACTAGCTTTTAAGCCTTTTCTCCTACATTTTCCTTCTTTCCCTCTGATTAGACCCCAGGAAATGCCATTGCAACCATTGTTTGGTTGGTTCCCACAGTGAATCAGTGATCTTCATCTTTCCAGAAACCTGAAGGAAAGTGGAAGAAAGTAAGTAAAACCAAACAAGAGAGACAGAGACAGAGATACCCAGTTCAGTCTTTTTCCTGCTCTGCAGCCTTCAGAGAGCAAAATGAGAAAGCATGGATGGCAACTTCCTTACCACCCTCTCCAGGTTTAATATCAAAATTTATCCTTTTATTTCTTTATAAGTGGGTGAGTATCTTCTTTTGTCGTTCAAAATTTCATTTTTGGAGTGCCTATTTCGTATCTGTGAAGGTGGTAGCTGTTGCTGTATTTCTGGCATTGGGGTTTGCTTTCTATGTGTTCTTTGCTCCTTTTGTTGGGAAGAAACTGTATCAGTATATTGTGATGGGGCTCTACACTCCTCTCGTAAGCCATTTTCCTCTTCTTCTTTCCTCTCACTATAATGTGTTCTCTTCCTTCTCTACACTTTTTAGGTTCGTCGAAGAACTGAGATCTGTGGTTTATCTGCTTGTTGCTTTCTCATTTATATACTACATGTATCTGTTTAAGATTTTTTTTTTTTCCTCCCAGCTCGGTTTCTTTTCCTTTTCTGGGTTTTTATTTCCAACATATTTTTGTTGAATCGGTCCACTGATCCTCTAAAGCGTACATCACAAGCGGTCACTTTAGTTGATAAGAGCATATCCTTTGCTTGTCTTTTAGTCTCTTCATGTGCCTTTTAGTAGCCACTAATTTCAAACTAAATAATTTCCAATTTGATTCATTAGAAGAATTAAACCCTACACTCAAGAGCATAACTTGGATTATCTTCTGTTATATCCTAACATTCATTATGTGATAAAATATTAATTTTGAGGTAGAATTGTGAAGAGGCTCAAATATGAAACAACTCATGGATTTTTCATTCTACTAATAGACTGATTTTGAAATTGAAGGTACTTATCATCCATTCTTGTTACTCTGTTTTTTTATGCCCTTGCAAATCCTGACTAACATGTTAATTTAATTTTACTTTTGTAATCAGTGGTGAACTTTTAAGAATCAACCCTATTTTGCTCAGTGAAAGCTATATGGAAGCTAACAAGCTTTTATTTTGGGAAACATAAGACCAGATGATAAAAGGCCCTTAACACACTCTCATAATTTCACATAGGTGCACAATCCAGTTTCAAATGGTATCTGACATGTGGTGCGGGCAACTGCTTAGTAATTTGGTATGATGACCATCCCTTCAACAACCATACGTCCCATTGATAAACTGTCCACCAGTTGTCACTAATTCAATTTGTTGCGAACTATTCCAGTGAATGGTTGCTAGTTGCTACTAATAACAAATTTAAAGTCTGAATATCAGTAATCTAAAAATCATACAGTTTGGATGCTAATTGGTGAAGCAAATTCCATTAACTCCTTGTATCTTATCTTATCCATCTTTTTCAGAACAAGATACGAGTAAGGTAGTTAACCTGTTGTGCACATATTTTAGGTTTCTCTTCAATAATATAATTCTTTAACTACAAATTTCCCATTGTTGCTTTCTGTAGGAGTTTGTACACAATATCATGTACTATAGTTGCATAGAGTTAAATTTATAGTAAAACAGGATCTCTGGTGAGTTGACTTGTTCTACATGAAGTTTCCAAGGCAAGTGAAATCAAAGTGGTACTAACAATATTCCCACGTCTGCCACGTCTATGGCAGGGATTAGTTTGTACGTAATATTTGCTTATACATTTGAACGAGGGTAAATTAAGTTTACTACCAATCTATG
Organism: Alnus glutinosa; assembly: GCF_958979055.1. NCBI lineage: Eukaryota > Viridiplantae > Streptophyta > Magnoliopsida > Fagales > Betulaceae > Alnus > Alnus glutinosa. The sequence goes on along the minus strand of NC_084886.1, from coordinate 6,720,717 downwards.
TTGCAAAAACAGTTTATTACCCTAAAATTTGAATCAGACGAACAAATCCTTAAAGTTCAGTATTTCAACATTGTAGTCCATATAGCAACCCATTATTAATTGTAGTGACAGTTTTCAGCATTTTCTTTACATCCTGAAGGAGGGAAACTCTTTCTTCTTCGCTGTGAGACTCCCCAGTCAGCAGCAAAAAGTTAAAAGAAAGGCGGAGACAATATATATATATAACAAGTGCTATTGCTACTAGTTGTATTATTGTTTTAATATTATGAGATACATCCTCCTCTCACAAAGAAACTTAAGTAACATCTTTTATTGTTAGATCACATGTGTCTTCGGCCTATATATTTGGTGCGCGGCAGCTGATCCTGCAGACCCTGGAGTTTTTAAGTCCAAAAAATATCTAAAATTTCCAGACTATGAAAAGCATTCAACGCCAAAGGATTCAAAATTAGGTGGGGAATCAACTTCTTCCAGGCTTGATGCTAATGCTGCAACAGCTGGGGGGAAACCTGTGGATAATGATGCAGTGGCTAAGGATGCAACTTCAAATGACCGTATTAATGAAATCAAGGAAAAGAATGCTTCACCAAAGCATTCATCTCGTTTCCTATTGGCTTGCGCTCCTTTTGCTTTTATCTGCAACCGCTGCAGTTCAAGTGAGGAATCTTCTGAACAAACGTGTGAAGAAGAAGGCATGTTCTATTGCAGTTTGTGTGAAGTTGAGGTGAGTTGGAGCATTTGAATTAACAATGGCTTGCACCTCCATTTGAAAATATTTAATACACTAATCTATTGTGAGAAAGGGGGAGGAGTAACTGAATGGATCTTGATAATCACCATTTCAAAGGCATAGCATGTCCAAGTCAAGCCATGCCAGTTTAGGTTTTCAGCATCTAAGCCCCTACTTTAGAAAGTGACATGTTGTGTGATCATTGCATACTACATGTCATCAAACTCACAGTTGGCATCCATCTGATATTGTTCTAAGATTTTCCTTTTGACTTTTCATTTGATAGCGGATGAATTATAAGAGATTCAAATTGTTATTTTGATGTAGGTTTTCAAGTACAGCAAGCACTGTCGAGTTTGTGATAAATGTGTTGACCGTTTTGATCATCATTGCAGGGTATACAAATCTTAATTTGTTAATATTTCTCCTGTTCTTTAATGATTTGTCTAATTCTTTGGTTAATCTTGGTTTTTGTAGTGGCTTAACAACTGTATAGGCAAAAAGAACTACCGACAATTTTTCACCCTCATGGTTACTTCTCTCCTCTTGGTAAGCATAAGCATCCATACTACTTTCTTAAAATCTTGATGAACCATAGCCAACCTCTCCGGATTGATTTCTCAGGTCAGCTAGGTCCTAGAAGTCTCCTTAGCTTCACTTCTAGCCTTGTGCAAGCATCCCTGATCTTCAGTATCGTAAAGCTCTGAATCATATGAAATGTTTTCAGTTGTCATCCTGACATGCTTTATTGCCTATCGTTAAGTATAATTAATCCTCATTACATTTTTCTGAGCAAATTAATTATCCTTACATAAAAAAATAAAAAAATAAAATAGAACTCCGTATGAAAAAAAAATAAAATCTATAACAATGAAAATACCATGTTTCCTAAAATTCATCACTACTCGGGGAGTTTCTTGATGTTGTCATAGTCATTTAGCTCCTACAAAAGTTTAGGAATAGTTTTTGGATCAATCATCAAATCTTGAACCATTACCCGTGTCATATCGTTATCCCTTTCCGAATATCTTCTACAATTACCACAAGCTATTTGCCAGAATCTGAAGATCACCCCAGAGTAAGCATTTTATTTTCAAGTCATTTTCATTTTAATTGATTATTGACAGGTATATACATGGTTTGTTCCCCTTGGGCTTGAGATTGCAGCTTATTCTACAATGGTCAACTGGAATCCTCGTGCTTATCTGCTGTTCTCTTGAGAGGAAGCGGTTTTCTGTGGATATCTCCATGAAGTTAGGAAGCAGTTTCTCTTTGGTGCCCTTTATTATTGTAGTGGTGAGTGTTCTGCTAACTTTTTCTGTGTTTTTAATTTGTATTTATGTTTTTAATTTAATTATATATATATTATTTGGGTTTTGTTTTTGTTGGCTCAAAAGAGGCATGAGGACACAGAAAGTTAATTCCTCAGTTGTTTCTTTTGAGGGCTGGTCCTATCGTCAAATTAACTATCAACATAACTTGTTTATAGGTAGTGTGCACCATTTTGGCTCTGATTGCTACCCTACCACTAGCTCAGCTTTTCTTCTTTCACATCCTCCTCATAAAGAAGGTAAGATCTCAACCACTCTTGCATGCTGTCATGAGTTGTTATTGTTTCAACACTGGCCCTATCTTAGTTTATTTATTTGGGCTGGATTTTTCTTGTGGTAGTGTAAAGGATTGTTATTTAATACCTCTTATGTGTTCTTCTTCTTTGATTTGAAAAAAGAAAAGGAGATGATTTATTTCTTCTTTTGGGGGGTTGGGGGAGGGGGTTCACCTTCAATGAGGTTGGTATGGAAAATATCTGTTATTCCTATGTTGTTACCTCCCATGGATATGCAAAATCCATTTTTTTTACTAATATTTCTTATTTTTATACTTTTTTCTTTTCTTAATTTATCTTGTGTTTTATTTTCATAAAAAAAAAAAATTATCTTGTGTTTTATTGTTGTAAATGAATCACACAACAAACTTTCTTTTTACACATGGTGTCACCACTCTCTTTGACTGCATCCTCTAATTGAAACTTAAAATTAGCTATTAATATAATTCCTGCATCTGACATAGGGAATCAGTACATATGATTATATCATAGCTCTGAGGGAGCAGGAACAAGAGCAACAAGGAGTTGGAGTTCAACAGAGTCCCCAAATGTCTCCTGCCAGTTCACTTACTGGATTAAGCAGTGCAAGCTCCTTTACAACTTTCCACCGTGGTGCATGGTGCACACCCCCACGCTTGTTTCTTGAAGATCAGGTATTTTTGACCAATCTACACTTCCTTTATTGGAGATGACAGTTACTTGCATATCTGCATATTACATTAGTAGTAGTTGTGCCACAACATTAGGCTTGTCATCTCCCAAATCTCGAACTTTTGTTGTTTGTGCATGTCTCTTGTATTTCTTTCATTTCCAACATCCTTGGTAGGTCTCTAACTGGGAAAACAAAAGTAGAAGATAGTCTGGGCTGGTTACAATTATCTGACCAGCTAAAAGGTGATATATTGCTATTATTTTTCGTCTGCATTATTGGTTTTATAAAGCCTTAGGTAGATGAAATTATTCAGTAGGCATCAATGAAGTATGGATACTCCAAAAAATCGCTGGAGTGTCGGTATCACACATTAGACACAGCTATGGCTCAGATACGGCCGGATATGTGTCCAATATGTCTGCTGATTAAAAAAATATTTTTAAACTCTTAATATAATGGGACACTGGAAGAAATGTGAATATCTGTAAAATTCTGAATATTTCCCTATCACTGTATTAGTATTGTATCTTATCCCTGTCCCATGCCGGTATCGGTGCTTACTATATTTGCATTTTTGTTGCGAGCAACTGTCTGTTAGAATGGCCTTTGCCAAATCAGTAAATTGGTAATATTCCCTTCTTTTTCTTCATTGAAATCTCAAGGTCTTTCTTAGGAAGTGGTCAGAGAAGCCACTGTAGCTTATTTAAATGGAATGAACTAACAACATAGATCTTATTCAAATGTGGGTCAAAATACCATTGGAGTGTTGATTTATGAGTGATTCCCGATGTCTCTTTATCTCCTAGAATAATTTGTGGAGTATGCATTATGCTTGTTACCCCCGCCACCCATTTTGGGCACTGCATAAGCGTTTTCAGTGGACTAATTATGAACAGAATGATGATTACGATGACCATTGACACTGATATTATAACGAGCTAAAATCATATGGTTCTGTTTGTTGATGCTACTGTAATTTCTGTATTTCTTGCAGTTTGATGTCGTTCCTCCAGAAACTGCGTCTGTGAGCTCGTTAGGGAAAATATCGCGAGAGGAACATATTAAGAAAAGAAATCCTGGAGCAGTAAAGATCAGTCCATGGACATTAGCACGATTAAATGGAGAAGAGGTTTCAAAGGCTGCTGCAGAGGCAAGAAAAAAATCCAAAATCTTGCAGCCTATAATGAGACGGGATGCCCCTTTTGGCCTAGAACCTGACAGTAGCTTTGGCAACAGTGGCCGTCGGATGGTCCCGAGGCCTGATAATAATAGAAGGCGGGCCAATAAGCGGGTGCGCCTCCCAGCTGACCTACCCCTTGAGCCCCTGCCAACGGTTTCAGTTAAAGAAGTTGAGAAAGGTTTCAACGAGTCATCAACTAGTTTGGCCCCTCTTCAGCTTGAAGCGCGCAGTGCTTTCCAAACAAGCCTAGCAATGTCAAGCTCAGCTGGGATTGTTGCTTCTTCTCCTGAGAGCAGTTTGGACTCACCCGATATTCACCCATTCCGGGTCTCTTCATCAGGTCCTGAAGAGGCAAGGCGGCTCACAGGTTTGTCTGCTGCTGGTGCAGTTTCTCAGAGGGGGATCCCACTGTCAAGGTCAACCAGTGATGGGTATGAAGCTTCTGGTGGGGAAGATAGTGATCGTGTTCCTTCCAGAATTTTCCAGAGGTCGACAAACTGGAGTAGCCTTCTCTTCGCATCTGGTCATGATGAGAGGGTTATTAAGCTGAATGCTTCATCTTCTAGCCAGGCTAACAGTAGAAACCTTTGACCAATTATGAACTGATGAAGTTTAGTTCACTTTGATTCCATAAAGGGAATAGTTCAACATTCTTTCATTTGTTGGCCAAGGTGTTTCGGGCTCCAAAATACGGTCTGCTTTGCCAAATTTAATTGGGAATGGACTCTAGGACATCAAATCAGGACCTTCATGCGCAAGACATGTATAAGGCTGTACAGAAATTTTAGAATTTGGGTTCCACCAAGATGTATTTGCTTTATATTTTGCTTGAGCTTCATTGCAGCGTCTGGTGGGTTTTCAGGGATTCACCAGATGGTGAGTTTGCTGTTGTGCTGCATATGATACTCAAATTTGTCATCCTTGTTGATTTTGCTAGAAATGAATTATTCTTGGATGGCTTCTGCTTGACTTCTATTGGTACTTCCAAGACTCTGAAAAGACTATTTCATGCTCCCAATGTCATCCATCATGATCAATGCTTCAGCATTTCGCTGTCATAAGTCTTTGCCGGCGGAAATCAAGTTGGCCTGTTTAAATGTTGTAGAATCTGTGTGATTTATGCTAATACTTGTCTCTGAATCTATTGGCGAGGGTGGGGTTATGTGAGCTAAAATAAGAAAAACATATGTTGTATAAGGTTCAAGAGCATTTAGACATATGCATGTATACTACAATACTAACATGCATAGTGTAAGGAGTATTCTAGAAGGGTAGTGAGCGGAGGTATCTAGGAGCTAACCATATTTTGTTAGCATGAAGGCTCTAGAAGGGGGATGAGGTGGTAGAAGTTACTCCCCTATAAGAACCCAAAGAATGGAGAAGGAAAGCATGAAGGGAGAATATTGAGCCTTAACTTTTTTGGAGAGCTCGGGCCTCTCGAAGAGCCCATGGTTTGTAGGAGAGATAGGCCTCTTGAAGAGCCTTAATCTACTGTTTATCATCTTCTTCCCTGAATTTTCCTCTTTCATATAAGAAAGCACATAACAATTGGTATCAAAGCCGTTCTTTCTTCACCCATCGCTTCAACATTTTCCATTTTCCCTCCGAAATTTTTTCCTAGCTTCTGTTATCCAACATATTATTATTATTATTATTATTATTTTCCTCTCATTTCTACACCACAATCTCTTCCATGGCAGCTCTGTCACACCATCACGAAGCCCATTTTTCTTAGTCAAATCCCTACGCTGGGATGAGCCCTGATTTACTCATGCATAAGATGTGGGAGTCATTAGATCAGCTGCGAGACACCCTAACACAATCGACGGAAAATACATGCCGAATGGTGGAAAACTCACGCCTAATGATGTCTAAATGGTACCGGGTTATTGAAATTATCCAGGACCTTGTGCAAGAGGAAGCAGTCCACGAGCACCTACAAATGGCAGAAACAGATCAGCCTCTTTTTGAAAAAGAAACGCTAAGTACGCACCTACCTATATCATTTGGAAGTATCCTCGAGCAATCGCCGAACAACTTGGGCGTTCTCATTTCAAATGGCGTCCTCCCAGTCGAGGGTTTAGATCTGGCCACGAACATTGATTCCATGGACGCACAGCCTGTAACGGCGGCGTTGGCACCTAGTGTGGCGATGCCATTTTCCCCTCTGGTTGATTGTGATATCAAGGAGCATCTCTCGTTTGATGCCAGGTTGTGTGAGTTGAACTTGGTAGTCCGGAAGCATTGATGGTGATGGAAGCCAGTGGAATACGACAAAGATGCCACAGCTGACGACTCGGCTGGCGAGGTCGACGGAAGCCATGGCGCAACTCGGGTGTTTTTCTCTGGTAGAAGTTGTAGCTCACTGAGCTCAGTGCCCCTGAATAGAGCAAAGGACGTGAAGAACTTGGACGCTACGTATCTAGGGGGTCCAACTAGCTACGTGGCTGATGACTACCCTTTGCACCTTACATCACATCCCTACATGGCATTTGTTGATGCTACTTTCTTTTTTTCCAAAGTTGACCACGGGGAGTTGGCTTTTGTTGTAGAAGGCACCCTTTCCACCAATCATTTCTTGTGATACGGGTATTGGCCAAGTGGTCTCTGCTGGTGGAGACGCAGCGGCAGGAGCCGCTGTCAATCTAGAGCTCTCATGTATTCCAGCCCTCAACCACAACGGCTAAACACCGGTGGTGTTGTAGGTTTCCTAGGTGGCGGCCACCATGGCTGTTACTAGCTAGCGGCACGGTCCTTCGACACTTTCCTGGAAGCGGATGGGACCAAATGCTCAAATCAGGGGCATAAACGACGAAGGTGTGGAGCTCTCTGTGTTGATAGCCGAGACTCAGGGGGGCGAGGCTGTGGAACCAGATCGCGTCCCTGACTGGAGGGAGCCACTCACGATCAACAAGCTGGCCGTGAGCGAGACGAGCTTCGGGTCCAAGGCCAAGCTCAATCTGACGATTGGAGTCGTTCCATTCCTCAATGTCTCCGCTGGGTTGCTCGGGTTCTTCTTCGTCCAGTCGAGAGGAGCTTCGAGTCCAAGCTTGGGTTTTTAATTAACCCCTTCGCCAGGCACGAGACCTCCATTTTTCAGCCCTGCATCGTCACTTGCATCGGCCCACTCTTCGACACCTGTGAACATGACCACTGTTTCGTGTTCCTTTTACTTACAAGGGGTCTGCCATATAGGGGGCAATTGCTCTTTTAGGCATGACCTTGAGGGTAACGCACCTGCTGGGACCACTCCAAACACTGCCTCTAGCAGCAGTCTTGCACCTGCCTTAGAAAACAATACTTCTGCAGGACGTAAGCCCAGGTCAGCACCAGCAGCAACATGTCTGGATCCATCTGACAATGCTTCGCAGGTACCACTCAATTTGAATTTTCTTTCCATGGACGAAATTCAGCACGCAGCACCCAAAACTGTTGAACTTCAGCAAGTCCGTTGGCCTGTGAAGACTTGTTTGCTCTGCATTCAACAAGTCCACCACCCACACCCCTTCCTCTGGATTGCTCTCATTCGTGGGTACGCTTTTCACGAACCATTTTCCGAGTCTGTTGTTTTGTATAATGGGTTGAGAAGAGCGGGTATTGGGCCTGTGTCGATCATTTTCTTTGCGATTTTTAAGACTTGTGGTGTAGTGCTTGACGTGGATTTCGGGAGGCAGACTCATGCGCAGACGATTTTGTTTGGTAGGATTGCTTCTGCTTTGTATCTTGGCAATACTATGCTTGATTTGTATGTGACATGCGGGCTTTTGGAGTATGGGCGCAAAGTGTTTAAGGAAATGGCTGAGAGGATTGCGCCTTTGGTCATCTTCACCCACCGATGGCGTTGGAAGCTTTCTTGTTGGTGGCCACCGTGGGTTCTGATAACGGGAGGCTGAGAACTCCGGCATTTTTCATGAACACCGATGACGTTGGCATTCCCGACGTTTCTCGAGCTCCTTGGGTACACGGAGACGCTGGGTGCCCACATGGCCATGGATGCAGCAGTGTTTTGCATGGGGAAGACATAGCCGTTTCTTGGTGTATGTTTTTGAAGCTTCGGAAATGGAGGGGCATGATCAGAAGCCAGACAACCTTCAACACAGAGCTGCTTGCAGGGCCACGAAAATTCCGTTACAACAAGATGACGACACCCACATTCCACGACGGGCGACAATGGGTGCCAACGTGGCCATGGCTGCAGCTTCGTTTTGCATGTGTGAGAATTTCTGTAGTTTCTGGAAGGTTCAATGATAACTGTTTGGGACTTGGATCTCGAACGTTGTGGAGGTCCAAGCGGCAGAAGCTGATGGCACTTGGGCATGCATCACGTGGCAATGGCTGCCAAAAAACGTTATATATGGTGATTGGTGGCAATGGCTCCTGGAGCTTCTGGAAGGTTCAAGGATACTTGTTTTACGAATGGGTCTTTGACAGGGGGAGGAATGTTTTTGTGGCTACTTCTTTGTTGGACATGTATGCCAAGTGTGGTACCATAGAGCAAGCCCGGTTTGTCTTTAACAGGATGGTTGAGATGCACATTGTTCCTTGGAGTGCCATGATTCATAATTTTGCGTTGAATGCGCTCCCTAAAGAAGCTTTGGCCTTTTTCTTCCAGCTGTAGAGTGAGACTTTGGCACCTAATTGTTATGCAATGGTTGGAATGTTTTCTACTTGTAGGAGGTTAGGAGAATGGGCTAGTCAATTATTGGATAGAAATGATTTTTGGGCTATTGCTATTCTGAGTACAACGTTGATTGATATGTATGCACCATTTGGGAGCTTGGTTCACGACTAGGAAGCCTTCAACGGGGTGAAGGTAAAAGATGTCTGGCAGGCCATCATTTTCATTGGCTTCCTCTGTGGGTGTACTGGTCCAGTTGCTTATGGTCGTCGATATTTGGATAGCCTAAACCGTGCCTTTTCCTTAACTCCTAAAATTGTGCCTTGTGGTTGTATGGTGAATCGTCTTGGTCGTGCAGGTTTAGTAGATGAAGCTCCTGAAGTGCTAAAAGGTTCTAAGACAACTGCTGTTTTCAGCTTTGGAGTGGCTAGACTTGAGGTGGCTTATGGACGAAGCCCAATTGAGCGGAAGCCGGGTGGTCTCTATAGGGTGAAGTTGGTTGACTCGGGTTGGACAATGCATTCTCAAGGAAAGCTCATTGAAGCAGCAGTCACCACCTTGACTAAAGCGTTTGTGAAGTCTCTGTTTTACGACGAACGTGGCAAAATGTTTCCCCACACCTTGCTCCATTTTACGTGTACTGTGTGGAGCTTGTTCTCACATGACTTCATGCCTGGTGGCTTTGGGTGCCTATGTGGCCTTGGATGCTGCAGCGTGCTGGCAAGGTTCAAGGCTACTTGGAGGGCGATTCGGTATTGGACAGGTGGTGGTCCACGCGACGGAAGCTGGTTTGGTATTTCGTCCTCTCACCAGCATGAGTTGGGCTACTGTGTGGATGCTGTAGGGTTCACCGGAAATAGGGTTTTCAGTCTTTTGTATTTAGATTGGTTTATTTTATCTTTTTATCTTTTTATTTGTAATTTTCCATCCGCACCTTGAGGACAAGGTGCTTTTGAAGGGAGGGGCAATGTAAAGGATATTCTAGAAGGGTAGTGAGCGGAGGTATCGAGGAGCTAACCATATTCTGTTAGCATGAAGACTCTAGAAGGGGGATGAGGTGGCAGAAGTTACTGCCCTATAAGAACCCAAAGAATGGAGAAGGAAAGCATGAAGAGAGAATATTGAGCCTTAGATTTCCTGGAGAGCTCGGGCCTCTCGAAGAGCCCATGATTTGTAGGAGAGATAGGTATCTTGAAGAGCCTTAATCTACTGTTTATCATCTTCTTCCATGAATTTTTCCATTTCATATAAGAAAGCACATAACACATACAAGGATACAATCTGCCATTGTAATGCATGTTGTCAAGCAGTTTGCATGAGAAAATATGGAGAGAAAGAGGAGGCTCGTTAATTCATACAACATGCCTCACATTTTCTTATATATGTTGAAAAATATACCAAGCTGACCAAAATGCCCATGTATAATTAAAGTGGCCAATATAATATACCCATATAACAAAATCCCAAAAACTCTTTTATAACACTCACTCTCAAGCTAAGCCTGTATATTATATAAATCCAGTTTAGAAAAAATAAACTTTAATCGATTATGACACAGATTATGTAAACATGTCAGTCAATTGGTCACCTGACTTCAGGAATGGTATAGAAATATCTTGTCTCGAATGAAATAACAAATAACCTCGATGTGCTTGGTTCTTTCATGAAAAACCGGATCTTGGTTACAATCTTGCGAGGAAAAGAAAAAAAACACGAAGTTATAACCATGCCATTTCATTACTAGTACGAGCCATTGCCTTGTACTTTGCTTTGATTATCTTCAACATAACATTCAAATAACAATCAGCTAGGATGTCTATGATCATGTGGCCTTGCCGCCCGAACTCCTCAGGGTCTAGTGGATTGTTGTTAAGATAGAAGAGTGGTTGTGTTCCTCGTCAATATTGAGGCTAGCCATTTTTGGTACGGTGAGAAGAAATGGTTCTGGCTTCTTTGGCTATCTCAGGGAAGAGTTATTAATGGGAAAGAAACTAGTAACTATTGGCTTGTTGTGATGATGAGATAAAATGAAGCCAATGAAGAGTTTATATAGAGGCCATAAATGATAAAGCCCCTTGAGGAATGAAATTGAGTTAATTTAATTTCTTCAAATCACCCTTTCTCAATACATTTTGTTTTTTAGGGGCCATATTTATCAGTACTCGTTTCCCACAATAATTCGGTCTTAACCTCATGTCAGCACCACATATATATATATATATACACACATATAGAGGCCATAAATGATAAAGCCTTTCTGGATCTTTCAACCATGTTGAAATTGACAGAATAATGAGGTTGAGTTTATAGGATGGAGACATAAAATCGCCATCCAAATAGATAACGGAAGAGTGGTAGCCCATGGGTAGATAAGGTGTCCAAAATCAAGCCGATAGATATATGATATCCTCATCTAATTTTGTCTGACGTTATCCATGTCAATGGCCACCCTCTAAACAGGTTGAAGGTAGGAGTGGTAAAACGGGTTGGCGTGTCGATCCAGTTAACCCGACAACCCGTTGAGGTTGACCAGAACCCGACATGATTAATTAAACGTGTTGATACCCTAAACTCGAAAATGACACAACTATGAGCCGGATAATCCGAACCGACACAATAGACCCGTTTAGCCAACGGGTTGTGCCGGGTTGACACGGCCCGTTTGACCTGATTCGTTTTGGGTTTTTTTTATTGGTTTTTTTTTTTTTTTTCTCCACCGCTAGTACAAAGGCCAATTTGCTACAAAATGAATAAAAAACTTAAGAGGGATGCAACAGGACTGTTTATAGCTATTAAAAGATATTCATTAGGAGAATCAAATTATGACCAACTAGTCCATGGCTTTAATTTTCTTATACAAAAATTAGTCCATGGCTTTTAAAAGATATTCATGCATTTCTCAGTTTCTTGTGCCAGTTTAATACGTTCATAAACGTATCATTAACGAGTCAATCCATTTATAATCCGAATTAGTTTAGGCTAAACCTAAATCCTATAACTCAAAATCGTATTCGTCTTAAGTTTGCGTATCGTATAAAAAATTATAAACCTAATAGAAGGGGAGGCGTGGATCAATGACACAGTGCCCCTTAGATGGAACTGGCATCAAAAGCTCTTTTTTCGGTTGGTGGCTGACTTTTTGATTCATTTTCTCAAAAACTAGAGGTGATTTGACATCAATGGTCAGTCTCTTGAATTTCCATACATAATTCCAATCATTCTTTGGCATAATAATTGAAGATCTAGCACGTCTCACAGCACTTTTTGGAGCATGACTTGCAAAGAATTTTCCTCTTATGATATATATATATATATATATATATATATATATATATATATATATATATATATATATATATATATATATATATATATATATATATATATATATATATATATATATATATATATATATATATATAATTTGTTTATCTACTTTGGATTTTCATAAGCATTTTGTGATTTTTTTTTTTTTTTTTTAAGTAATAATGCAACTTTATTGAAAAAACATAAGGCGCCCCTACATATACATGAAGTATATAATCGAGCTCTTACAAACCTAGAATCCAAAACAACAAAACGATCTATCAAACCCTCTTGGCCAGAAAACACCCACAACACCCAAAACCTTCGTGAAATCGAAATTCCAAAAAATAGTTGAAGCCTCCGTCAAACACTCAAACTTGCCCCGAAAGTACCCCAACCCAACAAACCCCTCAAAACCCACCAGAAGCCCCGAACAACCCTCCCCAAAAAAACCCACAAACCCAAAATCCACGTGAGACACCCAAAACCCGAGCCGACGAAAGCCGAAATAAAAAGCAAACTCGAAATACAAAGGAAAAGCCATAGCTACAGGGAAAAAAGAAAAGAAAAGAGTAATGGTGGTAGCGGTGCGAAATGTGCCGGAGAAGCCATCAGAGAGGTGCGTGTGCGGTGAAAAGGTCTCAAATACCGTAAATCTAACTCCCAAGCTTCAGAAACTCCCTTGGCAACACTCGCCACGCACACCGGCACAATGACCATCCACAAAATCGACGTTGACGGTTAAGACCGAAACAAGCCGGCGAGGCCTCGGGTGGGGCGCATGTGTGCAGAAAATGACCCAACCACCGTAGATCTACTCCCAAGATATAGAGAGACCCAAAACTAAAAGACCAAAAAGAAGAATGAAAAAAACTAGAGGACCTAGACTGGATGGGAACCAAATGAGGAAAGCCTCTCCTCCCTCTTCACTAGACGTTATCATAGAAAAGACCTAAAGGTAAGCTTGTGATTTTGAAGCCAAAGTTTGAGCAAGGTCCTATAAAACTGTGCAATTTGTGAAAATCTTTGTCTTGAATGGTTGGTTTTGCCACAATATTTCCTATATTTACCAGCAGGCAGCAGAGGACAGTGGTTGTATTTCATTATGTGGGGGTTCGAGCTGATGTTATGATGCTCAATCCAGTTCTCATCTTTAGGCTAATCTAGGATAAGAGTATACAAAACAGCATCTACACACACACGAATCGATCAAAGTCTTCATTTCAAAGGGTCACAAGGTCTTTTGAATGAGTGATTGTTATATGAAAGACACAACAAGACCCAATTCAACTCCCCCTTCAAACACAAAGAAGCCATTAACTTTCCATGGGAATGCAAACACACCATAATAGGTAACAAAATTGAAACAAGTGTCATATTTATTCACATGTCTTTGATTTTATACACGAAAGTTTCACAAAATACAAACTAGAAACAACTTTAGCAAGGCAAGACACCCAACTAAAAACAAAAACAGAAAAAGAAGATTTGAGGCGTCCATTAAAAAGGTACTAACCTCATTCTAAATCAACTTACAACAACTGAAACAACATGAGGAATCTTCCCATCATCAAAGGGCAAGCTAACGTACTCCCTTGCAAACTCCTCAGCAATCTCTGCAGCCAGCTCCCCATGGAAAGCCTTGCAATACATATACAACACAGTGTTCGCCGCGGCATAGTAAAGCAGCAGCAGCATAAGCGAAGTGGAAGTCACCACAATTTGCACAACAAACGCCCAACTCTTCCACCCATCACCTGCACCATCCGATCCCACGGCCGAAACCGCGCCGGTCCACACCACAATCCCTGCTAAACCCCCGAAAAACAACAGCAAAGAAAGCGCAACACCTCTCATCCCCTTCACCAAGCTCGCACTCCGCCTCAAAGGCTCGAACCCCCACTTGGATTCCACCACCACAATCACAGACACCAGGGTCCAATTCACTTGCAGATACACCAACACCATAATCAAAGCAAGCAACACAACCCCACTAAACGTTAGAAAATAAGGGGAAGAATACTCAACCTCAAGCCCCAAAAGCTCCATGCCTCTCATGACCGATAACAAGAGAAGCCCAAAAGCAATAGAAATCAGACAAACAATGACCTGGAAAATGATAACCGTTAACAATAGGGGAAAGAAGGAAGTGAACACGGATTTGATGGCGGAGATTAGCTTGACGGGTCGGCCATAGAAGCCGTGTAAGACGCTGAAGGTGATGGAGCCGACGGCGAGTAGAGAGAAGGCGAAGACGAAGAGGGAGTAGAGGAGAGAAAGGAGGTGGTTGTTGGAGAAGATGGGTTCTTCTTGATGATGATGGTGGTGGTGGTAATCAAAAGGGTGGGTACGAAGGAGGACTTGGGAGTTGTTGGGGAAAGGATCAGTGAGGAGGTGGAGGAGGGTTGGGTAGACGACGAGGGAGAAGGAGAGAGGCAGCAGGAAGAGCACCGAGAGCGCCAGGAAGTAGCGCGAGTGGGCGTTCAGGATGCGCTTTGATTCCGAGAGCACCGTGAAGAGGTTAAGCCGCGGTGCTGGGTCTGCCATGCCCGATTCAATCAATTGTCTGAGTGAAAATTGTGCTTCCAGGCCGGAGGAAGAAGGGGTAGAGACTGCTTTGTGTTTTGCTTTTCTCGAGAAAATTCGATCGGATCAGTGTTTGGTCCGTCAAACACTATAAAAGTAGACTACGCGCTATGGGAATGGGAGATGTGTCAGCAAAAATTAGTCTTTTAATTTTTATTTTATTTTTCTAGAGTTGATTGAAGGGTTTATTTTAATTCGCATTATCGCATATATAAAATTATATAAAAATTGTATATCATTTTGTTAAATAGCATTACAAATAACTATAATTCAAGTTCTTTTTTAATTTCAATTGAAATGGATGTATATTCTATATTATTACACGGCTGCTAGCTATATAATTGGAATGTTATGATAAAATAAGAATTTGTAAAAAATTAACAACTGATTTTTATTATCACTTCATCCTAATTATATAAGAGTAGTATAATATTCTACTAAATATCATTATTTTAAATTATTTTTTATTTAAATTAGATTTGTAAAATCTAACCATCTATGTAAGTAATGCTATTTAATAAATTATTGTACTAAAATGACATTGTAGTGAAAATTAATCTTTAATTTTATTTTTTTAATAAATATTAATTTTTAACACCACATCATATATAGTCTACCAAATAGCATCGGTCCATCATAAATAACCTCCCAATATTCAGTATTCACACACCAAACCAGCGTAGCAATGTGTAATTGCTCTCATTATTTTAGTTGTAGACAGGCTAAACTGAAATTTCTTGGGCCAAGTGTTGAAACGCTATTATTGTATTGGGCTTTAAAGCCTAATAAATTGTTCTGCCCAAACTTATATCCGTACATAAAGGTACCCAGCCTAAGCCTTGCTGCCCCATGAAAAGAAGTCCAACTGTCCAAGCACCCATTCCCATTTGTAAAAGCTTTGGGGCTCGGTTTGGTAAATATTTTTTAGGATTTATTTTTTAAAAAAATAATAATATAAAGTGATTGATGTAATTTAAAGTAAAAAGAAATTTGTAATCTTTTGTATAAAAAAATTAAAATATTTTGTTTTGTAGTAGTTTTTTTTTTATTTGAATAGTAATAATAAATGAATGATGTGATTTAAAAAGTCAAAAAAATATTCGAATATTTTGAAGTTGACTTTTTTTTTTTTTTTTTTTTTGAGAAGTGGAAAAATGGGAGGGGAGTAAAGTTGTTTACCAATCGTGTCGGATTGATTGCGTGACTTTTTTTTTTTTTTTTTTTTTTTATAAAAAAAAACCTTATGGCCCTTACTCCTATTTGTTGGAAAATATTATGGAATGAAGAGGCAAAATAAATTTGAACTTAAAGGCTCGATCGCAACGACAATGTATTTTAGAATGTATTTTGTCTCATTTATAAGTATTAAGAAATTCGATAAAATAGTTATCGGAATACAATAAAGCCTATTGTGTTATTCTATAATAACACTTTTTTCTAGAGTAAAAATAAACATCTTTATAGAGTGTAACACAAAAACAAATGTGTAGGAGAATAGAAATAGTCTATGAGATTGTGTCTTTGCATATGATCAAAGGATCATATTTATAGTGATTTTGAACACATTTAAATATTTAATGGTCCAAAATAATTTGATCCAATGGCCACAAATTGTAACCATTAAATTCACACTTTAAATAGAATATTATATATACCCTTGAAACGGGCTAAAAACGTTTAGATTTTCATTGATTTTGTATCTAAAACGGCAAGCTCAGTTTTTGTATGGGGCCCTGAGGCATCAGCTTAATCGTCGACCGTAGATATGTTTATATTAAATGAGCCTTATATAATTTCCTTTTATACTTATGGACCAAGTTATGATGCTTATCGGGAGGGAGCTTAATGTAATTTTAAAAATATATTTTACAACAATTAACTTTTGCCTAATCATATTAGAAGAGTTAATATAATGTCAACTATAAGTAAAAAAATATATCTCAAAATGTTAAATTCAATTAACAAGTACACAAATTAAAAAAAAAAAAAAAAAAAAACCCCTCAATTATTAAGGAGAAAAAGACATTTTTACAAAATTCACAAATACATATTTCGAACAAATTTTTAACTATAACAAGTGCAAAGAATTAAAGCAAATGCACACAATAATAAACAAAATTTAATTACTTGTATTCACATAAACCATTTAACTTATATTCACATAAAAAAAAAATCATCGTGGTTGTATATTTATATAAAACATTTTATTCGATTCATAAAAGAATCAATCTCCTCGCAAATAGGTGTTTTGGGAAAAAAATGTCTGAATTGTATAGTACTTTAGTATGCGAAACTTTAAATGAATTTGAGCTCGATGTTGAAAAGTTAAATTAGGCCTGGGTATCGGATAAATCGGTGTCAGAAACCCCATCACCGACATTCGACCGAAATAGTCAGGTGTAATTACCCGACTATTTTCCGTGAAGGATTATATTCGAAAGTTTCGGATAATTCAATAATTATCGAACAGGTAAACCAGGTAACAGAAGAATAAAGAATGAAGGAATTAACATCAATCAAATAAATTTACATTACATTCTCAAATTCTTCGTGTACTTGTTTGAACTTTCAGACTAACTATAGTCTATATATATAGAAACATAAATCATTTACAGCCAAAAGAAGAAAGTCGAATAAACTACTTGATTCCTTCTTCCATCTTTAGTAACCTAAACTCTCATTTACTGTTTCCAGGAACAGAACCAAAAGAAAAGAAAAGAGAGGCATAATGCATGTAAGATCTGTTAATGGCTGTATAATGTACAAAACGATGATCCCATGGAGAGAAAGAGAGATGTTTAACACTTGGATTGATAAGAGAGAAAGAGAGATGTTACCTTGATTTGACGATTTAGTTGAACACCAGAACACAAGAGTGAGAGAGACAGAGAGACGATGGACGTGGGCCGTGGACAGCTGGTCTAGGGCAGATGGGCATCATGGCGTGGGCTGTGGGGAGGGAGTGATCTAGTGTTTTTTAATCGGGAGACAACAGACATAAATGATCTAGATTCTAGGGTTTGAATTGTGTTCAGCGTTTTGAGGAAAAATTCATTTATATAGAGTTTGCTAAACAGCGGCGTTTTACTTGTTATCAAAACAACGTCGTTTTGCAATAGTCGGGTCGGGTTGGTAACCGATGGAAAAACCCTACTCATCGATTACAGACCGACTATTAATTCGAATTTTTTTTTTTATTTCGATTTTCGAATTTTTAATTATACGGTAGGCAATAGGTGGTGAGGCGGTTCGGTGGCTGTCAGAGGGTTTTCGATAGTCAATAATCAAATAATTTGCCCACCACTAAGTTAAATTTTATTAAAAAAATGAATGCGTATATTGAAAACTTCAAAATATTATATCCACCATATATTTATTAATTGAAAAATGTTAAATATTATAATTCTATTCAACATTATCCAACAAAGCTAACGTGCCACTCTTAACTAGCCCTTAAATTAACTATTATTAAATAAAAAAATGTAATGACCAATTTGGAGTGCCATGTCGACATTATTAAATAATTATGGGGTAATTACCTTTTCCCCCCATGAACTACCGGCCAATGTCATTTTGCCCCCACGAACTACCACTTCGACCAAAAGAGAGCATCAAACTACCATTTTTACACACTTTGCCCCCTTCTGTCAGTCTAATTCATGCAAAGACGTAAATGCCCTAACTCAATTTTAAAAATGACTAAAATACCCTCATTTAAAAAAAAAAAAAAAAAGACTGAATGAAAGGGGTGGCTGCCGCCACCCCTGAGGTGGCCGGGTGGCCTGCGAGCCACCCTAGAAATGACCTAGGGTGGCCGCGCGGCCCCCCCAGGTTCTGGGGAGGCCGTGCGGCCACCCCTTAGGTCGGGGTGGGCCGCGAGCCACCCCAGAGGTGGCTCCGGCCACCTCTGGGGTGGCTCGCGGCCCACCCCGAAAGCTGGGTGGCCGCGCGGCCACCCTATAAATGACCTAGGGTGGCCGCGTGGCCCCCCCAGGTTCTGGGGAGGCCGTGCGGCCACCCCTTAGGCCGGGGTGGGCCGCGAGCCACCCCAGAGGTGGCCGGAGCCACCTCTGGGGGTGGCTCGTAGGCCACCCGGCCACCTAAAGGGGTGGCTGCCGCCACCCCTTTTCTTTCAGGTTTTTGGTTTTTTTTTTTTTGTTTTTTTTTTAAAATATATTAATTTTAATATTTTTTATTAATTACTGTAGAGGGTATTTTAGTCTTTAAGTCAAAATTAACGGTAAAAAATGGCATATTCCATCCAAAATTAACGAAATTCCTGACGGAAGGGGGCAACGTGTATAAAAATGGTAGTTTGATGCTCTCTTTTGGTCGAAGTGGTAGTTCGTGGGGGCAAAATGACATTGGCCGGTAGTTCATGGGGGGAAAAAGGTAATTACCCCAATAATTATAGAATCACAAAAAATAGTATCTATCTTTATTCTTATTAACTTTCTTTTAAATATTTGGAGAACTAAGATATTTTTTATTTTCAAAATTTTTTCCAGGCCGAGGCCTAAGGCCCAAGCCCCATTGGATACATCCATTAGGGGTATAAAGCCGACCGGTAACTGGCTAACCGCTTTGGTACCCAGTTGAAGATAACCGGTAACTGATCCTACTAAAGCGGCTATCAGTTTTAGAAAATTTTAAAATCGGCAATAACCGGTAATCGGGTATATATACATAGTCAACATATTGAGCAAAAAATGTTGAAATGTTTTTTTAAAGAGCTAAAAAAATTTAAATTAAGCAAAAGCGTTGAGTTTTGCTTGGTTTTCTCCCGCGCGCGCGCTTCACGCCTTCCCCTCCGAGTGCCGGTGTCTCCCCTTAGCCTTTAGGGTTAGGGTGGTTTTTGTTCCTCCTTGGCTTGTTTTCAGGGGTGGATGGTTTTTTTCTCCAAGCTTTAGGGCTGTTGGAGTTGTGTTCTTCCCGGTATTTTGAACCGGTGGAGGTTGTTTTTTGGTTCTTTGGTTCTTTGGTTTTTTCCTGTTGATTCTTAGTGCAAGCAGAGTTTTCTCTGGTGATGGGGCTTTCCGATGAGCTCAGTGGTGAGGAAAGTAGCTGTGTTTTGTGTGTTTTTTGAAGGTTTGTTTGGATCAAAATTTTGGATCTAGATCTACGCTTCTCTCTCTATTATTACACAACACCGGCCTCACCATTGGGTTCACCGGCGTCCTCCGAGTCCCCCAATGTTCGGCGTGTCCCCCACCGCCCCCTCCACATCAGCGCGTGGCATTCACGCGCCAAGGACCTCCTTGACGCGTGATGGCCACGAACCACTCTCCTGCCTTCTCCTACCATGTCGGACGGCAGTTCTTGGATGACCTGGTGCTTTCTTGCTAGCGGCTCCTCCCTCCCCTCACTGAGCCTCTGTTTTGGTGGTTTTTTTGTTGTATTTGTTTGTTTAGATGCAATGTCCAGCCATTTTCGTTTGTGGGGGTGTTGTTGTTAGATGCTGTGTTATTTAATTAGATCTGCAGGCTGCCTGTTTAGATGCTCGGATATTATTGAAGTTTTTCGATTTATAGCGTAGATCAACCATCTTTTATTTTTTTTAGTGGTGCTTATTTGGTTAGGGTGGCTTCCAACGTATGTTCTTGTAATATTTAAGTGTTTTTTTAGGTAGTTTGCTCCCAAATCATAAATTAGTTATGATTTTCTGTTTAAGGAGTCTTTGTATTCCTTAACAATGTATTTGGACCTTTGGGTTTTTAATGAGAGCTGGTACTCTTTATTCAAAAAAAAAAAAAAAAGGCTTAAAAGACCTAATTTTTAAAATTTTTGAAGTTACCGATCCAAGTAACCGGGTACCAATCGGTAACCTCGATTATTAAAAACTGGTTAACTGGAGACGGTTGGCGATTTTGGCCAACCGACTACCCCGATTACATTACTAATTTTAGTCAATAACCAATAATCGTAATCGAGTTTTCAATTCGGGACGCCCTTTACCAACCATCACTAATTTTTTATTTATTTTTTGTTGGGACCAACCGTCACTATTGACACGACACATTGCTGACTGTTCATTTCACCCCCCTCCCCACCAACACATTGCATCACCTCTTTACATACTCGGGAGATTGTTTTTCATATAAAAACAAAAACAACACTTTCAAATATACTACACTTCTAATAATTGAAAATAGAAAACATCTATCTTTGAAGTCTTTTTTTCTGAAAAATAAACTGTTTTCAAAGATAGTTCTTTTGAAACAAATTTGTTTCACAACGCCTTTTTAAATTATTGCTCTTATAAATTTATAAAATGCTTCTCCTTTGTTTTTTGTTTTTTGTTTTTTTTTTTTTTTGTTTTTTTTTTTTTTTGGTATACCACTTCTTTATTGCTTATTTATCTGGAAGTTTAGTTTATATTCAATACTCTATTAGTACTCGTGAATGTTGCCAATTAAGTCGATAAGGTTTATATATATATATATCTTATAGTTGCGAAGTTTTGATTTGCAAATCCACGTGACATCGAAATTTTCACCTCGTTGCCTCGCCATCTCCATTGCGGTCTCTACGCCTATACCGACGATGACAATCATCTCATAATTCTCATTTGAACATGAATGTGAAAAATGAGAACGAACATACGCATATCAACATTAATTTGTGGCCAAGTTGTAGGTTTAAAATTCCATCATGGGTATAGAGACCCTCAACTAGACCATGGATTTCTAAATCACCGGCTATGGAGCCACGAAGATCCACGGCATCGGCGTGGGTCACTTTCAATGATGTATGTGTATGACGGTGGTGATTGAACGTAACAAGATTTTAAAATGAAAGATTAATGATAATGTGGTTGACGTGTTAAATATCATATATATATATATATATATATATATATATATATATATATATATATATATATATATATATATATATATATATATATATATATATATATATATATATATATATATATATGAACCATGATTTGAGCCAACCAGAGGTTGTTGACCTCTTAATTGCGGGTTTCACAGGAACCCTTTCTTATGCTTTTTATATTCTTCATGCTTACGAGACTAGAGGAATACATCTTTGTACCGTCTAAAGTCGCTCAGGGTTGGACATCTAAGGTTACTCAACTGATCTGATCATGAACCTTAGACACAAGGTGACTTAGCGTGCCAATAAAATGTTCTACAATAGTATAGAACAAAGTGTTGACAGCATCAGAATCTCCTAATCCAATTTTCTCATTGAATATGGGGATTCCTTCCTCATTAGTTTTGACAGCACTTCTTATGCTGGCTCTAGACTCATCGGTGAGATGAGAAGGAATCTGCTTTCGGTGCACGCCTGACAAGCCTAAGCATGCTGGCACTCCGTGATCCCAGCCCCAAGTCTATTTAAGGAGCAGAAGTCTGAAATTCAAGGCAGAGCTTATTTTGGGCGGAAGCACAGAATGGGGGTTTAGAAGTATTTAAAAAAGTCTGCAGAAAGTTTCCCAACAGATTGAGTCCTTCAATCTGGTAAATCCTTAACCTTTTCATTCATAGGATAGGTAATTAAACCATCCTGATCTGTTGTAAAGGGATACAACAGAGTGATGAAAGGTAAACCTAATATGACTTTATCAGTCATATTCTTAACCAAGACAAATGATGTTTTGAAGCAAACATTGTCTTGACACACATGGGCTTTACTAATTTCAAAAGTAATTTGCATCTTGCTACCATTAGCAGAACGCAAAGTTTCTTTTGTCTTACTGTAATACTTCGTAGGAACCAGTCCTTCTTGTATACAGTTTAAATCTGCACCTGTATCAATTAATACAACTACAGATAACTCAAAATCTTGAATCTTAATCTTAACCTTGGAATACCATTTTTTAATATGGATTCGGTTGATTAGACTTAGAATTTTTTCTTCAAATATAGGCGTGTCTTCAAGCTTAGGTTCGAACTCGGCTTCACTATCATTAGGACTGCTAGCGGCTGACTCAAGCTTAACATCTTGTTTTAACTCTTGATTTTCTTCCTTAAGTATTTTAATCTCATACTTAATTTGATTAACTTCAAGTTGCAAATCTTTTATTGTGATTTGTTCCTTAGGTTTATCAAATCTTTTAAGCGTGTTGCTTAAACTTACTCAGTGGCTTTCATAGACTTGTCATGAAGACTCTTATGACTTTTTAAGAACGCTTGAGTCAAATTATCTAATAGTATTTGAATATGAGGAGGGTAATTAATGAGATCACCCTTTGAATATTTGGTTGAAGTCTGAAGGACTTCTTCCAGGATAATACTATTAGTCTTATCCAGATTGAAGAACTCAATCTGTTGAGGAACTTTCTGTTGAATCTCCGCTGGAGATTCTTCGTACTTATTCACCTTAGCTTTCCCATTCTCCGCTGGAGTCAGGCATTTAGGATTTACCAGATTGAAGGGATCAATCTGTTGAGGTTTTTTCTGCAGACGTTCTGCTGGTCTTTCTGACGGAACATGGCATCTGGACTACTGCACCACCTGTGAAGAATGGGGTCACAATGACTGTGACTTCGTTGAAGATGGGGTTTGGGGTTCTCTTACCCACTATGATCCCTATGATGATGAGTACGTCGATGATGATTAAACTATAAGCTAAAACTGTGTTTACTACCGTCGGCACAAAAGGACAAATAAATGAACAGTATCCGTCGGCCACCCGACATAATACTATTCATGAATAGTGACTTTTTCACTATTCACCAAAAGTTTTACCCTGCTTTCGGTGCGAGTTACCTTAAGAAAAAGCAGAAGGAATCTGCTTTCGGTGCACGCCTGACAAGCCTAAGCATGCTGGCACTCCGTGATCCCAGCCCCAAGTCTATTTAAGGAGCAGAAGTCTGAAGTTCAAGGGAGAGCTTATTTTCGAGTTTACTACTCTTGTAATCTCACCTGAACCTCTCAAAAGCCAAACACTTGTAATGTTTCATTCCAGTGTTTCTAAGTCTAAGCTTGTAATCGCCAGTTGCATTCTGGCCTAAGTTCATTTGTAAGTTTTAGATTCAAGTTATTTTGAATCTAAGCATTACTTTTAAGTTCTTTCATGATCTTTGAATACTCTATTGTTTTGTATTTAGATTTTGAGGAAAGTTCAATTTAGTTACCATGATTATATAGATTCCTGGTACAAAGTCCTTTTGCACCAGAATGAGGAATTCACCCACTCCTGGTTTATCAATTTTGATAGAAACTTTAAAGGACCAATTCCTTCATGGTTTCATAGGTGGTGGCAAGTTCATGGACTTGTTCACCAAATCCTCCCTGAGGAAGTCAAAGAAGCCATACGGTTTTTCTCTACCGTTAAAAAACTGTCCCAGCAAGAAGAACAGTTGCCAATGACTGTCCACTTCTTTGCCCATTTCAAAGTCTCTTGGATTCTAAAGTGGCAATATATGTTTAGTACTCAGAACTGCGTCGCCAGACAATTTTCTGTTAAATGGTGGGACAAATTCAAGTTCTCCTTGGTTCAGTCCCGTCTAAAAAATGAGTTTCCAAAAAGGTCTCTAGAAGTCCAAGACTCTGTAACTCATGTTTCAGAGACTCAAGTTGAGCCTGCTTCTCCTAAGCCAGAATCCTCTACCTCTTCAAAATGAAAGAAGTCCTCTAAGATCAAACAAGCTCTTAAGCTTATGCAGCAGCTTATAGAAGCTGAAGATGGTGATGAAGACGAAGAAGCCTCTACTGCAGAATTTTCTGTTCAGCATCATTATAACTTTGATCCCTTCCAAGATGCCCAAGATCCCTATGATTTCACAGATTTGGACTTGGACTCCTAAGTTGCTCCGTCGGCACAAAATGACAAATAAGTGAACAGTATTCAATCGGCCACCCGACATGGTACTATTCATGAATAGTGATTTTTTTTTTCTATTCACCAAAAGTTTTACCCTGCTTTCGGTGCGAGTTACCTGAAGTAAAAGCAGCAAGAATCTGCTTTCGGTGCACGCCTGATCGCACTAAGCATGCTAGCATCCCGTGATCCCAGCCTTAAGTCCTCCTAAAGTCTATATAAGGAGCTGAAGTCTGAAGTTCAAGGCATAGCTTATTTTCGAGTTCACTAGTCATTGAAGCAACCATGCATGACGGGCCAGTCTATTTTGACTGTTTCCCTGATTTCACCGTAAGTCTAAGTGATCCCCATATCCTAAAGGTTTTAACCCTAAGTATCAGAACTCAAGGATACAAAATCCTTGAAGGAGTCCAACCTTTAGCCTTGATTTACAGGATCTACTATAAGTGCACTGGAACTAACATGAACTTCCAGGCAATCAATAGAAGCCCAACTGGTCAAACCATGTTGATTCAAAGTAGCCAGAGTAACGTGAGTATTCACGTTCCTCAAACTATTAATTGGACTGACATTGAGTTACCCAAAGAGTGGAGTTTGACCAATGAAAGTTTTAAGCCTAATCTCATAAGGCATAATCTAGGAGACCTAGATTATATCCAGCAGTACTTGGATGGTACTGTTAAGATCAGTTTCGACCGAGGTTCTCAGTTAACCCCTAAGTCAAATCTTTTCATAGAAGAAGTTGCAAGATCTAGTGCATCTAGATCTGAAGTGCCAAGGTCTAGATCATCTAGACAACCTAAGGATAAGACTCCAGCTAGGCATTCGTTTGCTGGTTCTACCTCGACGGAAGAACTAAAGTGACGAGATCTAGAGTTGGAAAAAGAATTAAGAAAACTTAAGTTAAAGGGAGTCCAGACAACTTCCCAAGTGAGTCATCCATGTTATACAGCTGACACACAACTAGAAGATGAAGAATCCCAGGAAGGAAATGCCTCTCCTACGGAATCTGATTTTATAATTGAAACAGTTGTAGATCCCCAACTATGCACCCTAAGGAAATCTAAGAAACCTTTCAAGATAGATTTTGATTTCCTTGAAATCGATTTTGATTATATATATAGTTTTGAGTTTTTATTTAAAAAAACAAATAAAAACACTAGAAAGTAGTACCGACCAAAATGTGCATTAATGTGAGGCTGTCAGATCTACCGCTGTAAAATTCAACGAACTAAACTTCCGCACACGTTAATTGGAGCCCCCAAATAAGTCATCGACGCCAAGTCCACATTCTCTTTTCGAAGCCAAAAATCACACGCCTCGCGCAAATCCTTTTCTTCCAAAACTCCGTTCTCGCTCCCATAAATCACATCTTGATTTTCTGCCATGAGTCCCGTCCTCAACAGCCTTCACTCCTAGCGACCATGCCTTACCATGTGACCTGCCTTGTGATCATCACCGCCAAACCCACATTTTCAGGTACTGTGCCCTTATCAACTGCGTGATACTCGCTTTCTTTCACCAGTTTCACCTTCTCAGATCTGTTTCGCATTGTTTGTACAGTACCTGCATTCTTGATTTTTCAGTTACAGACCTAGCTCCAGCTCTATAAGATCTTTTTTTGTTTCTCCAAATTGTTGAATTTGTAAAGAAAAAAATTTGATGGAAATGGAGATTTCTTGTGGAGCATCACCTAGAAATAGGTCCGATCATCTGAAAAAAGACGGATCCGAAGAGACCCATTTACAAAACTTTGAGTTGGAATCCGCTGATAACATTACCGGGTCTAATTCCCAGTTCCGTTCAATGAATGCCTTGGAGATCCTAAGAGAATCCGTTAAGATTCTCCGCTACAATTCGTCGGGGTTTATGATTATCACCGCGTTGCTCATTTGCCCAGTGACTGCCGTGCTTTTATCGAATGTTTTAGTGAAACAGTCTATTGTGAAGAGACTGACGGTTAGGCTTTTGTTGGTGGCCAAGTCCAGTGGACTGCCTCTTAGGCCTTTTGTCAAACACTCGTGCCAACATTTCGCAGAGATGGCCGTTTCATCGACAATGTGCTTCCCGTTGTACATTACCTTGTCGTTGTTATCAAAAGCTGCCGTGGTTTATTCAGTAGATTGTAGTTATTCGAGGAAAAAATTTGATGTGTCCAAGTTTCATGTGATCATTGCCAAGATTTGGAGACGGCTTGTTTCGACGTATGTGTGGGTGTGCTTGTTGGTTGTTAGTTGTGTCACATTGTTTTTTGTTTTACTTGTTCTTGTGTGCAGTGCATGTGTTGTAATTGGGTTTTCGCCGGATCTGATTGTCTATGCTGCAATGATGATGGGGCTTGTTTTTTCGGTTATTTTTGCCAATGCAATCATTATTTGCAACATTGCTATTGTGATCTCAGTGTTGGAGGATGTTTCAGGGCCGCAGGCAATGCTGCGGTCCAGTGTGTTGATTAAGGGCCAGACTCAAGTGGGTCTTTTGATATTTCTTGGATCGACAATTGGGATGGCGTTTATTGAGGGATTGTTTGAGCATAGAGTGAAGACGCTGAGCTATGGAGATGGGTCTTCGAGGATCTGGGAAGGGCCTCTTTTGGTGATTATGTTTTCCTTTGTGGTGCTTATTGATTCCATGATGAGTGCAGTTTTCTACTTCAGTTGTAGATCTTTCAATATGGAAGCTTTGGGTGGTGAAGGCCACTCAATACTAGAAACAATGGCTGTTTCTACTGAAAGGATGGCATTCAATGATATTACTTAGTAATTTTGATTTACTGTTAGCAAAACATTTTTGATTGAATAACATGAAGGATGAAAATTAGGATCTTGTTACCAGTTGTTTATTTACGGCTGAACAGCAGAACAGGATCGGTGTATTGGTACGACAGTATTCCTTCACAAAAGAATATATTGTAGGCGGTGCGGTTGCCTCAAATGGCTCTCAATTCTTGGATGGATATTTGACTTTAGTACATAAAGTGGCTTCTTGCTGATCACAAGGGCATGGGGATGGAAGGAAGGTATCAAAAAGCTTCGTATTGCAGCACTGTAGGAGGTATATTGCTTGTAGGAAAAGTCTTGGAAACTACAATTCCTTTTTGGCTTTTACATGTATAATGCATATACTTTTGTAATGGCAGATGACACAGAATTATCTTCAAATTCATTTTAAATTCGTTTATAGAAATTACTACATGTTCTTTGAGTACTCACTTACGTAGTAAAAAGCTTGATCTCAATTTCATTATAATTTATAAATTTTACATGAAGTATTCATCCCTAGAAGCTAGAAATAAATTACTATCCAAAGTAATTTGGTATACAAGTTGCCATGCCATATTCCAAGGTTTTGAGCATGGTTAAAATATATTTGTGTTCTTGCATGTAGAGCTCTGAATGATAGCCATTGTTCGTATCTACTGATGACATAAATAGATGGTTCTGCTTCTGCAGCTTCAATTGTTTCAGTGTGTTCTGGGATTCCATGATCATGAGGCTCATTTACAATATTAGGAGCTAATTCGTTATTATGTTGTTAAAGATGTTAGCTGATAAATCTGATTATTGGAAATGGAAAAGGGGGGGCAAACCATGTTGAAATTGGACGAGGAGATGGTAGGAGGCCAGCACCTGGGGCCTTCGCGGTTTGTCCTTATGTCTGCCTCCCATCAATTTTGAACAGCCAAGCACATTATTATACAAATACTGCTAGAATGCACCTAGACCGAAACAATAGAAAAATGATAAATTACATTTCATTGCTACAAATTATTGGGGAAAAATTAAATTAGTCTCTAAATTTTAGTGCGATTTCAATTTAACCCTTTGATTTTTAATTTTGGTAATTAGGTCTTCAAGTTTTACCTCTATTTCAAATAGCTCATTTTGCCAAGTTGCTGTCTAATTAGTTAACGTGTCACGTCAGACTAATAAATTAATGACACGTGGCTTGCATTTAACATGTTAAGTATCAACCGTTCATTTTTTCCACATGACGCATTTACTTTAAATTATAAATAATGTTTAAATAAAATTAAAAACAAAATTTAAAAAGAATAAAGGAAGAGATGTGGCCAACCACCCCTCATTTGGTGAGGGGTGGCGAGTTACCCCTAACTAGTGAGGGGGTAGGGATGCTTGGCGAGTTGGTTAATGGGCGGGATCTTTTTTAAAAAAATTGCCCAAAACGGGCGGGTAACGGATTGAGGGTATGCGTATGCGGGACACAACCCGACCACCCTCCCATTTAATATTATATATAATTCATATCTAATATATATCAATATAATTGACATATGCACGCTATACATACCACCTTGATTTTGAAAAAAAAAAGGAAATTCAAAATCATCCTTGTAACGCTCACCACAAATAAATGCCATATTTCACATTAATCCACGTGATGCTTTTACTATTACCTTATGACAATGCTATGATATATATATATATATATATTTGAATTTAACTTAACTAGAAACTATAAAGTTAATACCAAAGATTATATAATTGCGTATATTCACAACTTATACACCTGTTTAGTTTAACTCATACAAACACTATTGGAGAATGATACATGCACTCATGGTACACAACAAATATACTATCACAAGGCACAATTCTTGTGGTAGTGCACTTGTTGTGCACCATGAATATTTTGAGCATTTCCCTAAAAGCTAAGTCTCCCCAAACTCTAGAGGGTAGTAATCCAAATAGTTGTCCGACCCCTTCTCGTCTCCTCCGGCTATTGATGTAAAATCAAACAGTTTTATCGGTGAAAATTGGTGAGTCTACGACTCAGTAAGTAAAACATATTCCAACCAATACTCCGAGCGATGTAAGCCATTTTTTGCTTTATCAAATACAAATCTAAACCAAATTTATAATCTATGCTTTCGCCTCTGTCGCATTCCTATTCAATTTCCTAAAAATCAATATTGACCATTTGAGCAATCTCTCAACCACCAAACCTCACAAAACAATCAAAATACCTCTTCCCAACCATCACATCATTGAAACTTGATACATTAAGCCAATTTTGCTATTTTATGCTGCAAGGAGGCAGGGCAGGATTAAAATTTTAAGTGTGGAGGTAAATTAAGAAGAAACAAAAAAAAAAAAAAAAAAACTTTTTAAGGGATAAAAAATTAGTTTTGGAGGGTCTATCTCATTAAAAAAAAAAAAAAAAAATTCTGAAAAATTTAAAATTTTAGGGTCCATGTAGTAATTAGTCGGTTTGCCGGAAAATCAACATCAAATTTAAATTTAAAAGGACTTTATTCATTTACGGAAAACAAACAAGTAAGAATTGATTCAGAAGATCGAATAAAACAATTATAATTGATCCTAGGGATAAAACAATTATAAAAAAATATATTGGAATAAAAGAAATAAATAAAAAAGTTCCTCGAGGGTCATACAAATTAATCGACGAGTTAGAACAGCATGAAGTAAAAACTGACGAAAATGAGATAGCGTATCATGAAATTCGTTCAAGAAAAGCCCGTGCAAGGAGATGAAAGATTTTTTAGAAATGCTACTTTGTATTGTTTTGTCATTCTACCATCATTTTTAGTTGATGTGATATTGTTAGTTTATCATTGAATTTTTTATTTTTTTACAGTCTATATTATTTTTCAAAAAAATTATTTCAGCTGAAAATATATATTACTCATATTTTATTTTATCAAAAAAAGCCGAAACAAACATGCCTAAATACCATTATTCATATTTTTAAGACATGAAATTACCTACTCTGCAGTAAATATATACAGCCAAAAGAAAAAAGAAAAAGTGAGCCGATTGTATTAATAGTTCTCTCTTTTTTATTTATTTATTTATTTATTAAATAATAGTTCTCTTTCTGGGTAAGCTCACACCGGCGAAACGGACACAAAGCAATTCCTCATTTCCTCTCTCTCTAAAAACTCGAGCTGTTGGGTGTTTTTTTTCATTCAGTGCAAACCTTTTGGCCCCTGCAGCCTGGTTTAGGGCTACGAAAGCACACTGAGGAGGTGAGCAAGTTAACGTTCACAAAACTTTATGGACTACAATCTCCTTCACTGCTCTACAATTTTGGATTTTGCATTTCATTTGGGATTTCGATTGTTTAAGCTGCCACTCCGAGTACGGGGTCCAAATTTATTGACCCAAAGTTTGTTACTGTATTAGATACTTGTTAGTTGTTGAGTTGCAACGAATGAAGAACTGTCTACCTTAACTGTTTGATAAAATGCCCAAAAGAAATATTAGCAAGGTTGAAGCAGAGCATTATCGAATTATCTAATAAAATTATCTGAGTTGTAATTTCACTTGATTGGAAACTAAAATGATATTAATAATTGATAGTAGTGCTGCTGCTAAATCAAATAGGTTGCTAAAATACTTGTAATACATTTGATTTTGTTATTTTTGGGAATTAAGGAGATGAAGTAGGCATCATGCACTGTGTTAGTTGCTAGAACTTACATACTCGTAATCAGCTTGAACTCTTTAGATGCTAGTCTAAACCCTGTTGCTTTTAGTGATTTTACTGAACATATGTATTTGGGCATAGTTTCTCTCTGTGGTTTAGTGACTTATTGGGAAGCTCTAATTTGACTTAAATATGTGACAGAATTGAAATGGACAGCTTCCGCCAGGAGAAAGTACAGAGATTTGAGGAATTTGTTGATCGACGCTTGAAACCAGATCTTGTTCAAGCTATTGCTGAACGGTATGTCTTTGTTCACTCATTTCTTGCTTATTTCCGTTGAAAGTGCTTTTAAAAATATCTCCACCTGCCTCCTAATTAGAGTAAAACAATGCCATTTGGTTGGTGTTGAGATTTGTTTAAATGGATGCAACATAGATTGTAAAGAACACATTATTCTTTCTTATAAGAGATTCTATCTTCATTTTTTTTTCTTTTTATAATTATTTATTTATTTATTTTATTTATTTTTTTCAGGCAGCATATATGTTTGTTAACAAGTTCTAGATTGAAACTTGACATTCTAACTCAATCATTTGAGTTGGTACAATTTGTTTTATTATGGTTTCAAAATTCACAACTGTTTTGTGAAAGCGAATAGTTTAAGAAGCAGCAAATATCTCATTGGCCAATCCATATAGTTTGGATAGTGCTTTGTTGATATGTTTGTTGTGACATGAGAAGTGGGAAGAAGCACTAAACTTCCAAACAATGCGATTTGTAGCTTCATTAATTTTTCTGTTCTTATTTTGCAGGGACAAGGTCTTTGAACAACAAAAAGTTTTGTATCCTTTCCATTCTGTGTGTGTGTGTGTGTCTCTATATAAGGAGGGGAACAAGTACACTTGGAAAGCACAGTACACCGAAGAGTTGTATGCTGCATTCGGGATGGATGAATTGCTCCCGAAAAGAAATATATTGATTCTCTCCCAATCGGTTGGACCGTAGGTGTGATGATTTACTTTACGAGCGAGGCCTCTGGTTAAAGTCCATGATGGCCTAGCTATGCCAAGTATGACTTGAACTATTGATTAGTTCGTGCATATATATTTCTTATTTGCCACATTTGTTTGAATTCACAATAGATGGGACTTGACGCATTAGCTACAACATTGCACGGGTCGACATGCACAACACCTAGAATCTATTGTTTATGGCTAGGACTACTGGGCTATCTAATCCCATTTGCTCCCTTAGCTTTTGTCTCTCAGTGTGTCGGCCCAGCAGAGTCTCTTGAAGACAGTGCCCAAATCATTATGCCCTTCGTGTGGGTCAGAACTTACCCGACAAGTAATTTTGTTACCTTAGGACTGTTATTGTTATGTCCACTATTCATCGGGACTTCGGTTGCTGGCTCCCCTGTCATTAGGCCACCAACTTCCTTGACCTTTTGGCACTAGACAAGCATCAACCCCATACACGGTCTTACAACATATGTATTACGTAATAGCTCATTGATTGAGCGCTCTTGCACTAATAGCAAGATACCACTTTGGAAAAGCTAAAATTTTAACATTGTGTTAGGACCTACGGGCTAAGGAACAGTTTCAGATAGATAGTTTCTTTAGGGCATAGGTCTCCCAAAAGCTAACGGAGGCACACAAAGGTTTCTTTGGGCTAGACGGAGATTGGCCATCGAGTGCAAAGGTAGAAGGGAGCTTGATTGCAAGATCCACCGGTCAAGCAAGGAAGAAAGTCGACCTTAGTAATCCGACAATGCCGAGCAAAATGGCTGTTTCTCAACAGATGAAAGTTACTTTGGCAATCTATACATACATAGATGTGTGTGTATATATATATGTATATATTAAATATTATATTAGATTTACTAGATTTTATATTATTAATATATTTCATATTAATATAAAATAAATTATAACTATAATATATAGTTAACTAAAGTGTCTCTTATTTAAATCATTCAAAATACCTAGGGGTAAACCATTGATTCGGTATGGGAGCTAAGGTCCAAAATATGGAAGAAAGAGGTGTTTCCATGACTCTTCGACCCAATCAATCTGTTCTGCATAATCTCTATTGTATAGCCACATATCTTTCCGGCCAAGGAAAAATTTCCATTAATGAAAGATGTAAATTCATTGGAAAAAAAAAAAAAAAACCCCATGTCGGATGAAATGGTTGTTGCTATATGTTACAATAACGGACCATTGGTTTAACGAAATAATTTAATAAAATAGATAAACTTTTCTCTTCGCCTCTCAGTTTGACAAATCTTAAGGTCAAGGTTCAAACGAGGAAAGGTTTAGGGTATATATATACACTGGATAATACACAATTTACTCACCTGCATGGGATTGAACCCATCACCCCATTCTCCACCACTTCTTAAGTGGGGAGGAGATGCCATTTGGTCCAAGGACCATCATTCTAATCACATTTCTTGAGAAATATAGCTTGCTTCCTGTTTCCTTTTGACTAGCTTAGGGGTTGCTTCAGAAACATAATTTTTTCTATTTTTATTTTTATTATTATTATTTTTTGTGCAGTACCTATTTATCAGAGAATAAACTATACATTAAACATAGCAACCCCATGTGTTGGTGCTTTTTGGTGTCTGTGTTTACTTGACTCTATGCACTTATAGCTCGGATTTGCGAAGGAACATAGAGAATCTACAGAAAAATAGTGTAACCAGTCTTAGGACCATGGTCAATCTTGGCTCTGAAGTGTACATGCAAGCTGATGTGTAAGTCTCTAACATCTCATCTTTTCTGATGCTTTGTGGTGCTGCTTTCATGCTTATACATGTGATCGTGTATGGTGTGTGCAGTTGTATCTTGTATATTTTGTTATTTTTCTGCTTCCGTTTAACGATGATACTATAGCTGGTTCACTTGTTGTCCATTATGTCGTAGTTAGCTACTAGTGTCCTTGCTTCCCTGTGGTGCTGATTATCATCATCATGGATCATGTTGGAAAAAGCATTTACATCTTATGCAGGGACAGATCAATGGGACATAGTTTGCGGGCCCGGAATTGAATGAATTATTTCAGTGATGGGGTTACAAAAAAATGTGTAATGTTTGGAGGGGAAAAAAACAATTTAAAAGGATAGTCTCTCCTTTGTTGTCCATCATGTCCTACTATGAATGAAAAAATAGCTTCTTTTTTTCTTTTTTTTCTTTTTTTTTGGGGGGGGGGGGGGGTTGGGGGGTAGGGGATGGGCGGGAGAATGTGGCCCAGCTTTCAAGTCTGTCCATGGTAGTATGGGCACTTTATATGTTGTTTTAGTCTGAGCATGACCACTTTGAACTAAGATTTTGCATTGAACTGGCTGTAGCTGTGTTGAATGAGATAATTAGTTTATAGTTACAATTTTTACTGTTTTAGCCTGATTTTATTTTTAATGGTTTGGGGGCTGTTTTGTACATGCTTAACAGTCCAGATACACGGCGCATATTTGTTGATGTTGGACTTGGATTCCATGTGGAGTTCACCTGGCCTGAAGCTTTAAATTTCATATCACTAAGGGAAGAAAAGCTAACCAGGTATACAGTATTTCTTTTATAACATGATATGCTATCATCAATTGTATTCCAGCTGTAATGAATTGAGTTGCCCATGAACAATTGGAGTTTGACTCGTTTAAGCTCGACTCAAGTTTTGTTGGTTTAACAAATCAAACTTAAAACAATAAATTTGGCTCAAGTGTTAAACGAGTTAAACTCGTATGAATTAGGTTTGAGTCTGGTGAAAAACTACCTATCCTTGCCTTCTCCCCTCCCTCCCCCCTTCTCCTCTCCCCTGAAAGCCATTTAAATTCACTTGGGAAAAAAAGAAGACCACATAGAGTCATCACGTCAACCACCTAATTTATTGATCCCACCCGTTCCACTTCGACAAGGGCACATCGGTGTTGGCCAATGAGATCAAAAAAGCCCTGGAAGGGAACAACGGCGAAGAAGGCCACCATGCACCTCCTCAATGGCGAGACCACCTCCAGTTCTTCATAACCATCACCCGCTAAGTTCTCCCCTCTAAGGACCACACAATCCAAGAGCTCCCGCTCTACCCTATCATCTGTGACTCCATCACATATCTCAAGGACCTCTGTCATGATTTTTATCTTTTTTCTTCTAATTTTCCTTTTGTGTTTCGACACCACAGATACGCGTTCCTTTATTTATGATGGTTGATCTATGCATTTCTTGGTTTGTCTATGCAAACTAGAAATTAACTTGAGTTCGAGTTTGAGCTCAATTCGTTTGGTTTATTCGAGTCTAGATGGAGCTGAGATCAGACCTGGCTAGTTTTGGTAGATCTGAGGTTGAACACCCTTTTGAAGCTCGACTTGAGCTTGAACTGAGCTTGAGCCGGCATATTTTTATTTATTTATTTATATTTTATTGAGCCGAGTTTCAAAGCCAATACTTGGCTTGATTGCAGTCTTAATTAGTATGGTG
Source organism: Alnus glutinosa (assembly GCF_958979055.1). Classification (NCBI taxonomy): domain Eukaryota; kingdom Viridiplantae; phylum Streptophyta; class Magnoliopsida; order Fagales; family Betulaceae; genus Alnus; species Alnus glutinosa. The sequence continues at coordinate 6,685,355 of NC_084886.1, read as the reverse complement.
TTTACTCGTATAAATTTATTTGTTTACTGTTGCATAGCTTAACTAATTTTGAAAGTGATTCAAGCACTTCTTGAAATCTATTTGGTTACAACTATATCAAAGTGCTGCTTATATAGCACTTTTTGAACTTAGTATAGAAACACTCTACTCAAAGCATGTGCTTTCTGGTCCTTGTATGGATTCTTTTTCATATATCAAGGTTCCTGGGCCACTGCCAAGTTTGATCCTAACATTCACGCTTCTGAATGTTCATTGAATGATTATTTAAGATGTGAAGGCTTACACAGGTTGCTAAATCTTAATATACCATTTTAATCATCAATAGAATCTGATGCTTACAATCTTCACCAATATGGTAGTTTAATTACACTATTTGCTCTTTCCTGTCCGTTCATCTGACTTGATATTTTTTTTAATAGCTTGTTCTGTATATTTAAGCTTCTTTTCTTATTTTGTGCAAACTACATTCAAACTGAATGCGGCTGGATTCAATTATGCAGGCAAATAGAGGAGTACACTCAGCTAATTGCTTCTATTAAATCCCAGATAAAGCTGGTATGTTCATTTATAATGATGGTTTGCCTTTTATTTATTTTTCTAACTAACATCTCTTGCAAAGTTGGAACACCCAGTTAAGGGATCTTCCAGTGAGGTCCTTAAGCCAGGGTATCTCTTTTCCCTCTTCTTTTCTCTAAAGAGGGCTGCGTGTTTGTTCAAATTCTATTAAACTACAGATGGAAGATAACAAGTTTGGGAGGCGTGATTGTATTGAAGCATTTAAGATAAAATGTGAACCAAGGATAAAAGTTTTCTTGATATTTTGAATTTAAGTTCTTTATGAGGAAGACACATTTATGATGAAAGTTAGCTTCTTTTGTTTCACCTGTGAACAAGTCCTTCTTTCTTTCTGTTTTCTGGGCTCTATGGACAAATGATCTCATTTGATTGCATACAGGTTTGTGAAGGGATTCGGGAGTTACTGCAACTTCCAGCAGAGAGATCTGTACGAGGGCCCATATTTTGATATTTTACCTGAATGTATATCTCGGTTTTTCGTCTTACATGACTTGCACTCCCCTCAAGAAGAAACTCAAGAAAGGACTGAATGCAAGGAAGCGAAAGGAAAGATCATTATGTGCCAATGCAAAATATTACCTCTTTAGTCTACACTTTCTTTGTTAGCGCCACTCGATTGGTTATCTTTCTCTAGAAAGTTTAGTCAGATGAGCTTGGATATGAATTTTGCTACAAATAATATAATTACTAAATGAACCAGATGGATCATGTATAGATATTAAAAAAAAAAAAATTAAAGTCTTATAATTGTGTTAATTAAGCTTTCTAATACTTTGACTATTCAAGGCGTCAGCAAATTTAAATTTTGAAAGACACAATTATTATTATTATTATTATTATTATTATTATTATTATTATTTATTCATTTCTCTGTTGTAAACGAAAGGAAATTGTTCGAAGTGCAGATTACATATGAAGGCTTGAGCTGACTGCTGATATGGGTAAGCCCAAATCGGTTGCAGCCTATAAGGATAATCCAAGGTTAATGTCACAAGCCCAAGCTGAATTTGACAGAACTCGGCCCACCTTTACTTTGCTGCTATGTGAAGACACCTTTGCTTTGTCTGCCTTAAATATGCTTTTTGCAATTAAGTATTCAAATTGTTAATAATTTAAAAAATGAACGTGAGAGAGCTTGATTGGAATTTATCTCTTCAAATAATTTTTGGCATGGATTCTTTTACATTAGCTGTTTAAATTATTATCAATTTGAATAGTTAATTGTTGTGGATTTCAATCCTAACTGAACGCCAAAATTTTCTCTCATTTTTAGAAATTTCCTAGTAGCATGAGCATGAGTAGAAAAAAATGTACAAGGTTTAGGTATTTTTTGTTCGGTTCACAAACCAAATGATATGAATAAGAAAATAAAAAATAAAAAACATATATTATTATTTCATCTTGTATTTAGTGATGGAGCAAATGGAATCCAATTTGCTGCCAACCGGCCGGTCGGCCAACCAACCCTACTTCTCTATGCATTATATGCTTCTGCTGATCTGTAGAAGCAGCTGTAGTCCAACGGAGGATAGATGATGTGGCCTGTTGGTTGTAACTTGTGGGGATGGGACAATACGCCACATCATGATCCGACTGTTTATGTGGTGGCCTACTTTTGTTTACACCGTTAACTATTAGGCTGAGAGATGATTTTGTCCGTTGGATCCATCACAAATAGAAGAGAAAACTCATTTACCGACAAAAATTGTGTAGGACTACTGGATTGATTGGACCAATAATGTTGAAATAACAACGTTAGAGCAGTTTTTTTTTCTGCACCGCCCTGTGAAGTATGAACAAGGGTGAAAATAAAAAAAAATATCACATCTCTCGCCGCGAAAATCAAATCCAAATCCACATTCCCAGTCTAGTCATCTACACCAGCCCATCTTGGTCCCATTTCTGAGTTGTCCAATCATAAATATGATCTTTTAGTATCAACTCAATGCATCAATTACAGGAGAAAATTTTGATTCATTTTATGTATGCTTTTTATTACTCATTTTTTAAGATGAGTTGATAGTTCTCAATGTAAGACAAATTAAGCCTCTACTTAAGGTCTCCTAATCTATAAAAGGTTCTAAAACATATATATATATATATATTAAATTTGTCAAAAAAAAGTTTAAATTAAAGCATGACCCACTTCTTTTTGTATTTCTTTTTTCTCTTATTTTATTTGTCATCACTTATAATCTTTTGCTTATTGGTTTTATCATTATTTATTTTTTTGATATTTTATACTTACTTTCAAACACCACATTACGAGTTCCAATATCTCATCGTAATTGTGCCATTAATTTTAGTACACAACTAATTAAATTTTAATTACAATAAACTATCCTACAAGAAGAATAAAATAGATTAGTCATATCATCATTTTAGAACAATATTTATTATTAATAAAACTTGAACATGAAAATTTAATTAGTAATTTTCCATCTCAAATAGCTAGAAAAATGACTTTTGAAACTAGAAATGCTTCATTTTAATTTTTTTGAGCGCCCCAATTTAAGATACTATCAAAACAAAGATTTTAAATTTGAATATTGTAATAGTAATTTGCCTTTTTATTTTATATTATTATTCGTTGTCCCTCATTTATGGGAAGAAGCATTATTAAAGTATTAATTAATTAAATAAATATATATATATATATATATATATTTGTTTTATAAAAAAAAAAAGAAGAAGAAAAGGAATAGAGGGTAAAATCGTATTTTGAGGTGACCCTCAGAAGAAACAAAAAGTTGGTGCCCCAAAACGTGTAGTTTTTTGTTTGATAGGTCGTCGGTACATGGGGATTGTGATGGAACGGGCCGTAGAGCATCTGTATGGAACTGTTCCATCACCGACAAGAGGAATCCCGGTTATGTAGTTTCGTATTCTCATTAAAATTTCGTTGATTCTCGTGTAAATATTAATTTGTTTTTGGTTACTTATCGGTGGTCCCTATCACTTTTTTTGATTTCCCCAGTCTTTTTGTCCCTTTCCGAGGCCGTGCAGGACCGGAAGCTGGAAGCTGTGGGTGACGCGCGCTCCCGGAGAGAAAAGCGAAATGGGGTAATAAGAGAGACAAAAGGGGAAGTCGAAAGTCAGACTTCTCTCTCTCTGGATTTACTTGGGTTCTTGCATTCTTCCTTTTTTACCCCCTCCTTCTCTCTCTCTCTCTGACTGTTCTGTTCGTAATATTGGGGTGACAGGTGGCACTGGGCAGGGGTTTCACTGGGTGAAACCATTCGTGGGGGGTCCCGCGAAGGGGGTCTCTCTGTACAAAAGTCTGGTGTTGCATGCATGGATGGTACGTATAATACATATACACACTGATCTGACATAGTGACATGGTGTAGGGCTGTCCCCAAAATCATCAATTGCCCCTACATTCTTAATTATCAAACAATGGATGGGACCCCTCATACTTTCCACTTTCCAGGACCCAAGTACACAGTTATAACTCATAACAGAGCCTAGATTTCTCCTTTTTTTCTTTTTGAAAAATGTTCACGTTCATTACACTTGGATATTTATTACCCATCGAGAAACATATAATATATACGAGAGTCTTGCATATAGTATTAATCTACAATATTATTGGGCAATATTCTAATTTTTTTTTTTTAACGTAAAAGCCTTCTTCATTGCCGGAACAAATGCCCGGAGGAACAACAAACGGTTACAGTAACAGAACAAATACATAGAAAGAAGACCATTACAACCGCCCAAAGGCGAAGCTAAACCAAGGCCAAAGGCCGAGAGACGTAGCTAATAGGTAAAGAACCTACTAACCACTAAGCCAGGGGAAACCCTAGCTTGAAGCAGCTACCGGAAACCGGTAGACTGTGAAAACAAAAAAGAATATACAATAACAACAAGGAGAAACTCAGGAAGACAAGCCAGGTAACAGACCGCCGGAAAAACCCGCTCGAACAGAGCACTCGACTTCTCCGGGAGCCCCCCCATCAACGGACGACCTTCAGAGGTCCAAATCTGCACCTAGCGAAGCCGGATGAAGAGGTCGTGACCCGCACGCTCAAGGGCCAGAAAGAAAACCCTCGGCGTGTGCAGATCACGCGCCGACCAGGAGAGCGCGATGCGGTCCCGCCAAGTGACCGTCGAGACCCGAGGAAGCCGAAGACCGCCATAGGAAGATTCATGTCGAAAAATAGCCAGCCGAGGTTAACAGATCTAGCCTTGAACGACATCTCCACCCGCCATTCTCCAACACCCGTCTATCTCCATGAACCATCAACCAAAAGCTTCTGCTTGCACCAACAAAGACAAAACAAAAGAAAAGAAAGAACAAAGCAAAAACACACAACCTCCACCAGTGCTACACTGGGAGGAAAAAACACTCCGACAGCCCAAGAGACTCGGAGACAAAACAACTACCACTGGGGCAAACGACCCAGGGTGAATAAAACCCAGGCCCAAACAGCCAAGGGAACCAAAACCAAAAAACAAGACCGGGAGGAGGAGGCGAGAGGCCTCCCCCCCCGGACGACAAGAACTCTCTCACCCCTCGCTCTCTAGAAACGTCTCAGACTTTCTCTCTCTTCAGCAGAAAGAGAGAGCCCCCCGGGCAATATTCTAATTGAATGTGTTGTTTAGTCGCTGACCCTTGGCCGGGCAAACCTTTTGCCATGTATTACCTCTCTACGGGGCATGGCATTGACAAGGTAATGGAGACGAATTAAATGCCTGCCTATTACATGGTGGTAGGATGCAATGTGCGTTTTCTGACTCAGTGCGGCGTTCTTTATGTTCTGTAATGAATCTTGAAAGTAGTTGAGGTGACTCGAGAAAGACTGTGATCCCCTGCGACCACTTTTCTAAGATAGTTGAAGTTTGTTTCTTTTTCTTCTTTTTTTTCATCTTTTTTGTGGTGAAAAAATATTTTGAGTTGTTTGAGTTGAAAAAAACAAAAATACAAACAAAGATGACCTTCACTCTCAATTGAGCAATAACTTCCTGTATAGTTACCATCAGGATCAGGGTAAATTTGGCTTTAGAGTTTAGGCTGTTTGAGGCCTTGATGTGCTCTAGTTATATGTTCAGCTTTAGTCAATACCATACTCATGAGGTTTGTCTTGTTAAGCACTCGTCAATGATTGATTGATTCAATGCAATAGTGTAAGAAGAGATCAAATCAAAAAGGAGGAAAAACACATGGTATTTTCATTCAAGGATTTAAGATCAGTAAGACCAAATGTAAAATTGAACAACTTCAAATTAAGCAGCGATGAGAGAGATTCTCGATAAATGTAAGGAATTTTTTTACCACAATTTGCATCATCTAGAAAGGCTGCCAGATAATTAGCAATTCATCCTTGAATTGACCTACAAGTTAGTCATAATTGGGAACTAGCTAGCTTATGCAATCGTATTAGACTACATCTCTCTGGAATTCAATTGTATGGGGGGTCATATAGTTTAGAATTTTGAATGCAACGAGAGCAAGAAAAATCAGCAGTAGAACATGAGTTTCTTGACATTTTCACTAAGTTTTGGTAGGGGAGTAGCTTTTGGAGGGGCAGCTCGGGAGAGTGTTGAAGCATTTCTCATATATCCTGTATTCTCTGACCGCTCAAGGTAAAGTCTGCCTCTGTATGCAGCAAGGTGGGCATAGTAAGCCGGAGGCACCAAGGAAATTGGTTTGGTGCATCTCACAAATGTGTAGCAGAGACTGTAAACCAGCTTCTGTAGTTCATCAGAAGTGAACTGGTTTTCATCCCACAAGACATGGTAATGGGTTGGCCGGCTTGTTCCTTTCACACCCCAATGGCTACAAAGATAGAAATCAAATTCCCTTGGATGAGTAATCACAGTATCAACCACTGTGCCTGGAGGAACATTTTCATCAAAAAACTGGTTTTGAGTGGAAGATGGATCGGTTTCAAAGGGAAACAACCTTGTGTGATGCCTCTTCTGGACTACTGAAAAAGTGATGAGAGGCTTATAGCCAGGGAATCTATAACATGCGCCTCTAATGGCTTGCAGCTCCTCTTCGAGTACTTTATAAAATTGGGTTTCACTTACCCCATCCCTAAAGAAGATTATTCTATTGGGGAGTTTCTTTACTTCCTGGCAAAAATCCTCAAGTAATTCCCAGACCATAGCACCAAGATCCTGTATGATTTCTTGTCGATGTGTTTGGGACCTCATTCTTGAAACATACTTGTTTGCTGCTGGCCAATTCATGCTACCAACCACAGCAGCAACAGATGGGCTGAAATCATCAAGTGGGTGAGGGTGTGTCACATCAGCACCCATAAAAATCACTGGCTCATCAGACTGGAAGAGACGTGGGATTTGAGAGGGTAATGAATTGTACAAGGCAACTGTGCATCCACCAACTTTGGCATTGATCTTGAGAGCCAAATTTGCCAGGAATTGAGAACTCAACTTGCTGAGGTTCGGATATAAGCAACACTGGCTTACAACCCCAATGCTTGTCTCTGCAATTCGCTTCAGATCTGCATAGCCTCTATGTTTTCTCTCCATTATACAAACAAGCACCTGGAGATTGTTTGATGCCGCTTTGTGTATTTTCTTGAGTTTAGATTCCAAAAGGGAGACATTGTTAAGCACTTGGGTTGATTCAAATTGGGGGCTAACTATTGTGCTTTTGTTGAGAAAGATGCCTAGTTGTTCACACCTCTGTGATAGCTGGTTTATGAATTTCGGAACGTAGGACTTCTGCTCAGAGGTGCCACCGAAACTTATCAGTGCCCACCTTTCAATTTTAGCTCCTTCAAAAACGTGGCTGTCCAGAAGGTTCCACTGTCTGTCATTGCGGGAAGGAATCAGTTCCCTCACATGGCCACCATCGCCAAGCTTTAACTTGGGAGGTTGAAGAATTCTTCCATTTAATCGCGTCATTTCTCTGGAAACATCGAGTTTGAACTCTCTTCCTTGGATGCCACTGTCAAGATAGAAAAAAAAAAATTAAATACTTAGAAGTAATTTGATAGCCAACCAAGAAAGTTCTAATGGTAACAAAAACTTTCAAGACAATTCAGGACAGAATTTCTTCACTAGCAAACTTTCAAAAATAACCTTGTTGGTCCAACAGGTCCTCTCATGACTCCATCTATAATAGCTTTTCGCTCTCTTGGTCGCTGGCAACCCATCTTAAGTATTCTTGCAGTCTGATCATCTGAAAGCTTCCCAAGAAACTTCTGGCCTTCACAAATCATACAAAGCTCCATAGGAAGATAACACGGTTTACTCCGACTAATTTGCAAGCATGGCATGTTTCTGAACTGTATATCATAATTGTAATGCTCCTTGAAGTAAGACACCACCCTCAGGTTCTTCCCATCCCTGTCTGCAAAACAAAGATTTTCAGTAGCTTCCTCAGTTAAGCCAAAGACCCTATATCTCTGAAGAGTTTCTCTATGGCAAACAAAGACCCTGATGTTCTTCAATGCCTTCTCCACTTCCTTCCTCTCTTCACCATTTAAACCCCTTGTCTTCCTTTGAGAAAGGTCCCGCAGAAATTCAAGACGCTTCTGCAAGTAGGGGATTACTCCAATGCTTTCATGAAAAGCACTCACAGAGAAATCTACGTTGAGAGCAAGTCCTTGTTGGGTTGGACGAAGGCTCTGAAAGAACCCCCTGAATCCAACAGCTCCACCCCCAATATCTTTAGTTCCTCCCATTGAACTTGAATATAGTGATCTCCCAACAGAAATACATTTCTCTGTCGGGCTTTCCCTTAAAACAACATCCAAAGCATGGAGATAATCTTGAGGAAGCGGGATCCAATCATCTCCCTCCTTGCTCAAGTAACTAGTTAACTCCTTTCCATCAAACTTCGACACAAGTTTGATGTTTATCCGAAATAGTTTAAGCTTTTGAGGCTTCTCTAGCAAGTCATTGAATTCTCCTTTTGGCAAAGTTGACTTGCTAGTGGGGAGTGGGAGGCTTACATAGAATTCAAGCCTATCATTTTGGAATTCGACGGGGCTGTAAAGGTTCTTTCGACCATCATAGGCCGGAAAAGAACTGGAGAGCACAATCGAATTTTCCTCAACCAATTTCTGTTTGATCATTCGGGCAACTTCTTTGGGGGGATTAGGAGAGATTTCGACATTGTAATGGAAAATTCGTTGAGATGAATCAAATTGGACAAGAAAATGGTTGGCTAGGAGAGAGATAACTGGCCCTTCTACACCGCCTGAATCTGGTCTTCTTGCAGTCACTAGTGCTTGTGATGTCCTTGCACCTATGACCCTTCTTCCATTATCTCCTTTAGGGGGTAAACTTTTTGGCCTTACGAGTCCCTCTGGAGCTGATTAGACAAGGAGGACAGAACAAGATGAGTCCAACTGATTAAACTCTACCAATCATAAAATTGAGAAATATTAGGCCTAAATCGCCATAATTGGTGGAATACCTTAAACTACAAAAGAGAAAGATTACAATACTCGACACTTCAATATCAAAACCAGAAGGGCATGTCATTTTTATCAATTATGTTCTCCTCAGAGTAGATAACTCAAATATCAAGATTTCCATATTTTGAGTAAGAACAAAGAGATAAATTGGCCCAAAAGAAAAGAAAAGAAAAGAAAAAATGAAAAAAGAAGAAGAGGGAAAACAGAGTAAATAGCACGTCTTTCTCAATTCTCGGCCTTCTCCAATGGTTAAAACTACGATAGTAAGCTACATGAACAAAGCACATACCCTCCCCAGAATCTTTAACCATAAACCATACTTGCACTTCCAAAGAACAGGAAGCAAATAAAGGGGTAAAAAACCGAACAAATAAAAGAAGAGGCCTTTGATATTTACCTGTTGAAATTGTGACATTTCGAACCTGGGTATCTGAGGAGGCGACAAGAGGAGGGTTATTCAGCTTGCATGAAGGTTTGTAGAGATGGGTTTTTGTTCTGAAGCTCTGGTTTTGAGGAAGAGGTGGAGTCAAAGCCAGCTGAAGTGGTATTTGAGGAGGCAGGGGAAGCAGCGCTGGGTAGTATCTCTGGTACTGGTTCTGGTTGCTGAACCCATACTGATTTGAGTACTGTAGTAGCTGATGCTGATACTGGTACTGATGCTTGGGGGGGTTTGCTCTGCCCCTGAAACCTCTCGTTTTGGTGGTGCATTTCTTGTTAGCATTGGGCTCCTCTGTCTTTTCCATTATTTGCTAGAGAGAAAAAAAACAAGACTGAGAGAGAAAGAGCAAACAGAGATGGGCATGAAACAGAGAGAGAGAGAGAGGTTCTGATTTTGTTATCAGTGGAGACTGTAGTTATTGTACAGTGAGAGCTTCTCTGCGTCCAGCTCTAGAGGAAGTATGATACCCGGTGAAGTCTATTTCAAAGGGAACAGAGGTGAAGGCTGAAGGCCTGGATATTGCTCTATAAAAAGAACCATGAATGACAGTATTGTCTATTTGGAGTTTTTTAGGGCTCTCTAAACAACCCTTGGGAATAAATATGGATCTGTTTTGTTTCCACCTGGAAAACAATACAAGGCTATCTTTGCCTTTTCTTGAAAATGTTTGGTCGGTCAAATGGGGAGGGAATAAAAAAAAAAAGGTACTCTCTCTCTCTGCTATAGAAAATTAGAAATTGTGCTGATAGCGATGGCCGATGGACTTTCAGTTCCTCCTCCTTCCAGGGGGTTTAAGCATCATCCTGCCTATCATTTTTATCATTGCCATTGTCTCATTCCAAGCTTTCTACTGGGGTCAAATTCATTTTTATTTTACCACATTTTAATACTTAAAAAGCATCATCATTCATCAACTTCATCAGCTCATAAGCAAACTGCTTATGAGCTGGACTGGGAAGTTTTTGCAGCTTCTTTTCAAACCCTACTTTTGGAGTTACTTAAACGCACCTACGTTATACTTACCCTTTGACCCCTCAGCAGGACAACGTTAAAAAAGAAAGAGAATCTTCTATTCCCCCTTATCTCCTTGGATCCAAACGGGAGCACGAAGGCAACTTTAAACCACCCCCCAGAAATAGAGCTATATTTTTTTATTTTTTATTTTTTTTAAAAGGAAGAGTAGATCTATTATATATGGAAGAATAATGGTATATATTATAATTTTATCTCACAAATTATCTTATAATATTGACGAAATAAACTCAATTAACCTTTTAATTTTTGGATTATGATCCGTAGAAGATTCTCAAATTATAGAATATTTAGGCCGTTTCTAGGCATCGAAACACTTGAAAAATGTCACGGTTTGCCACCTATCGACCCAATTAACCCTTGATTTTTTGGATAATGATCCGTAGAAGATTCTCCAATTACATAATTAAGACCGTTTTTATATATCGAAATACTTGAAAAATGTCGCATATTAAAAATATGACATATTATCTAGACAACCAAGAAAAATAATTTCCTCTCAAAAGGCTTATTTTTCACTTTTAAAGACCTTTTTTTCTTTTTTTTCTTTTTTTTTCCTTCAGAAACATAAAAGATAATTTTTTACTCAAATATTTTTTACAACATAGAGAGCAAGAACCTAATGAAAACATATTCCATTCTCAACTGTAACATGTTACATTTTTAATATGTATCATTTTTCAAGCGTTTTAATATTTAAAAAGGGCCTAAATTCTATAATTTGAGAATAATTTTTTTTAAAGCTATTATCTCTTCAAAATTGATTGGTTCAAGCCACCCTTTTGCCTCATCTTTTGTGAACATGATTAGTAGCAAGGGATGAGGGAAGGGGCCATTGATGCAATTGATCAGAAGGTGGGTCTCTTTAATATTTTAAGGATAGACATCGTTGGAATGTGGTAACGGGACAATATGATTAGTGTGGAGCCCAATGAGATTTAACTCATTTTTAGATTTGGACCACATCATTACCCACTAAGTCCACTCCTTTTTTGGTTCATGAATTCTTCAGCACATGTTGACAAAAAAAATTGAGATTCGTCAGACCGGAAAAAATTAAAAAAAAATTAAAAAAAATTGGTCAGACCATAAAAACACTTTCTCACTTTTCGCTATTTTACACGTGGCAAACTCTCATTCGATGCACTATTGTGCTTAATTACCTGCCCAATTAAAGGAAAACTGAAGTTACCTAACCTCAAAATTAGGTACCATTTTGTTAATCCTCACTGAATTAAAAGTGAAAAAATCCTAGACTTCAATCACCACCCAACCTCAAAAGCTGTGATGATGGCTTTATCTTTATCTTTATTTTTTATTTTTTTTTTCTTTCATTATTCCAAATGAAAAGAGTAAGAACATCCATATATACATAAATTTACATATTAATTATTAGAGAAATTATATAAATACATTTTCTACACATCTCATTTTCAAATCTACCATTAGATTTATGGAATTCACGTTGAATCTGATTTGAAACTTGATTTTACGAAGACGTGCAAGAGATGTATGTGTATTATTTCTCTATTTATTATTTGATTTGCTAGCTTTCAAGGCGGAGCTTTAACCTATATATCCTAGGCAAAAACTTGAACCAAAGACAACTATGTTAGCAGAACCAATCTAACATAAGTACTGATTCGCGCTTAATTGTATACTACTATGTAATTAACCAGAACGAGAGAGATAAGATAGGAAAAAGTAGATTGTGGTGGCCGGCATCAATGGCTGAAAAAAATGTGAAGATATATATGAAGAGATCGAGATGCAACTGGGAGGTGGCGGCCGGGGTAGTGCATGCATGTAGCCTTAATTAATGTGCTGAATACTCTTATTAATTCCTTCTATAATCATTCACAAATAGTGCTTTGATGGGTGCATGTTTCTGGAGAAACTTGCTGCTGCTACTTTCTCATCTGGCTAATTTTAAGTTCCTTTATATCGATCGATGATCTGATCGATGACCATCAGCAGGTCCCATAACACGTTGGGGTTGCTCCCCGAGTGCTTACGTACGTCACCCTCCTCCGTTTTCTAGGATTGATCACCTTGAGCCTTAAACTATGCAACCATATAAACATATAATATAGTTGTTGGAGATCGACAAAGATTAGAAATTTCAATTTCTTCTTGTCATTAATTATGGCTGAGTATCATGATCTATATCAACTAATTAAATTTCAACTCAGTCAAAGAGACCGAATCTTCATCATTTTTAAATTAATTAATTAGGGAAGAATGACGAATTGGTCCGCCTGGTTTTGTAAATGTGACTCAGAATCAACAAAATGACATGTCATCATCATATATGATACTCTTTGACCTGATGACCACATATACGTCATGAGTTGTTATATTAATATTTTCATCATTTCTCAATAAAATCTTCAGCTTCTTTTTCTTTATTAATTTCATAGGTGTATATATATATATATATAGTCTTTTTTTGCTGTTGCACGATATATTTTGGCCAATAATTAAGTATCAGCTCTCACAAACTTATTTAACAAAATATGCTCCATTTGCATAAAAGGATAGTTATGGTAAAAGATTATATAAGAAGCAAGATCTCTCACCTTTGCAAGATTGTAAATAAAGTTGGAAATAAAGCTCACTTTCAACCCGCTTGGAATCAAAGGCCTTTACTCCTAAATCAGACTTCTTAAAAGATCATCTATTCTGGTATTACTCCCACAAAAACACGTTTAACTGCAGAATTCTGATAGGTTCATTTTTATACATAAGCGATGTGGGACGTCACAATCACCTCCTCTTAGGACTCAGCGTCCTCACTAACAACCCTCATGAGATCTCCTATTCTTGGTGTCTCAACAAGTGTCCATTAGCGATCTTCATAGGCTTGTGCACGTTCTCCTCATCTCAGGATGGACAATGGCTCTGATACCATTTGTGTAATGACCTACCCCCAGCGACACAATATTGTCCGCTTTTGGCTTCCCTGAACCAGACTTCTTAAGAGGTCATCTATCCTGGTACTACTCTTACAGAAGTACGCTTAACTGCGAAGTTTTAATAGGTTTATGGTCATCACGGCTTAAAAATGCATTGTATTAAGAAGGTTGCAAATATACATATAAGCATATCACTATTCTCATATCTAGGTGACGTGGTCACGATACCCACATTGCAAATTTTGATAATTTGAGTTCAACATTGCAAAACCCGTGACACTTCTGGTGGGTAAGTATTGAAGTTTTCCTCCCTTATTCTATTTATTTATTTTTTTACAAGTACTGATCTAAAGACTTATTTTTAATGTCACATCATCAAGTTGTATGACATAAATATAGCGATCTACTAAATTATCATTACTCTCTTGATTGGATGCTCTACTACTTCTTCTATTGATTTTTTTTTTTTTTACTAAAATTAAATACAATTGTTTAACCTCTCCTACATTTCCAAAAAAAAAAAAAAAAAAAAAACTAGGAAAAAAGAAAAAACTTCTTTTAAAGATGTCACTTGATACTGATTTTAATCATTATAATAGCAATAAACTTTATAAAAGTTGTCGTGAACAATGCCCAAGAAATAAACTTTTGGAAATTGGATTGAAAAAAGTAAATTAAGATATCAGAAGAACAAAAACAAACCGAGAAATAAGGAAATATTTTTATTAAAATTCTTACATAGTAAACTTTTTTTTTTTTTTTTTTTTTTGACATGTCCACACAAGAGGGGAGAGAGGATTTGAACTAGTGACCTCCGCTTCATGAGGCGTGCATGGTCCCTAGCCGATTGAGCTACCCTTTGAAGACCTTACATTGTAAACTTGTGATTAAGGCTAGTGATGCAGGACAAGACAATAAATATTTGGGTCTTTTATTTTTATTTAGGTTTATTAATTAATGTGGTTATTAGTATTTAGTTTTTAGTTAAGAGTTAAGTGATATTTTTGTATTTTAATAATGGGCTTGATATAAAGTCGGTTAAACTAGGGTTAATGACTTAATGTTAAACAGTTAGTCAATTTAAGTGTATTTTTGTACTCCATTGAAAAACATATTGAAACTTGGAATAAACATATTTTGGTTTTGAGGTGTGACTCCTCTTCTCTCATCTTTTGGGGTGATACTCCATCAAACTCCATTGTTAGCTGGTAAGATTCTGATTCAACTTGAAGTTCCATCAATATTATTTAGTGAGACCCTGTTTAACTTGGATTTATTTATCTTTTCTTTGTTTTTTCTATCCATCTTGCGTAAGCAAGTCTACTGAAAGTTGTATTTTGTTAATTCTAAGAGTTAATGGTTTAATTAAATCAATATCCAGAAGTTTTAGGGCCTTTAGATCAAAGGTTAAGCTCTTAACAATTAGTATATATAAGACCTAGCATTTATGTTATTTAATATATCAAGATGAGTAGAGCCATAAAAAATAAATGACTATCATCGGGTCAATGTCGATAGAGTAAGCCGTTGTGAACGTTGGATTCAGAGGCGTAGTGAAATGTTACGATCCCAAAAGTTAAGACTTTAACCAAATCAGCTTGCAAAAAGACTTTTACATCATATAAAGTGATTAGTCTGTTAAATCAATGGTTAGTTTCTTCCATTGCAAAACTAATTTTCTGATTTAAAATCATCATGTTTCTCTGCGCAAAACTAAATTCTATCCATAATATATAGGACACCGATATGCTCTACTAATTCAAAATTGAGATTATTTATAGCACTAAATATATATATATAAAAATTAATATAAATCAGAAGCGTGGTGATATATGATCCTCTCTTTGTAATAAAAACTATATCTAAAGAAGCTCGTTCCACAAATTAACATGATTTGCAAATGGGAATAAGGTAATTAACTTTGACTTCCTCAAAAAAAGGTAATTAACTTTGACAATCTGCACTAAAAGAACGAAGAATAATCATAGGAATTCATATTAAAGTTAATGGAGTGATCAATTCTTTGTTTGTTTTTTGGTCATTTAAACCATGAGCGTGTGTGTGTGTATATATATATATATATATGGTTAGGCAGATCGAGAAGATCTAGAGAAAATCTTGAATATTTAATCTAAAGAGAATTTCACTTAAAATTCTTGATCTTTTATCACTTTCGAAAAAAGGTACCAAAATTTTAAAAAAGTGTCAATTTAGGGTATCCATCTTTCAATTTTTTTAATTTTTTTTTTCTTTCAATTTCAACAGTTCATTAGAATTTTTTATTAAATCCTGTCAAAATTTCCAAAAGATCACTTTTTTTTTTGGGGGGGGGGGGGGGGGGGAGGGGAAACAAAGAAAAAAAAGTTGCTAAAATTTAGGTATTAATCAGAATTTATGAAAATACCAATGCCAGAATGTTTGAAATTTTTTTTATTTTTTATTTTTCAAATAAATACATGGGTATTTAGGAAATTTTGATAGGATTTAACGGAAAATTTTAAATGATTGTTGAAATTGAAAAATAAAATAAAAAAATTTGAAAGATGAATCGCCTAAATTGACATTTTTTAAAGTTTGAGTATCTATTTTCAAAAGTAATTAAAGATCAGAGATTATAAGTGGAGTTTTCCTTTAATTTAACTAAGATATGTTCTAAAAAGTAAAATCTCATCAAGATATACAGACATTAATGATGGTTTAGACCAAAAAAAGAAGATATTCATGATGATTTACCTTGTGAATTGTCTAAAAAACATACATATTGCAGCACTTGGCTACTTGATAGATATGTTTAAGAACATGTAATCTTGCTTGAAACCTGTCATAAAATTCTTACGTTAGCAAAAAGGAAAAAGAAGAAGATCGATGTGAGTTGTCGTCTTATTAGGATCCTCTTAAATTATTTGGTGGTGATAAAGTTGGATTATGATCCTCTCAAATCATTTGTCGAAATTTGAGAGAATTCGAATAGGTGATTATGAGATCGAATCCCATAAATGGTCTCTTACAATTATTTATTCGAATTATCTTAAATTCAAACAGATAATTTAAGAGGATCTGATCCGATAAAGTTAGCTTATTAATACATTATATTCGCTCAGGCGATATAATTAATCATGGTGGTTCTGACTTTGAATGTTGGTAGTAGAGTGCGGGAACTATTACTAGCTAGAAAACATAAATGGTTTTTACCTTCTGCCGTACTATTCCTTTTATGGTGAATAATTTTTACCAAGTTAAATTCTACCATGCATTGATCACAATTGACATGCCATATCTCCACTAGATCTTAGCATATACAAATTAATGATTTTACCCAACAAGCTACAAACCTAATGTAACCCTTCTTTTTTCGTGCGCCAGGGATGGGTTATGTCGATGATTGAAGAGATTTTAACTATAATTAAGCAGGAAATTATAAAAGTCTCTAAAAATACTAATTTACGTGCACACATTTTAATTAAATAGTACTGTAGTGTTGGCAGTGTTGCTACCTACCTTGTGTTTGGTAGCATTTTCACTGGATCTCTTTATTCTTTCTAAAATTAGAATTAAGAACGGGAAACATCACCCTTGTAATCTTTTCCTTGTTCAATTATAAGAAGAAGAAAAAAATAGAGCAAGAAATTATAAGAAATATTACTATATATATACATCACCAATATTATATGACTTAATTAATTAAGATCAGGCATGAATGTTTAGCTCCCGATCCTCTTATCTATGATTGTGCGTTTGAAATGATTTTTTTTTTTTTTTTTTTTTTTTTTTTTTTTTTTTATCATTTTTTACAATTAAATGTAAGATATTGAGGCCAAACATTTCAATAAAATTTCTTTGGCCTTCTCTTATATGCTATGAATATATTTAAATATCTTGCCTATAGCAATTTCTTGATTATACATTACTAGCCTATTCCTGTGTTGTGCACGTGTTTTTCATTATAATTTAAATTTAAACGTCTCTTTGTGAAAACTTCTTAAAAAATAATAGCAAAAAATATAAATAATAATAATGAAAAAAAGAAAAGAAAGGTTATAGATGAATTCATTAAATTCAAACAATTGTTTTGATTTCTGCCTCATATACTGAGTCAGTGACGTTTGGGTGGATCGAATTAAACCGACATTAAACAACAAAAAATAGTCATGAAATATTTCTTGTCACATAATTAACCACCCTAAAACTATTTTATATATTAAATTTTGGTTTTTTTTAACCTACTTTTTATTAATCATTTTTAGTGATTTTTTTTTTTTTTTAACAGCTATTGAACGTATGTATACGAACTATAAAGTATAAAATTGCTGAAAATTTTTGGTCTATTTAACAATTTTAGCCATTCTAAAACCATTTAATAATCTTCTAACCCTTTCTTTCTCTTTATCCTCTTGGATTTTTACCCTCACGGGAAGATCCTTCCAATCACTTGCATTCTTTTTCTTTCAATATTCCAACATTATATGTGGAGTTAAAATGTTTGCAAGACGTGTTGAGACTGCAACATTAATATTATAAAATAATTATAAAATAAAAATATGATATATAACATCGGTCTCCTTTTAACATAAAGCAGGAGCAAGGGCATCATACCCTTCTCTGTCTTTCTTTGTATATGGTACTCCTCCTCCACTTATGAATCCAAGGCTTTATAAGCAGCATGTCAAAGCTTCAAGTAAACGCGTACTGAAATCCAAACGCAAGCTATCTTACTATCTAAGGATATATAAATCATAAACACACACACACAAAAATGGATATATAAATCATATATCGTGAATCAGTATTCGTAAAAGTAGTATAGTATTGAATCCCGTTTGATCCACATGCAATGCAAAAGATTTGTAAAATAGTAATTTATATGAGGGGATCATGATCATGATCATTGGAACTGTTCATATAGACCAGATAGAAGAAAGATTGAGAGAGCTCCAAAGACACTGTTCACTACTTTCTGTGCTAAAAAATGAGGAGGATGAAGAAGAAGAAGATCCTGTTTCTGTCGATGTTTGTGGGAGGATCTCAACCTCTTCTTGCACCACCTTCTGAAAAGTTTCTTCTTTATCTTTTTTGTCTTCATTAGATGATTGTTCAGACCTCTCTGTTTCATTTGCCACCCCTGCAGATTGCTTCAGCCTTAAGCACTCTGGAATCCCATTGAAGGCATAAAGAGAAGCTGAGAATTTGCGTTCAAACATCATCCTCTTCATAGTCTCTCCAAGCACTGAACTCTCATCATCCCCATGATTCTCCAGCTCCATTAATGGCTCCACCATTTCCTCAGCTATCTCAAAAGGTGAACAATAACAATCAGATCTCGCAGCATCCACAAACAGCAAATCTCCTATTTCTTCCTCCTTCCCTCCCCCGTGAGTACTACTCTTGCCATCATCAACATTACTCCAATTCTCATCCATATCCAAGGCTCCCACACAACCCGTAAAACTTGACTCAAAACTACTATCAGTATAATTAGCATCATGACCATTTTCGTAAATGGTGCAATCTTGGGGCACATTGAAGAAACTATCAAAGTACTGATCATCATAGTCTTTTACTTTCATAATTTCCTGCTCGGAAGCTGGTGTTGAGGCAGAGGCGGCCGCAATGTGCCTAGCCTTTAGCCTAAGCAGAAGAAGATTGGTGATCTTTGAGGGAAGGGTTGGCGTTGATTGGCAAGGCCAAAAGTTTGTCCGAGTATTGGATCCACGGAGCAAGCAAGCAGCCTCATCGTAAGCCCTTGCAGCCTCCTCTGCCGTATCATAAGTTCCCAACCAGACTCTCATCTTCTGTATCGTGTCTTTTATCTCCGCAACCCATCTTCCTGAAGGCCGCTGCCGCACCCCAATGTAGCGTTTTCTATTTCTCCGAGCTCCACCTACAGCCTCTTCCATCTCCTTCTCTTTCGACTCACCAGAGTCTTTTTCTACAATATATATATAAGAGGGCCTCTGTACGTTGGTTGTAGGTATGTCTTTGTACGCGGCTTATGAATTCGGCTTTCTTGTCAAAACCCATATGGCCTGCGACTTCATCTGAATCGGAATCAGAAACTGGATCTTCCTCGATCGGCACTTCAATGGGACGGGCCACTCATCTGGAGTATATATTCTCTTTTTTTTTTTTCATTAATTAATTAATTAACCATTTCTTTGACCTAGCTAGTCACACTTGGTCATCTGCATTAATCTAAAAATCGAAAGAAAAAAAAAATTTATACATTCAACGAGCTCGATCTCACCAATCTTTAATTAATCAATCAGCTTAATTTGTACTCGTTCTTTTTTATCTTTAAATATCATTGGATTAATTTATGAGAAATATTTAATTTCATTATTTTACATATCTCTTGTTCATCTCCGTATAAAATATGTTCAAATCCACTATTAAATTTATCAGACCACATATATATTGGTTCACATATTCAATATATGGTGAATTTGTAGAAAAAAATATGTAAGAGAATACCACAAAAAACACATCTTATAAATTTAATGTCGTGCAAGCGAAACCTAAGCCCATAAATCAACATTTTTTTCCCACTCGAGGCTTTAAACAAAGGATGAGCATGCATGTCCGGTTATTAGCTTGTTAGAAAAATATAGAAATTTAGAGAGTTGCGGGGCCATCTGACTTACTTACCCAAAATAAGTAGGCTTTACAGTCCTCTTCTCTTAGGTTGTTCGAATTTTAAGTAACCTAATAACAAAAAATCTCAATCAAATATATAAAAAAGAGAGAAGCAAAAGAACAATTAGTTAGAAAAAATGAATTTACATGCGTTTTGGTAGCTAGGCTTGATCGACCAACGGCACTCTAGCTAGCCATGATCAGTGGCCTCTATATATTGACAACAACATTTTTCCCTTTTTTGTGGGTCCTTTAATTAACAAATTTTCGTACTCTGAAAATCGATCATTATTTTCTTTGAATATATTATTGCCCAAATACTTCTCCCGGCCAACTCGATCCATATATATATATATGGTCAAAAATGGCATCAATTCCTGCATATCGATCGTTTGATTTTATATATATATATATATATTTAGCGACGAAGACGATCAATGCCCATACATACTAGAATTTGATCCCATTTTTCCTTATTTTTATCATAACGCGTGCATTGCAATGATCATAGCGATGTACGTTTAACAAATAAGTCAAGAAACATTGGAGAGATCATGAATATTTATATAGTGAAAGAGATATATTGGATCAGCCTTCAATTCGTTACTAACAACAGATGCAACAAATATTTACTACCCAGCAAAAATCCAAAACCTTCAACTTCACAGAGATCGAGTAGCGAAAAATAGAAAACAAATAGGAAATTAATTTCTGGCTTAAACCCCAAATTGTGAGATTTATGCTACATATTGATCTTATATAATTATAAAATATTTGTAACTCCCAAGACTCGATAATTTCAACCAAAATCAATTTTTGGGATACCTTGCTTCGCCATGCATGCCGATCGACGAGTTGGACAAGCAAATGTTACCATTGAAAACATTAACAAACAAAAAACCAACTCGTTTGATCGAAAAGATGATCTGATAGTACTGCAGAGTGGAAGGGCCGAGTGGAAGGGTTGTTGCTCAACTATTATGCAATCCCTGCAACTGACATGTTCACCTTAGCCACCGCAGTGGCTACAGAAATTTTAGCATTCTTTTATAGGAATCACCTTGACGAATGAAACTCTTCCACTGCAACCTAGAACTCTAGCGGCTAAAGATTTTTCATGTGGTTTGGTTGATGAAAAACAAAGAGACGAATTAGATCTATCTAGGCTCAAGGGTGTTTAGAAACCTTTATACGAAAAATGAAAAATAATCTATGTGACTTATGAAAGCCATAGGTCATTAGGCTTAAATAGATGGAAAGAAAACATAAGTTTAAAAGCAAAGTCGGGTACAATTAAATTGTCTACGATTATCTCGCTCGTATGGGATTAATTCTCGTTTGAACACGAGCTAGGGTTTTACGAATTCACCTTTAACTCCATCTCTTCGGTCAACCGAAGTTCGACGAAGCCTTCAATCGAACGTTTTGGGTTTTAGTACTGAGACTTGATGCATTGGTTAGGTTGACCTAATAAACATTTGAATTTGAAATTTTTTGTGATTGTTTCAATTTGAATCAGATTTTCATCGCCACCAAGGTTTCCTTCATATATATATATGATATCAGAATCAAAAGATATGATTGTTTTACTTTAATTAAGAAATGACACATGTCATTTTTAAAGGCTGGTTTGTAAATTTCTATCCATAATAGTATAATAGTATACAATCTCTTAAAGTCTTACTCCCATAATAGACCAAACCCGAAACCTTTACCTTCTAAATAAGTTATAACTTATTAAGAAGTTTGATATTAATTGCTATTACTCACATCAATTCTAATGTCGAAGTAAGAGGACTTCTTCTTCTTCTTCTTCTTCTTCTTCTTCTTTTTTAAAGGATTCTTTTATTTTCAAGCTTCTTTAGATTTACATTGTTGTAATTTTTTTTGTTTTTTTTGTTTTTTCAATAATGAATCAATATTACATAGTACCTCCTTCTGTGCATCAATCAAAGAAAACTTCTTTAGGTGGGATTGATCGATCTATCCATCTCACCCCCAAGAAAAAGACCCTCCAGCCCAAAAATACTGAATTATTTTGATAAAGTATAAACATTTTCTACAAACTGGATCGAAAGACATCTCACCATTAAAATTGATGTTGAGACCCATCATTCGTATGAGACGATGAAAAGATATTGCTTAGGAGTATTGAGTAATTTTATTTTATTATTATAAATTTTATTTTTTATCAGGATATCCATTCTATCAACCAGTGGCACAAATCTTATATCTTGAAAAAGGATACCAAAAAAAAAAAAAAATGCAGCCCTAAGAGTGAGAGGCAGCATGATTTGAGAAGGGGAATAGTTTGCCGGGCAAAGCCCAAAGGAAGAGGCAGCGCTGGCCCTGAATCTTTGAAATTAGAAGGGTCTCATTTGCTGATTTTTCTGGTGTTTGCTTGTAATCTTTGAAATTACCACCATGATTAAGGCGTTAAGACACTCTAAATCTGCTGGTGATAAAATCAGTAAATACGACCCTGGCGATCCTAACGATAACTCAGTACTACTATCCTTTCTCGTTTACTCCAATTAAAGCTTTCATGAAGGCCAAAGAAAGTGCTATTTTTTTTTTTTTTGCCGGTGATGCTCGAAATTATATTTTTAACTTATAACGTTAATCTAATAGTCTTAATCAATTTTTAGATCAGTTATTGTTAATAAATAAATAAATAATTAGTTAGTTGAAATCATCACATCAGTATTGTAGAATAGTTGTGAGATAAAAATTTGATATAAAACATTATTATTGTTGATACAGTTTTCAACATGGTGACGTGTTGGATGATGATTCGCCTTGTTATTTATGATCTGCAAAATAATAAACACTGCGTCGGGGGGTGCCGACGATCCCCCTCCGATGCCTAAGTCAGAAAATATTAATTATGAGCAAAGTAATTTTTAGAAGCATAGAATAGCATGTACCTTAATATTTGAAGAGACTCTGGTATTTATATAGATTGAGGAGTAGTTAGGATTGTTCCCGGTTTGTGCAGGAATCGGTAGTTGAGGAAGACGTGGCCTCGGGTGCACAGACATTTCGGGTTCCATGACCGCCTATCTCGGGTGCACGATCCTTTATGGGTGACATGTTTGTCGAGACAGTTCGGGTGCACGATCTAGTTATATATCATGCGTCGTGTCCTTTAAATCTCGGGTAATACCTAGATGTTCGAGGACTCGGGTGTTACGAGGTATCCGGGTCGACCACTCGAGTCGGGTGGTCGGGGCGGTTGAACCGGTTGGGCTCAAATGATTTTGATGGGCTTTGATAAACTAATATTTTTCCTAACAGTTACCCCCCAATTCTCTTACGCAAATTTTGTGCGTAAGGGAATTTAGGAACAATTAAACGGCCTTAACTTACTGCAGATTCCAAAATTGAGTCGAGTGCATGCTACCGGGAAGATTTCAATTTTTCAGCCGTTACTTCACTCGAAGAGTATCGGTCCGAAGGCCTTTGGAAGTCATATTTGGAAAAATCCCGCACTTTTTCAAATTCTAAATTTCAAATTTGCTCTCACATTCAAAATCTTGGATTTCGGGATCGGCTAACGTATGCAATAAGGTGCATTTAATGCGATTCAACGTCGGTTCGACTTTTGAGGCTTGGGACCAAGAACTGAGTGTTTCAGATTGACTGAGAGAGACTTGGGATCAGGAGCTCAAGGTTAGTTGAAAACAACGAGAAAAATTGCAAGGCCGGCATTTGAATGAGTTGTCTGAGTTATTCTTGAGGGTGTTAATTATTTGATTTGACCGAGTTACCCCCCAGTGTTACCGAGGGACATGATCGAGTGTGTGTTCCGAGCCGGTTGTGTTTCAACCCGAGGGAGACAGCACTTTGAGTTGATCTGGTTTGAGTTGAACCGAGTCACCCCCTTGTTACCGAGGAACATGATCGGGTGTGTTGTTGGGGTTGCCTCCCTGTATGGTTTGTTGTAGGGGTTCTCTCCCCGTATGGTATGTGCCGGAGCAGGACCCCTGAAATTTGTTAGAACAGATGTATATATATTGAATAATGATTAGTTTGCATACCTGAGTTGATAGATTGATTTCCAAACAGCTGTGGTTGTTGGCGTTGCAACACATAAATAGCACTTTGAAAGCACAATTGTTGTTGATTTGATATGGTTTGAGTTGATTTGATCTGATCTGGTTTGAGTTGAACCGAGTCACCCCCCACTGTTAACGAGGGATATGATCGGGGTGTGTGTTCCAAGCCGGTTATGTTTCAAACCGAGGGAGACAACACTTTGACCTGATCTGGTTTGAGTTGAACCGAGTCACCCCCCGTGTTACCGAGGGATATGACCGGGGTGTGTGTTCCGAGCTGGCTGTATTTCAAACCGAGGGAGACAACACTTTGAGTTGATCTGGTTTGAGTTGAACCGAGTCACCCCCTGTGTTACTGAGGGATATGACCAGGGTGTGTGTTTCGAGCCGGCTGTATTTCAAACTGAGGAAGACAACACTTTGAGTTGATCTGGTTTGAGTTGATTTGATCTGGTTCGAGGCTTACGACGGCTCTGGGCTTATGGTGGCCCGAGGCTTACGGTGGCTCAGGCTTATGGTGGCCTGAGGCTTACGGTGGCTCGGCTTCGTGCTCGGACGTACCGAGTCTTTTGCTCGGGATTGCCGGGTCTACTGGAGGCCATGATGAGGCTTTGCTCGGGATTGTCGAGGCTTTTGCTCGGGATTGCCAAGGCTTTTGTGCTCGATGCATGACGTGGCTTATGTGTGCTCGATGCATGCCGAGGCTTATGCTCGGGGGCTCGAGTCTTTGGTGCTCGAGTCATGCCGAGTATGCTCGAGGCATGACGAGACTTTTTTTTTTTTTTTTTTTTTTCTCTTGAGCTTTTCAGTGGAGTTCCTCCCATCGTTGAGACATAGGATTCAAAAGAGCTGTGGAGAAGCTTGACAGAGCATGGGTATGGTGAAATTGCCTGGCTAGGTTTTGCTCACGAGCGAGCATTTTTTCTGAATTTTCTAATCTCGCTTGATAGAGACCTCTGGCCTGAAATATTAGCCTCGCTTGTGTCTATACGACACATATGTAGCAGAGCCTAGCAGTTAACAATTTATTAATGCAAAGTATTCAAAATTGCACTGAGATTCAATCATGCGACTTGATATAGTCTTCTGTTTCACTTTTATACTTGGCTAATTTTTAGCTAAGTATGAAAGTTTAGGATATCTGTTTTGTACTACCGAAGGAAAAGTTTATGGGTACCCCCCAATTTTTAGATTTGATGTGTAATCATTTTTGCGGTGAGAAGTTAATTTTAAATTTCATTGATTAATGCATGAGATATATATTTGACTGTCTAAAAATTTATGAATAGGCTAGCATAAACGAAAATGCAAATAGTGAACTTATCTCAATATTCTGATGAAGTTGTGCATTGGCGCTTCTCGAAAGAGACCTTTGAAATATGCCATCAGCTTGGACCCTCGGTCGAATTTGAGCCTTCGGGAAATTAGACCCTCGAAAAAATTGGACCCTTCGGAAAAATTGGACCTTTGGTTGGATTTAAGCCTCAATTGGATTGCTCCGTTGGCTCGGGATGCACCCTTGGCTAGGGTTGATCCTTAGCTCGGATGGTTTCCTTGGTTCGGAATGGACCTTTGGCTCGGAATGGATCATTGGCTCGGGATGATTGATGGCTTGGATGAGATCCTCGGCTCTGATTGTATTCTTGGCTCGGGATGATCCATGACTCGGATGGGATTCTCGGTTCAGAATGCACCCTCGGCTAGGAATGGATCATCGACTCGAAATGCACCCTCGGCTCGAGATGATCTGTGGATCGGAATAATCTGTGGCTCGGATGAGATCCTCGACTCGGATGGACCCTCAGTTCGGGATGATCTGTGGCTCGAATGCGATCCTCGACTCGGATGGATCCTCAGTTCGGGATGATCTGTGGCTTGGATGCACCCACATATCAAAATTTTATCTTTTGAGACATTAAAGCATTGTTGTACAAGCCCTTGCTGCCGACAGGGAGAGTTTAAATCCATAGGATTTATTCAATGCACTATTGCAAATGCTTAATCTGAAAGTCAAACCAGTATCTTTATAGGAGTGATTAGTAATGAACATGGTATAATCCCCATGTCTTGTGCCAAGCAAGTGGCGTTTATTTTGCAGTCTTGACTTTATGAGAAAATACAACTCATGTTATGTGCTTAAAAGTTTCATCAATTCGTCTCGTAGTGCACATGAAAGATGACAAAAGGCTAAAAGTATTGAATATGAGGGAAGCAGAGCTCCACTTGATAGTTCAATATACAGAGATAAAAGTAGAGTTCGGACTTATCTGGTATATTCAATGAAGGCAAACATAAGTAGGGATGGAGATTTGCGTGATGCTTTTCTTTTTTTCTTTTTCTTTTTATATATATATATATATATATATATATATATATATATATATATGCTATTAAGGCTTGATGTTTTGTACTTCTACACAGCCGCATCCGAGTTGAGGAGAAGTCTCCTTCAAACGTCTGAGCCAAAACCATCAGGAGCACTGACTTGTTATCACACTTGTGGATCCTACCGAATCATTAAACCGGGCAATTGCTCGCTCCTTGATCAATGATTCACTAGGTACTGTACCGATGATGACCCACGGCTTGTAAGGATGTGCAGGAAGTGCAGCTGGCGAACTGAGATATCCGGTCCTCCAAGTCAAGTAGATCGTCTGGGTAGAAACATCGGCTGCAACAATGGTCTCTGGCCTATGGCGAGGATTGTGATAGTCTGGACAAAGGTGGGACCGTGGAGCATTAGATCTGGTCCGGGCTTGCGGTTGTGCCAGAGCTATTGAAGTCACTGGCTCGGTTCATTTCCAGAGAATGTTTTCTGCACGTCTCGGAACCGTTTGGCTCTAGGATCCAAGTTCACAGCAGCGACCTTTAGTCCTTTGGAGCTTAGGTATGTGCTTGGGTATCTAACCGGAGAGCTCCAACTTATTTTCTGTAAGGGAGTTCCTCCTAGAGGAGGCCCACTTATATCCTCCTTTACCGAGTCGTTGCCGACTCGCGGTTGTACAGGGGGTCGTGTTCTTCGGCCCGATGGGTACTGGACTAGCTTGCCAATCCGCTGGAAGATATTTAGGAAGGATAGGAGAGTACCCGGATCTGAACGCAATCACTTGAACTGCTAGCGGTAAAGCCAGATTTTGACGCATAGAGAATGGATTCGCCTGGTTGCCGACAACGACGCCAGAGTTGACAAACTAAGTCGCTGAAAATACATCCAAGGATCCAGGTCCCAAAGTCGAAACCACCGTCTTCTTATGCTTCGTGACTCCGTGCCCCGGAGCAGAAGTCCGAGCTCGAGGCGATCCTCTGGGAGAGAACGGCTAGGTAATCAAGCCTCAGGGAACGGCTGGTGACCAGGGAAGGGAGAAGCTGGAGAACTCAAACCAAATGGAACTCATTCGCTCGTGGTCAGGACCGGGACGGGGCCATACGATCTGAGAGCCCTCGCCTCTGGGTTCTGCCCGTGTGTGCTGTGGGCCTCCGGGTTGATCACGATGTCTCACTCTCAACCCAGAACAGTTGGCGAGTGCACAAGAAATCCCAAGATCTGAGGATCCAATGTCTGGCTTGCGTTTGTCTCGTCGCCTTCTCGATCCGAAGGCTGACCCAAGGAGGTGGCATTTCGGGCATGGGGCCGTCCCGAAGAGACGCCTTTGGGCTTTTTTCACAATCTGGATTGGGTTGCTATTCCTTGCCTTTGGGTCACCGAGGCCTGGTTCAGTCTTGGTTCTTGACTTGTCAAGCTAATGTGGACGGTCCTTGTTATCACCAGCATGTACAAGTGTCAAGGTGCGTGATTCCTCTTGGCATCACTTCAATGAAGTTTTTAATTATGAAAACCACTCGTAAAGGTTTGTCCATTGTTGAAGAGGACTTGGTCAACTCTCTTTTTGCTTTTGATATGTACTTTTTGTCTTTATCTTAAAAAGAAGGAAATAGCAAAGTATCTACGTAGGCTATGTTTATAAAACATGATTGGGTGTTGTAAATCACAAAGCAAATAGTTAACTTATCTGGAAATCCGGCGAAAATGGCATGGTATCTCTGGACCGTGAGTGACAACATCATGGCGACACCTTTTCGGTCTCCAGCAACTCATCATTGTTTCAAGTTCTTGCCGACAGAAATTTAAAGCCACGTGATGTCATCACGTGTGTGTGCAAATCTGGAGTTTTTTTTTTTTTTTTTTTTTTTTTTTGCATAAACCCAGATCTGCATCAATAGGTGTTGCAAGAATTGTACGAACATGATCTGGCCTCTAATTTACCACTCTATATATATTTCATGAGAAAACATGGATCTGATGTGTGTTATCGTGGATTGGACATCATCGAATAGGTTGATCGTAGATCTGCTCTGGTATATACGGTGAGGTCCAACACTGGTTTGATGCGCGTTAAAGCGCTCCGATATAGCTGGATGCAGATCAGTTGTTTGTGAACTCAGATTTATGTAGATCTGGATGATAGTACATCTGCATATATGGCAAAGGCCAGCACCGATTTGGCGTGATTGGATGCAGAATTGAGATGTACAAACGTAGATCTGTGCAAATTTACTGTAGATCAGCAGATATTTGCCACGGATGATGAACAATTTGGGGAAGAAGGCGTGTTCAGCCAGTCATAATCATGATTTTAGAGACGAGAGAACTGTCTGATCGCGTGGTCACCATTCTGATTTTTTTTTTTTTTGCAAGAAACGATTAGTCGTTCCCACAGACGGCGCCAAACTGTTGATATAGTTTTCAACATGGTAACGTGTCAGATGATGATTCGCCTTGTTATTTATGATCTGCAAAATAATAAACACTGCGTCGGGGGGGTGCCGACGATCCCCCTCCGATGCCTAAGTCAGAAAATATTGATTATTAGCAAAGTAATTTTTAGAAGTATAGAATAACATGTACCTTAATATCTGAAGAGACTCTGGTATTTATAAAGATTGAGGAGCAGTTAGGATTGTTCCCGGTTTGTGCGGGGGTCGGTAGTTGAGGAAGACGTGGCCTCAGGTGCAAGGACATTTCGGGTTCCATGACCGCCTATCTCGGGCGCACGATCCTTTATGGGTGACATGTTTGTCAAGACAAGTCGGGTGCACGATCTAGTTATGTATCATGCGTCGTGTCCCTTAAATCTCGGGTAATACCGAGATGTTCGAGGACTCGGGTGTTACGAGGTATCCGGGTCGACCACTCGAGTCGGGTGGTCGGGGCGGTTGAACCGGTTGGGCCCAAATGATTTTGATGGGCTTTGATAAACTAATATTTTCCCTAACAATTATTTTTAGCAACATATATAACATAATATACTATATAGCAAAATGATCACATCACTATACACTTTAGGAAATTTTTTTAAGGTATGATGGTTTTTATTATAATCTCCTTAAATTGATGAAATGATTAAGAGTGTACAGGTAACAATCAACCATTAAATAATTAAATTTGACAAATCAATTTTTTTACTTAATCATTTCATTAATTATGAATTACCACCACGTCAATTTATAAAGAAATCTGTATTAATAGTTGTAGTTAGCAGCACTCTATAGTTTATTATCTTCTTTATTCTTTCTTTCTTTCTTTCTTCTTCTTCTTCTTCTTTTTTTTTTTTCTTTTTTTTTTTTTTCCAAATAAAAAAAAGTTAGTTACAAACGAATCATAAGTTTGGCCCATACAAGTGCTGCCCTATAAGTTCATATCTTACTAGGTTCACCCACCTATTGGTGATCACTGATAAGTGCTGAATGTTACACATTTATATCCTTTAATTCACGTATGTTAATCTCTTAGTTTTGTTATAATTTGATGTTTTGTATTGTTTTTGTATTTTCTTATATTTTACAGGTTTGGGAAGAAAATCTATCAAATTCAAAGATTAGAATGAAGTCGGTAAACTCACTTTTAAAAAGATTCTATATCAATTCAATAAATTGAACTGAAAAAATTGCTACACTACAAAAAAATCAGGATTTCTAGACGGTTTGAAACCGTCCAGAAATTGGAAATAACCGTCTGGAAAACGGTCCAGACGGTTTTTTCTGGACGGTTTAAAACCGTCCAAGAAAATGGGTCGCTAATTCGGACTACGAACGGTTTGGGCAAAACCGTCCGCAATTCCAGACGGTTTGGACCAAACCGTCCAGAATCTTTTTTATTTTTTTATTTTTTTTTAATTACAATTTTTTTATATAATAATAATAATGTCTCTTGGTTCGAAGATCAATCCCGCATCAGAATTTTTCTCCTTTTCCTCGCACTCGTGAACCTCTTTTGCATCAAATTTTCTCTCATTTTCCATAAAATTTCTCTCATTTTCCAGTCTTGTGCTCCTTTTCCCATTGGTACTCGGCGAGAATGAGAGTACTCCTGAAGAAATCGTAAAAAAAAAAAAAAAAAATCAGATGTTTTTAGTTGTTTCACCTGAAATGATGCAACACAACCTAAGATATATATCACAATCTGATCATGCGTATTTTCTCAGCAACCAAACAAAGCAGAGAAAATATGAGAAGCTAGACATCAAATAATCCGAATAAAAAATCAATCTTTGCTAATAAATAAACCAAAAGCATCGAAGCTCATTCTCAAAGTTGAAAATGCAAGAAAAACTTCCAAAACACCCAAAAATTCACATACTTCACCTAATTTCCCAATTTTTACAAATCAGATTAACACAAAATCTCAAACCCACATACAAATAAACAAGAGCACAGATTTGGTCGGCTGTGTCCCAGATCTTGGCCGGGGGTACCGTTCTTGGCCGGCTGTGTCCCAAATATGTGCCTTGATGCTCTTGTGCTGGAAACAACGCCGGATATTGGTAGTGGGCGGACCGAGGGGTAGTACCCTGCTGAGGGGAAAAGAGAGAGCGTGAGAGAGAGACTCGAGATCAGAGACGTGAGAGAGAGCCTCGAGATCTTACCTGTAGTTACCTCATGGTGGTCGACCTGGGTCACTGAACCGCCGGGAGAGAGGGAGAGAGAGCGAGGCGTTGGGGAGAGGAGGTCGAGTGTATGGGGAGGGTCGGAGGGACAATAGGGATTTAGCAGGGAAAGTAAAGGAAGGTGTGCGGGCAAGAGATTAAGAACATGGAAAAAAAATTCGAAAAATTCATAAAAATAAATCCAGACGGTTCGATTAAACCATATGGAAAAAATTGAAAAAATTTTAAATTTCTATTTTTGGACGGTTTTTAATGAAACCGTCTGTATTTTTCCAGACGGTTTGATTAAAACCGTCCAGAAATATAAATTTAAAGACGGTTTGGTTAAAACCGTCTATATTTTTTCAGACGGTTTGATTAAAATCGTCTGGATTTATTTTTGGGATAATTGCACCGTTGGTCCCTGTAGTATGCCATAATTATTTTTCACTCCATATGGTTTAAAAAGTTAATGAGAGGTCCCTTTGGTATGCAATAATTACGTTTTACTCCCTGGGTCGATTTTCCGTCCACCATTTTGACGGAATCTGCTAACCCTACACGTCAGCGCCATGTGTCACCAATAAGATGGCGACACGTGTCCATCTTAATAAAAAAAAAAACTTATTTTTTTTTTTTTAAAAAAAAAAAAAAAAAAACAAAGAAAATGACAAAAAAAAAAAGAAGAAGAAGAAGAAGAAGAAGAAAAAAGGGCAGGCCAGCCACCCCTCAGGCCGCCGGGGGCCACCCCCTGCCACCTTTGGGGGTGGCCGCGGCCTCCCCAGTGGCCGGGGGGGCCACGCGCCACCCCCGGCGGCCACCCCCAAAGGGGTGGCTGACCTGCCCTTTTTCTTTTTTTTCTTTTTTTCTTTTTTCTTTGTTTTGTTTTTTTTGTTTTGTTTTTAAAAAAATTAGTTTATTTATTTATTTTTAAATAAATTTATATTTTTTTTATTAAGATGGACATGTGTCGCCATCTTATTGGCAACACGTGGCGCTGACGTGTAGGGCTAACAGATTCCGTCAAAATGGTGGACGAAAAATCGACCCAGGGAGTAAAACGTAATTATTGCATACCACAGGGACCTCCCATGAACTTTTTAAACCATAGGGAGTGAAAAATAATTATGGCATACCACAAGGACCAACGGTGCAATTATCCCTTTATTTTTTACAGACGGTTTTCAAAAAAACCGTTTGTAAAACTTTAATTCTAGACGTTCTAAAAACCGTCTAGAAAAAAACCGTCAAGAAACGGTCATTTTTTTGTAGTGCTAGCAACCCAATTCGAACGCAAACTTTGTTAATATGTCATTAGCCATGCATATGCATAAGAGGGGGGTGGGGGGAATGCACACGCATGCACACAAAGCAGGACATTTCTTATTGCTCAAGTAAAAAGAATCAAGCATTACATATGAAAATGGCAGTAAAGAAAAGGCACCACCAATACCAGACAATGTAATATGGTAGAAATAAAATCATATCTCAGGCTCAAACTTCAGCAGATGATATAAGGGGACTGTGAAGACCGTCGTTTGAAGAGAAATGAATTGGCGTAAATGCTGGGTCCTGATAAGCAGTGACCAAGTTATCTAAAAACTCGGCCAGTGCAGCATCATTCTCGTCTGCCCTGTCTTTCTTTATCAAAGTCTGAAAGTATGCATGAAAACTAAAGTCAGTGTCAAAGTGCAAGATTTGAAGGCAGTAATGGTAATAAATTCTAAAAGAGAATAATGTGGGGGTGGGGGAAGAAATGGGAAAACTTGGCACCCCTTTGGCTTAGGGTCTCACAGTACTGGACTCGTAAACATACCTCAGCCGGGTAGGCAGTGAAGATGGGTAGGAAACGTTTCCGGCAGTACTCATTAAAGAGAAGCGTGAGTATTGCAAGAGGGAAAATTAAAGTTGAAGCTAGAGAGAGCTTCTTCAGCGTGAAGATTCCCACAGCAATAGCATGCATGAGTACCAGAGAAAATATCATTGAATTGTGTACGGTAGGCCAAAACTTCCCAGCAGTTTCATACTTTGGTGCATATACATTTATGAACTGCAAAGTGAATTTGTGGGCCGGAATTAGCACAAGCTAGTTTGAGCTCAGTCCAAATGTCTAAATAAATTATTGCTACAAGAAACTTTCGAAATCGGGCAACATGGAAAACAAAATGACAAGTAGCTGTTCCCTTTATTTTCTTTAAGAAAAAAAAAAAGAACTTTAGGTACACCATCGAAATAGGAAAATCTTACAAGGAATGTTCTTAGAATCATTAATTAGTACTTTCCAACATCAGTAATCATGTGCAATTAATAAAAGCTGTTAGTATTTTCTTTTTTTTTGGACTTAGAACACAAGGTGTACAATGATACAATCTTAGGGGCATGAACTGTTGATAAATAAATAAAAAGTTTTGACTTATTCGAATTCACTTTATTATCTATTTTGCATGCACCACACAGATATAACCAAGTCTGTTGTTTACTTTTACCCACACAAATTTAAAGTAGCCCAACTTCATTGCCTGAATAAGTAGGAATGAAATCAATTTGTCCAATCTAGGGCACCTTTACTGGATATGGGGATCCGTCTAGCATTGCTAGAGGATGAAAATAACATTAAAAAAAAAAAAAAAGCAAAGCTTTTTCTCTTTTATAATCATTTTTATTTTTATTGTTATCGCAGTTTTGATGTAATTTTACATTTTGCCTTTTAAAGTGTAAATTACTTATCTGATATACAATTCAACATGACTAAAGAGCCTACCTCAATATGATAAACTTACAAGGTAAATGTTACTATTAAGAGGATTTTATCCTTTTCTTTTATCTAGTTAAGCTTATCCTCATCTAGGTTTGGGGGCAATTCCGCTTGTTATATTTATCGTTATCTTGAATTGTATCTCTCCTATAAATAATAAATTTTAGTTTAGGAGAAAATAATATAAGTTCATTTATTTTTCTCAACATGGTATATAACACCTCAGTTCCACATTGGAAAGATGATTAACACACATAGAGTTGGTGCATTATAAAGGAGCTCATGGGTGTTAAGTCTCACATTGGTTCCTTACTAAATGAAACTGAACTTTATAAGCGATTCTAGGGATGCTCCAATTGCAACTTGACTAGTCCTTTTAGAGTGATAACGCATATATGACTAGCACTTTCCATGGGTCATTACAAACAGTATTGGAGCAACCTAGTAATGTCATGTGGTACTAAAACATTGCATGATGTGGCCCTAACAAGGACGTCAAAAATTTAAGGAGAAGATTGCAACACCCTGGTACCACATTGGAAAGATGATTAGCCCACATAAAGTGGTTGGATTTTAAAGGAACTCATGGGTGATAAATCTCACAATGGTTATTTACTAGGTGAGACTGGATTTTATAAGCGATTCTAGGAAGCTCCAATTGCAACTTGGCTAGTACTTTTGAAGTCATAGTGCAAGTGTGGCTAATGCTTTCTCTGGATCGTTATATGGTATTGTTAAATCATCAATTATCCTAAAATTAAAGCTTAAGCTAATAGGAAGAGATAAATTTAATTACTTAATCAATGCTTTAACACTCTCCCTCACGTGTAGACTCAGACTCCCTTTTAATAGGTGAGGCATAACACGTGGAATATTTAATTGAAATGAAAGGTAAATGACGGAATCAAGGTTCAAACTCAGGACCTTTGGCTCTGACACTATGTTAAATCACCACTTATCCCAAAAGCTTAAGCTAATAGGAAGAGATAAATTTAATTACTTAATCAATGCTTTAACAGGTATCAGAACCAAATCTAAGGTTCAATAATTTTCTTACTATCTAGACCCTTTTTTTTTTGTTCTTAGTTTTCTTTCCTCTCGTGTGTTGTGTTGTGGGCTTAGTGGTTGGAGGTTGACGGCAGCATCTGCTGTCACCTTTGACCTCATTGGTGTAGTTGGCTATTGGTTGTTGTAGTTGTGTAGCTGTATGTGGTCGCCGGTTTCCATTACTTTCTGGTGCATTTCATGTGAATCCAGTATGTTGCAAAGGTTTTCGGCCGAGTACCGTGAGTTTCAGCCAGTTCAGTTACTTTTTCAACTGGATTAGTTGTATTTCAGCTCGTTTTGGTTGTTTTCGGTCGAGTTCATGGAGTTCCAGTCAGTTCAATTGTTGTTTCAGTCGGTTCTGGTTGTCGTGTTTCATTGAGTTTCAGCTGGTATGGTGTTGTTTCGGCCGGTTCCGGTTGTCGTGTTTCATTGAGTTTCAGCTGGTATGGTGTTGTTTCAGCTGGTATGTTTTCAGCTGGGTCAATTGGTTTTTGGGTCGATTCTGTTTGTTTTTGGCCTATTCATTTGGTTTTCGGACCAATTCAGTTTATTTCTTGACCAAGTCAGGGTTTTAGGGTCTGTTAAGTTCGTTGATTCTGTTTGTGACAAGTTGTTTGTGATAGGTAGATTTTGTTACTCCCTAAAAGCCCTTCTCCATGGATGTGGTACACTTATTTGTTCCAAGTTGGGATTATATGATAATCTCCAACTTGAGAGGGAGTAGTAGAGGATTTTATCCTTATCTTTTATCTAGTTGAGTTTACCTTTATCTATGTCTGATGGTAGTTCAGTTTATTTAGGTTTGTTATATTTATCGTTATCTTGAATTGTATTTCTCCTATAAATAATAAACGTTAGTGTGGAAGAAAATAATATAAGCCCACCATTTATTTTTCTCAATAGTTATGAAATGCACCCAAAGAAGATTAGGAGAATAAGAGATAGCCAACTAACCTGGTTACGGTAGATGATGTATCCAAGACAGAAGTACACTAAGAGGAAGGGTAGAATTAATGGAGCTTGGAAAAAATATGTAATCCCAAGAAGTCCAAAGAAAAGAAGTCTTGGAATGTCCCTGTGGTAAGGAATAGTTGGAACTTCAAGTTCATCATCCGTACTTCTTGTACAAGGTTTTGTTATTAGACCCCAAACAAGAGGGACAAGGCGAAAGAGTTCGGATGAAGCGCTTGTCCATCCAGATGTGACAACATAAGCAATGAAAAATGATGCCTACAGCCAAACAAATGATGTCATAACAAAGAAAACATTTGAACCTGGTGATATTATATGATTGTGTCAAAACATAAACCCATGCATTTTGTGTTCCTTTTGTATCACGTCTAAACTATATGGAATGTCATTTGTATTCTGATCTGTCTTGTTAAACATATCTGATGAAGCTTTTTACTGGCTGCATATCTGCATAGGTACTAAGTGTGGCCATTTCTTCTTCTTTTTTGGACTAGCTATAAGCTGTGACTATTTTATATATATATATATATATATATATATATATATATATATATTGGAGAGAATAATGAAACAGCAAGTGAACATGGGAACCAGTGCAAAGATCAATTCGTAAGGTAAAGTTTGATTTCAAAGGCAAACATGTGTTGATATGAATTTCAAAAGTATATCTGCTACTCGGGCATAGGAGGAACTTCATTTTTTTGGTGGTGATATTAGCTATTCAGGTCATAATTGTCGGATTGTAAACTTCGAATCAATGAATTTTATAAATTGATTTTCTAAAACCAATTCAACTAATATACTGAATCAAAAACCGGATCTGTCCATAAGCCCAAACTGGATTACTATCTGAATCCATTTCTGGGATTCGGGAAAACAACTTGGCCGTTGAACATGTGAGGTAGTCAGATTACCCTGTAAAAGTAACCAGAGTTGAAAAGGTACCATTATTCTTTATTATTAGAAAGAAAAGAACTATATAGTCATATGTACTACATCCTATCAAGAGATTAAATATGAAGAAAAGAGAAATGACATCCTAGAAAGAAAACACAATGGATATTGCCTACGGCATGCAGCAAGTAGATCATTATCCTTTCTATATTTAGTTTAAAATGCATAGTCAAATGAGTGCAAATATCTTAAGAGTCAGTAGACCATATACATCTGTCCAACTGCAAGTCAATAAATAGAAAAATATAACATTCTTAAGTACGTTTCACCTTCATGGATTTATTTGTGCTAGCCCCGAAATATTTTACCTAAACCAGGTTCAATTTTAAACAATATTTCCACGGGGAACTTAGTCTCACCTGTGCTGGAACCAAAACGGCTAGCTTCGCAGGAATATTCTTGGGTTCGAGGAAGATGGAAACCTGATATAAAACTGATCCAGAAAATACAGTTGCAAAGAAAATGTTCCATATTGTGAACCACAGTACTTTGATACATGCACTCCTTTCTATGGCACTATGGGAAACATATCCTTGAATGGAAGAAAGCAACTCCATCACAGGAGGCACCGTTTTCAGAAACAACATAAGAATTAGACTGGGAAGGTATCCTGTAATTACTTCACTAACGAATGTTCTGCAAGAAGACACGTAGAGTCAGTACTTTGCATCATCAAGAAATTAAAGAAAGCAGGAACAAAGTTTGCACACGAAAACATTCAAATATCAACAAATTAGCGTGCTCCTGACTTTAAGCTGCATATGGGTAACTACAGATCATATAGTATCACAAAATTACCATAGAGGTCATTGCATAAGAACAAAGCAATTTTCTTAAGCAAGAAAATATTCCTCCAGATGGGAAGCACTCACTGCTCTGTAATCACTGTTACAAATCTCCTATCAAAGAACCGAAGTGCAAATTCCTCCTTTAAACAATTAGTTAGAATAACAAAACAAAGTTAAATCTCCCAAGGACAGATATACAGGGGGCATCCCACACCCCCAGCGGGGGGAGGTTTCCCGTATCAAAAGTGCCTCTCACTGTTCTGCAGTAAAGCAGTAAGCAATAGAAGAAGTGTGCATTCTGTTTTAGGAAAAAGAAATCTTAGTGTAGCCGAGTGAAAAACCTGAATTTAGTTCATTCAACATATATTTCACAATACTTGATTTTCGGCCTCTCTTTTTAGTGATTCTATACTTAAATTTTATCTGAATGACAACATCACTGCTTTAACAAGGAGATATTATAGTGACACTGACAAGGGAGTACTGATAAAGAATTCTACATTAATAAGAGGTTATACATGAAAAAACATGTATGATCATACACCTTTGCGGAAGAGCCAGATAGAATAAAGAAAGCCCTTTACTGATAACATAGAAGGTAAGGCCATCTTTCAAATTGTAGCTTTGAATGATAGGACCTGCCATTATTATTTTGACTATTTCTGGGAACTTAGGGTCCCAAATAAGACCTGAAGCGTAAGTGTATTTCTTTCAGTCAACTGCTAAAGCCACGTGGTACAAGGAAAGGTAAAATGTACTAGAAAACTAAATTCTTCATTGCTGTATGTGGGTGTCAACGCAATAGATATGCAAAATTTGACTCTTTAGACATCTACGAGTTTGAAGACTTCAATCTTGTTTATTCAATAGAATAAGAGCCATAATCATTCTGAACCATTGTCAGCACAAGTATGCATGAGTCCATTAAACTAAATTCTCTAGTTCTGAAAATTGCATCGACAGCCGGATAATCTCCTGATTGAAGTGTTTATTCTGTCAGTGGCAATCACCAACCATAAAATTTCACGATTAGTTTGAATTTTGGTAAGCTAGCTTAAACTTATGATTACGTAATGAAAAAATTAGTGGTGAATACTTCAGGATATACTAAAATATCTTGAAAACTATAAATGTTTCAAATCTATTATGGTAATATGTACTCATATTGTTTATAAACCATTTGTTAGCTTGCATTACTAATTGGAAATTGTAGTTTAAAGAGAGATGGAACTTGGAATCAAGAAATAGATTAGTTTCATAACAACAAAAACATTACTTACATGGTAAGAATGCTTTCCAGGAAAGGAAACCAACCTTCCAACTGACTCAGGTTAGTAAGACCTTGCACAACTACAACAGGTATAAGGAATAAGATTGTAAGAAGAATACATGCAACTATAACCACCAGCTTAGAAATCCATCTTCGCATAAATGATGAAGAGAAGAAAGGCCAGTAAACATCATGAGGCTCAGGAGCTTGCTCTGTGACCCAATGAGTGGGATTGATTGATTGTTGCAAATGAAAAGCAATTGCAGCACCATACCGAGACTTGAAGGACACAAAGGCGGCAGGAATTTCCTTTTACAATAGATAAAGAATGCAGGTTAATAGAATGCACCAGGTACCACAATAGTAACAAAGAGCTAACAAAGCATTATGAATATATTACACTCATTTACAAAGGCAGCTAGAACTTCCTTTTTCGTTAAAGAAAGAATATATGTATACCATTTCACACCCAGGAATAATACTTGTAACATAATAGCTATAAACTTAAAGAATTCATATTATAACAATGATGTATAATATTGCAATATCTAATGTACCCAGTGCTGGATATGACTAAATTTGATGCATATGATTCATACACAATAAATATAAAAAAGAAAAAGAAAAAGAAAAACAACACCAATATGCATGAATACTTGAATTTATGAACAAGATCCCCACCAAAAAGACGTAAAATCTAACAAAAGACAAAATCTCTACAAGATGACAAGAAAGTAGTTTAGCACATACTTCTCCAGCCAATGAAACATCTGATTGCTCCAATCTCACATTCTCCTCTATGTCTTCTAACTTCTTTTCATAATGATCCACAAGATCAACATTGCGTCCAAACAATCCAAAGCAATTGTTACACCCATACCTGTGTTGAGTAGGATTTGATTGCAAGCGAATAATCCTTTTGTAATACTTCTTGGCATCATGCTAGGGGAAAAGTGAAACCATGTTAGCAATGAGGCATAGAAAGGAAGTCTACGTATTCAAGGCTATGAACTACGATTTAGCACTCATATTTCACATCCAATACTCTAAATATGTCTTTAAATATTATACAAATTACTTTCAAAAATAAATAAATAAAAAGGCTTAAATTGATATGAAATATACATTAAATCAAAGAGAAATAAAGGCATACTTTTCCATGCATTTGCAACTGTTTGAACGAAAGTGATTTAGAGACCAGCAAGCTATTTGTAAAATATACTTACTGTAATGTTACTGTTTGTGCTGGTTTAGCTAGGGCTTTCAAGGATATTCACATCTTTCTATTAATTATTGTTTTTGTTATATTTATGGTCAGGACTTTATGATTTAATGTCAATAGGGTTTTTGGGCTTTTTTTCCTCTAATAAGTGGAGGCTATGACAGCTTAATGGACAGTGGAAATGACAGTTTCACAATGGACTCATGACTTTTTCTATGGATGAAATAGCCTCTAGCTTGTTAATTCTTTTGAGATTTCAGCATCCCAGAGAGGTTTTCCTCTGTTTCCCTCTGAGAAAGATGTGCTTCAAGAGAAGGTCAAAGTATGAATACACTATACCATGCCCCAACTGCATCATTCCAGATCATCTCCCTGCTTCACAATTCACATATTTGTGAACTGTAATTTCCTCTTTCTTCCATGTTGGTATCCAGATGTTGTTTCTTGTAACTATTGTCAAGTCATATACCGAGTAAATGCTAGTAATAATGCTCAACTATCCATACATATACTACAACCTCAATCAAAAAAGTTATGCTTCAGAAATATGTATCATAAGTAAGAAAACAAATGGATTCATTCAAATATACAAAACAGAAATGGAAACAAATCACAAGTAACATACTATTCGACTAGATTCCAAAAGTAAAATCTCTGACAAGTAAATAAAGGATCCATGATTCTGTATTTTACCAGAAGAAACAAACATGTTCTTTCCTGACAATTAAATTGATTTTTCAGAAAGAAGAATTCCATTATGGGGAAAGGGAAAACAGAAGTTTGTACATCTGAAAGGACAATAAACACTAAATGCTT
Source organism: Alnus glutinosa (assembly GCF_958979055.1). Lineage (NCBI taxonomy): Eukaryota > Viridiplantae > Streptophyta > Magnoliopsida > Fagales > Betulaceae > Alnus > Alnus glutinosa. The sequence goes on along the minus strand of NC_084886.1, from coordinate 6,644,559 downwards.
ACAATGAGATTCCGTAGTTTGTTTGTACGACGAACAACCAAATGTGACAGATATGTTGAAGGATGATACTCTCTAAAGAAGTTGTCAATACTGTCACTGATGCTGTTCCCGGCAGAAACAGGAATACTGCGAACTAAGATGGTGAATTGATGTGGCTGAGGTTTTGATGAAAGAAAATAAGCGATCCTTTTTGAAGAAATATATTTGTATTCCTGCAGAATGAAATGCAATTCAGTAACCATTGAAATAGAGGAAGGAAAAATTGGAGAAACAAGGAAGAATATACAGAGAATATGGTCTTATTTTCCTTGGTAATATGGAAATACAATAGATGGAAAATAAATGAGAATCATATCAGAATCAAATCAGCCGCATATCTTCAACACTCCCCCTCAAGCTGAGGCGAAGATGTCTCGCATGCCTAGCTTGCACAAGGCTTAATGAAGAACACTATTGGACACTTCCTTCGTCAAAATATCTGCCAGTTGCTCCTCTGTCTTCACATGAGGTGTGAAAATTAACCCCACACACAACTTTTCCTTGATAAAATGTCTATCAATTTCAATGTGCTTAGTTCAATCAAGCTGGACTAGATTATGAGCAATATTAATCGCGGCCTTGTCGTCATAGTATAATCTCATAGGCTCCTTACAATCATTTCCAAGTTCTCTCAGTAGAATCTTCAATCATAATAACTCACATATCTTATGAGTCACGATAAAATGTCTATCAATTTCAATGTGCTTAGTTCGATCAAGCTGGACTGGATTATGAGCAATATTAATTGTGACCTTGCTGTCGCAGTATAATCTCACAGGCTCCTTACAATCATATCCAAATTCTTTCAATAGAATCTTCAATCATAATAACTCACATATCTTATGAGTCACAGTCTAGATTTCAGCTTCTGTCCTAGATCTAGCAACCACTGATTGTTTCTTACTATGCCAGGAAACTAAATTTCCTCCCACAAAAGAGCAATATCCCGAAGTAAATCTTCTATCCATGACTGACCCAACCCAATTTGTGTATGTATACGCTTCTACATTCACGTGATCATGTCAAACAAACAACAATCCCTTTCCTGGTGAAGATTTCAAATAACGAATTATTAAGTAAACTGCTTCCATATGAGGTTCCTAGGGTGAATGCTTAAACTGACTGCATAGGCAATGTCTAGACGAGTGTACGACAAATATATTAACCTGCCAACCAATTGTTGGTACCTACCTTTATCCACTAGAGGACTTTCACAACTTTCTTCTAACTTTTTATTCTGCTCTACTAGATTGTCAACATCCTTACAATCGAGCATTTTTGTCTCCTTGAGCAGATCAAGAACATATTTTCGCTAGGAAAGGAGGATACCATTTCTCGATCTTGCTTCTTCAATAACCAGAAAATATTTTAAATGGCCTAGGTCTTTTATCTCAAATTCAGTGGCCAAATATTTTCTCAACCTCTGCATTTTCTAATTATCATTTCTAGTCAACATGGTATCGTCTACATAAACAATTAAAGCAGTTACCTTTCTCTATGAAGAATGTTTTATGAACAGCGTATGATCTGGCTAACTTTGTTCAAAGACAAATCTCTGCATATCTCAGGAGAATCTCTCAAACCATGACCACAGAGATTGTTTTAGTCCATATAGGGCTTTCTTCAGTTTAAACACTTTATCCTTAGCTGATGAGAATTGAGGACCAAGAGGAAGTTCCATGTATACTTCTTCCTCTAAATCTCCGCAAAGTAATGCATTCTTCACATCAAGCTATTTAAGTTGCCAATCTAAGTTTGCTGCCAAAGAGAGAAGGACTCGGATAGAATTCATCTTTGCTATCGGGGCAAACGTCTCCATGAAGTCTATCACATAAGTTTGAGTAAAGCCTTTTCCCACCAATCACACCTTATATCTTTCCACTAACCCATCAACCTTATGCTTCACTGTAAACACCCATTTGCATCCAACCACCTTTTTTCCACTAGGCAACACGACTAGCTCCCCATGTGTTATTTTTGTGTAAAACTCACTCTTCTTTAGTTAGGATTAGATGTTCAGAAAGTATCAATAGGAATAGTATTTACTTTTCTGGCGTCTGGAGCAAACTCTTAGCTCATCCATTGGTGGTGGCTTATACAACTCGGCAGTAGAAGACACATCAGCAAGCGGCTCGTGTTTGTCATGCTCTAGCACAGGAGCACGGATAGGAGTAGGGGTAGGTAAATGACTATCATAGAAAACCTCTCTTCACTCAGACTCCCCCTTGAAGATAAGTGTGAGTAGACGAAAAATATGGTTGTGATTCAAAAAATGTAACATCTATCGAGACAAAACGCTTTCGTGATGTGGGATGATAGCATTTATATCCTTCTGAATAGGAGAATAACCCACAAAGATACATTGAGAGCACAGGAATCTAATTTTCCCCGAGTTGGACCATGAATGTAAACAAAGCAAACACAACCAAACACCTTTGGAGATACACCTTTGAAAGTAGATAAAGGTGGGGACAACACCTCAAGAGGTGTTTTGAAAAACCATGTGAGGGCATCATATTGATGAGATATGCTGCAGTAAGGTATCACCCTAATAAGATTTAGGGACATGCATATCAATCACGATGGACCGAGTTACCTCAAGATGTTGATTTTCCGCTCAACAACTTCATTCTGCTAGGAAGTATCAACACAAGTGGTTTGATGGATAATACCATGTTCACAAAAAAAGGTACCAAGACTACTGGATAGATACTCACCCCCATTATCAAAACAGACAATTTTGATAGAGGCATTAAATAAGGGTTGAATCATGCGGTGAAATTTCTGAAAAAAATAGAGGACACCTCACTTTTATCTTTTAACAAATAGATCCAGGTGGTTCAAGAAAAATCATCAATGAAAGATACAAACCATCGATGACCAGATAAAGAAACCACTCGTGAAGGAGCTCAAACATCAATATGAACAAGAGCAAAAGGCGCATCACTTTTTAGTTATACTAGGAGAAAATGACACTCGATGATGTTTAGCAAGTTCACAAGCTTCACATTGAAACTTAGAAACATGATTATGCAAAAATAAGGAAGGAAACATTCGTTGCAATAACAGAAAAGAAGGATGTCCTCACCACAGATGCCAAAGCCAAATTCTAGCTACATAGTCATCTAACCGAGTGGTGTGACAAGCTTGTATGAGCCGACCATGTGTCATGGGATGAGAATCTAGATAGTACCAGATCCTAGAAAAAACAATAATCAAAATAGAAGACGACTCTACAATTTAACTCACGAATAATAAGAGCAATGGACAATAAATTGGCTGCAAAATCTGGTATATGAAGGACAAATGACAATGACATGGAAGGCGTGACAAATATGAATCCTTTACCAGACACTGACCAGAGAGAACCATCGGCTGTTCTAACATTTTCCTTGCCAAAACAAAGATTATAAGAAGAAAACAAGGAGGATATACCGGTCGTATGATCGGAGACCTTTGAGTCAATGATCCAAGAATCATCAGATGGAGGAGAGGATGCATTCAAAGTCATGGCCAAATTACCTGTATGAGCAAAGGAGGAGGATGCAACAACAAATATTTTTAGTCGACACATAAGCCGACAAAGTGTGTCTACCTCTTCCTTGCTAAAAACACCAACAAATTTTTCCAATTGAGAACTAAGCCGACAAAGTATGTCTACCTCTTCCTTGCTAAAAACACCCATATAGGCATAAATAGAAATAGATTATGGTGTGAAAAAATTCTTCTCTACCATAGAAGCATGATTGGTCTAAGGCCCGGTTCCACCTCCCGAACGACCCCCTCGACTTCTTGTAGGACAACCACGAAGTTTCCAACTAGTCTCCCGACATCTTGAGTCTTGTGCATGGAGAGTTTGATTCTCATTGTGGGAAGCCTATAATGCCTCTAGAAATTAATTAACTGATAATTAACTTCACGATTCGCCTCCCAATCTCATTCCACAATGAATAAGACTCAGGGATCTCTACTCCTAAAAAAGAGAATACTACGCAGCGAAAACATAAAATATTCTATCAACATTAATAATGACAACCAGAGCATTTACTAAAAATCATTACATTAACTGGAATCCTTACAATATACACTCCATCACTATAAAATATTTCTATACTAAACCTTTAATACACAAATAAACTAGGCCTGTGGCATCACCCGAAAGTACTATTCACCATAAGCGACCTCCGAGTTTTGCAATGTCCTCAAGCATAACCAGATCAATATCATTACTCCAAATGGTCGCGTCCGCCTTAAGATCCTTGTAACTCAAAGACCTAACTGGCTTCACTATAAAACATAAATGTTTTATAGGGGGAGAAAGTAAGGGATAAGTCTACCACTTAGTAAGCAAGTAAGCCGGTACTAGTGTGTGACTTTGAACAATTCATATGCACATAAAAGTATTATTTTTTATATCATTTCTCTTAAACATTCACTATGATCATTCTTTTTGCAAGCATATTTATTTCATACATAATAGCTTTATATAAACTTTTGTTTCTATCCTTACTTTGTTTGCCACAACTTGTGCCATCTACAAAGTAAGGCCATTTCTCGTTTTGCTTGCAACTACTTGTACCATCTACAAAGCAAGGTCAGTCCTTGATTTGCTTGCAACTACTTGTACCATCTACAATTCAGGGTCAGGTTATTATATAAATATCTCTTAACTCTGTTTAATCCCCAAGAGTAAGGTTGTGCTTATCCTACACATCACCTTTCGGCAAAGAATGGTCCGTTCAACCCCTCTCTATGGAACCCTATCAGCCTAGCCTCCTTCATTTAGGGCTAACATCTGGTGTGGCCACACCCAATCCCAGGGTGCGTTGCACTGCTTTTGATATTTATTAAAAAACACACGCACATGCTCGGTATTTGTGGCCTTATTTATTATCTCATAACCTTTACACATAAGCAATTCATTTCATATCACATAATTAACGTAAATAAGCAGTCTTTGAATCATGTTATGCATCATTTGAGACAATATTTATAAAAAGGTAATCCAAGTCACACATTTCATGCATAAAATATTCTTCATTTATTTCAAGATAACCGGGTTTGTCTTTGAAAACATTATACATAAAATGTGCCGGGTCATTATTTATAAAGCACATGATAGCCCGCTTACCTCAATCGCTTAATTCTCCACAGAAACCGTCTCTGATTCTCCAACACCTAAATATGAGAAAAGACCTAGCATTACCCTCTAATCTCGAGCTAAGAAGGTCCTAAGTCCTAAACTATTCAAAATAGGCTTACTGTCTGGTCATCAAACATCCAGCCAAAAGCAATTGAATGTTCTGCCTCGATGTCGAAAGTTTGACCAAAAGGGTCGAACGTTCGTTTCTGCGCAAAAACCCATTCTGAACCAAAAGTCCTTCCAAACTTTATTTTAACATGATCCAAGGCCTTAACATGATCTCTAACACAATCCTAAACCATAATAACACTCCCATGCAGAACATGGTATGTCCAACATCATTAAATCATTAATCCAACACTAATTTTGTATTAAAACCAAAAACTAACTAGAGATTGAAAACCATAAGCTAGGGCACGAAAAACTAACTAAACAGTAGGTTAGAAACAAGATAACAACCTAATAAAAACAAGTTAGACTAGGAAAGTTACCTCCTTTGAAGAACAAGAACCAAGAGAACTCATTCTCTCTCTCCAAATCACTCTCTCACTCTTACTAGGGTTTTAAAACTAGAGGAAATTGAAAATGGGGCTCAAGGTTCCTATTTATAGGCGTCGAAAGCTTAGGATAAGACTGAACCATTTGATTTTTCAAGTACTGGAGGCATCAAACGTTCGATGTACAATCGGACCAACATTCTTAGGGCTTTAATCAAACGTTCGGTTGTACTATCAAACGTTCGGTGTGCCATCGGACCAATGGTTTTAGGGTTTTTTCAGTTGCACTATCAAACATTCGGGTCCAGGGATACAAGCGAACATTCGGCGTCCCACTCGATCGTTCGAGACCCAAATCGAACGTTCGTCATCAAGCGTTCGATGTCCTACTCGAACGTTTGACAAGCATAGAAATTCTTAAAAGTCCAAATCTCACACTTACAAATTGAGAACCAACCCTAGCATCCTTAAATTATAATTAAAGCATGCTTACCCTAATTAATGTTCGGGGCATTACAAAGCCACCTGACTCTCTATCCCCTTTCTGAGAGTTTTCAAGGTCTTACTCATTTCTAATATCTTGAGTTCAGACATCCAACCAAAAAAAAAAGAAAAATCCACTACACAACTAGGCTCAATGAAGTAAAACTACCCACTGCGAATCATATGATATATAAGCAACAAAAGTGGAACAACATTTTTTCTGTTTTTTAATATTTTTTTTATTATTATTATTTATTTTTAATTTTTATGAAGCTGCGCTAAACAACCTGTCATTTAGTGAGGCTGACTTGTCGTTTGTCTCGGGGGGAACAACCTGTCATTTGGGTCCACGTTGTATGACATGTCGTCTTACCCATGACTATACGACCTACCGTTTGAGTCTCCATTCAAAAATGACTTGTCGTTTTGGTTGTCTCCTCCACTACCATTGCACAATCGCTGGAAAACTCACTGCTGAATCAGAACGCCATGATTTCTTTAGAGAACAACTCAGATCTTACTGCTGAGTCTCCTCACCCTCATACAATCTTCTACCGTGCAACCACCCAATCAAGAAGAAGAGAAAATCTTCGATTGGCACAGTAATGTCGTCGCCCATGTGTAATGCCGGAACAGACCCATGCGAAAAAACAACTTCAGACTACCTGAAGAGTTTCGATCATGGCTCTGCGGGGCAACAAATGCAGACCAAAAAGGCTGTTAGCGCGACAAGCATGAGCGGCACAACAGACGCTCAAGACGGGAAAAAAATTGCTTTGATACCAAGTTGAAATAGAAGGAAAATTTGGAGAAAGAAGAAGGAAGAATATGCGAATATGGTCTTATTTTCCTCGCTAATATCACTGATACAATTACATTGTTTATAAACAGGAGCAATACTGTCTAATATGAAAATACAATATTTGGGAAATAAATGAAAATCAAATCGAGAAAATCATATCAGAATCCAATCAGCAGCATATCTTCAAAAGTTTTGGCTCTTGTATGACTGTTATAACCATAATTGTCTTCATTTAGATATTCTGGACTTTTACTTCTTTTGCTAGGAGTTCATACATTTTAACAAGCAACGTTAGAAGAATGCTAGGATCATACCATCAAATTCAGAAGCTCCAGTCAATATTTTCCTTTCAAGAGAACACTAAGTGATGAGTAAAGGTCTACCACCAAGACATAAATCTAATATATCATCCTGGCTTTTTCTTTACCCTCCATGATAAGTGTTCAGTCCCAAAATCATTAAAATTCCAATCTCATGTAAAGGGATAGGGCTCTGGAGGTGTCAGTTAAACAAGTATCAAATTCAGATCAAGTTAGATCTCTTATCTAGTCATCCAGATAGAACTTTGCTAAATTGACTTACATAATACAGTAGATAGCAGACAAACACAGTGACAACATAAACAGCGCTGAAGTGAATCCACAACCTGCGGGAAAAAAAAAAAAAAAAACTTTTAGGTCTTTCCTCGTACTTACCTCAGTTATAAGAGTACAAGATTAAATTCTGGATGGAATTGAAGTTCATCAAATTCTTAGGATCTTTAAAGCATGAAGTCATGAATATAAACTACGAAATCATTTCATCCTGCTCAGATTTCCTTAAACTCCACTGAGAAAAAATTTAAGAAGCTTATTTTTTAACAGATCCACCCAAAATTTCTAGGTTACTTAATTAGCATGGAGGTTTTACTCAGGCAGGATACTCATGTTCCACGCCAAAGATACCCAGAATGCCGGATGAGGTGGAAAGAAAGCCTAAAATAATAGAGAACTATTTTTAGCCACTAAATCCTATTCATGATGAAATTGGAAGAAATAAAAGAATTTACATTGAAATGAGGCAGGTGGGAGGAGTTTTCCTCAAACAGTTATGGGAAAAGTGATGTTGAAGAAGAGCTAACATAGCTTTCAGATACAAGGTTTCATATTTAGTGTTTTCTGCAGTAATATATGGCTGGTCAAGTTTACAAATTTGGTTTTAAAGCTAAGGGCTAGCATGGAGGTAGTTGATAGATGCAAAGCTCAACAATATAAGCCATCATCAGAAATGAAAAAAAATAAAAAATAAAAATAAAAATTTATTTCATGGACCCATGATCACTTCATTCAAAGTTTCAAATTTGAATATATGTAATCTTTAAAACAACTCAAGGCACAGCATGGTAGAATCTCAGAAAGGAAAAAGTCCAGTCAAGTTAAATGACACTCAACCACCTGCAAATTATTGAAATCGACTTATAAGCAACAGGTAAGTCAGATATACTCTACACAAGATACTCTTACTGTCTTACAAATCATATCAGCCTCAGTTACAATCCATGCTCCACTAGAACTGGACAAAGGACCACAACTAGATTGCGCTTTACGTGATTGAAACTCACTGCCAAATATATGAGTGCTTCCTCCACTCTTTAATAAGGGTGAGGACCATTACTATTTTGAAATTACTTCACTCTAAGCTTTGCTTAATATGTAAATAAAATTTTGAGGTAACATTTACCTTTTTGAGCCACTGTCTACATTTGAAATGGTAAATACATCCAAGGAATTATTTGAAAAATCAACGAAGTCAACACCTTCAAGCTGATCTCCCGTGCAGTTCACTGGGAGAAGAATAAAGACCCCAATAATCCCAGCAACCAAAAATATTTTCAAACTGCATTATTCACATAAAAGCACGACTTTGCGTCAAGATAACAGAACAATGTCAACAGCAAAAACAACAGTTATTAGTGCTCTAGAATGGCAGAAAAGGAAAGAAATGTAAGAAGACCACCAAGAAGACAAGAATTTTTAATTAATTATGACTGTCCAGACAGGTGATATCCACATCAAGCAACAACATTACACAAGGGTAATGTTGCAGATAATAGCAAATATTACCCGCTGCTTTGTAATGGAAAGTTGCTGCCAATTGCATTTATTTTGAGTGTTGCGTGTGCGCTGTGCATGTTTTTTAATGCCATATTCATTTGTAATGAAACTTCCTTTGTGAAATTGACAAGGCTTATCCCTTAAATGAAAAAAGACAAAGACAAAGAAACAATAAAGTGAGAAGCCATCAGTCCATAATAGGTCCAACCCAAATCAATTTGCAAACTCTCTCTTTTCCTTTCTTATAACTCAATCTTTGCTTTTCCCCAATTCTTTCATCTAAGGCGGTGTTAATTAAGTTTCACTAATTCAGTAAAGTATATTTGTAAATATTCACATCGAGTGGAATACACCTACAATCAAAAGAGTCTTCAACTAAGAACCTCTCTTCATGTTTGTTCTCAACAAAACCACACCAATACTTTTGCATGCAACTCTTCCTTTAATTTATTTTATCTTGTCCAATTACTTAGAATGCAAAAGAAACTCTCTCTCCCTCAAAAAGTAAACACACACACAAACAAAAGTTACATGACCAAAATAAGAAGTAAGCATTGATGAATGACCCAGTTTACCAGAAGGTTATAATGCGCATAAAAACCACGGCATCCAAGCCTGAGGATGACAGTAGTTCGTCTTCAGAAAGCTTCCACGCCCTTCTCACCCAACCAGGAGAAGGTATTAGCCTTTCTAGGTTGAAACCACTTCTCCGTGTAGAAGTTCCTTCAACCAACAAGCGTGGTATATAAACATCATAGTTACTTGGTTGTTTCCTCAATATAGAGTACAATGTGAAGAATAAAACGCATAGCCCAAAATTTATTCCAACAGATGTTAGAAGAGCAGAGACAAGCATTTCTTCAGAGCAATCTCAAAACCTCGAATTAGATGACCTATCAAACACCAAACTGCACCAAGAATAAAGAAAATACTTATGGATACCAATAACAAATTCACAAATAACTTAAGTCGATGATGTAAGAACCATATGAGAGTGCCACAACAACTTAAATAAAAGTGCACAGACGAAAATTTACTAGATACAGCGGGGATGTGCAACATAAATTAAAAAACTGAACCAGATGGAAATGCAGAAAACAAAAAGAATAATAAAGTGAATATCCTACAGTCAAATATCCTCAAAAGGATAAATGGATAATGTGTGTGTGTGTGCATGTATTATGTGATCCATATCATTTGGATCTTGGAACTATATAAAAGTGAAACTTATTTAAGAGTCAACTAAAACAAAAGCTATATCAATTATGCTCAATGAGATGAGCATAATTATGATGGTTGACATGGTTCTATATCAATGCCATTTCAGAAGAAACTAACAGAAAAGTGTGGATGCAGGTGACTGGTAATACATACATACATACATATGCGATATCTGCAACGTAACAGCCAATACCTTCTGGTATCGGCAATCTATGGCAATTCTGACAATCTTTTTTTGGATGAATTATTCTGACAATCTATAGGTTTGATAAAATTGTATGACTGCGATGTTCATGACTCATTATGTAAGGTCCGTTGCGGCTGATTGCATGACTGATATCACGGTTTAATAACACAAATTATGAGACAACTACCAAAAACAAATCCAATTAAGTAATTAATATATGTCATTTTTTTTTCCCTTTTGCTAGGAATAAATCTAAGTCATTACCTATAATCAGAAATCTCCCTCTATCCTTTTCTTTTGTACTTTTTCACTTAAGTTAATAAGCAGTCAATGAATAACCAAAAACCCTGGAGGTTTTTTTCTTTTTGGGAAGGTGGGGATTCTTGTTCAGGATCAAATGCCGGAGTAGAAGTATCAACAATTGAATCCCAGGAATTACAACAGGAAAATGTTGGGTTTTTTCGAATTCTTATAATTTACGACTCTCACTGTTGCCCTCACTCTCACACAATCAGAGCCAAAGCCAAGATACCCATATACTTAATTTGGATTCAAAGCTCAAATGTCAATAATCATACAATTGTATATCAAGAAAGAAGGACACTTTACAAACAAAAACACACACACACACACACAGAGACAAACAAACAACTATATAAAGCATAAAATTATCCAAAAGTGGGAGAGAAGAGAAATTCAAACCTCGTGTTGTTGGCGCTGTGAAGCGAAGTGAACCCAACTTGAACTCCTTATAATATAGTAAAAACAACAGATTGTAGCTACTGATGTTGTAGTTTGTAACTGTTCTTCAATGAAAAGAAAATCCACCTGGGATATTCCTAGCGCCTGGTTTTGATTTCTAGTTAGTTCCTAGTGATTGTAATGCCAAAAGTGCCCCTGTAGCCTCGCTATGTCCATTGTTTTGTGTTGTCCAAATAAATAACTTGGACGAATCTTTTTGGGAATTCCATCTATTTTACTCACCCAATTAAATAAAAAACGAAAAAAGAGGGGGTTTTTTGTTTGAGGTGATTTTGGGAAGTTCAGGTTTATTAGAGAAAGGAACAGCCGCTGGTAGTCCAGGGCTAGCAGTAGCACTCCGCCAACTACCAGTCAAATACGCGCCGGCGCCAGGAGTTAGTTGTCCTTTCCTTCTACTTAAATCGAAATCTTGTACAGTTGTGCATCATGGTGAATTTATTATCATAAATTATTTTAATTGACAAGGCACCTCTTTTCTTCTTCTTTTTTTATGTCATCCCCATGTTAGATATTTTTCAGTCTATAGGTTATTGATAAACGACTGAACCGGCGACGGCGACGGCGCTTAGACAATTTATCACCCACACATATATAATTCAAATATAAAACACAATCATGATGTTGAACCTGAAAATTACTCTCTCTTTTCCACGCAAAATGTTTTTTAATTTTCATATTGATCGATTCTCTATCTCCCAAAAGAGAAAACGAAGCGATTAAAAAAACCTAAAACAAAACCGACAGAAAGTCAATCAAACGGAGAAGGTAATTAACAAGTATGCGGATTGGCGGGTATAATGCTGTGACTGTGAGAGTAACATGGTGAGGCATGTGCTGTTTAGTTTAAGTGGTTTCAAATGGATAATGCACCTTAATTTTACTGCTACTATTTGGGAGTCTCAGGCGACCGCGCGCCTGATTCGCCTAATCATCCCGTCGGCACGGGCATATACAATGCATTTGACCATAAAATAAGAAGAGGAAATGAGTTAGGTAGGATGGTGTGAGTGGGATAAAGTTTATGTAACACCCTCACATTGCAGGGTGGATTTGGTATGTGAATTTGCCTAAAGTATTGAACTTAATTGTGCAGACCAGCGATATTGGACCTAGATAGCTTAGTAAAATTTAGATAAAATACTACTAAAAGAGACCGTAAGAGTTTTAAAATATGTACATATATGAATTTCATCTATGATGGTATGCATAATTTCATGGTTTAATTCATGACACATGACATGTAGGAAAAGAGTAATAATAGAAATTACATTTTTATTTCACGACTATCTCATAATGTTAACGTATTAGTCTTAAACAACTATTGGATCAATTATTATTACAAAAAGAAAAACACACACACACACACAAAATGATTAGTTGAGATTGTTACATTATATTGTAGAATAAAAATGTGATATATAACATTTCTGATAGAAAAATAGGATTAAAATCTTATGATTTCAACCTAAGATCATTTTTTTTGATTAATAAGGTGATTTACATACCATTAACTAGGGGTTATTAAGTTAATCATTACATGAGTGTAACCTTGAGTTCATGAAACTTTTCATGCAAATGACCAAGAAAACAATTTTACATGAAAAACCCTAAGCATTTTTTTTTTTTTTTTTTATGAATAAAACCCTTTATAAAGCTCAAACTCAACATCCTTACACTCCAGTTAAAACTGGATACCAATCCTACATAGGACAATCCCCTAGCTAGGAATACTACTCAAACAGAAAAAGAACCTGCTAAATCACTACTACAGGCAACAGACAGAATCCAAATACACTTCAACCCCCTCCCACAGAAAACCGAAACTGCATAGCAACAAACACCAACAAGCAGAAAAAACTGCAGAAAATACCATCAAACAGTCTATCATCTACGATTACAAGGGAATTTCAGAGGGAATTTATAAACCATTCTAGTCTTCACCTCCCATCTAATCTTGGAGATAATCCTCTTTTTGGTCAAAGGAGTTTCACTGTGAAGAAAATTCCTCTGTCTCCATAGGTGGTAAACAGTAGCCCCAAAATAAAGTTTCCTAAGACTAGCATATAAACTATTCCCCTTCATTGCCGAACCACACAATTCTGCAATATCATCCCACTCAACAGGAGGGCAAGGTAACGAACAGTCCCTCATGATAGTAGACCAGATACGCCTACTGAATCCACAAGAGAAGAAAAGATGATCTCTCTTCGATTCTCTTATCCTACCTCAACCTCTTCAAGTACTCTAACTTCGAAGAGCTCAAATTACCTCCTCTCATGGGCGGAGTTACCTTATGACTTGGGGGGCTTGGCCCCCAAACTTCAAATTTTCTGTAAAAAATGAAAAATTATAATTAAATTTAAAATTATAATTTTATCCTTAATTTTTATTTTCAATTTTGCCTACCTAAATTTCAAATGTCAACTACGTCTTTGACTTTTAGTTTTTTATTTTTATTTTTTATTATTTTTTTATAGATGAGCAACAACAATTTTAAATGCAGCCTTTTTAGTTGTACCTTACCAATATATATTCATTAGCCGCCAACTTTCTTCATTGTCATTTATCAATGTTCGAGCCCACTATGGTTACAGTAGCCTATGCCCTAAATAGACGGCTAACTTTTACAAACTAGTATAATAAATATGTCGGTAAAAAGTACATGTTATTAAAAAAAAATATTGATCCAACCAAAAAAAAAAAACATATTTTTCACAGCTAAGGACATATGATACTTTTTAGGGCTTATTTGAAAGAAATTTCCTGGAAACAAATTTGTTTTAAGGGATAAATCAGCCCTTTTAGATATTTGTACCATAATATCCTTCGAGACCAGAGAGATATTTATAAGGAAAAAAATAAAAAATTGGTCATTGTAGTTGGTATAATTTACAACTTATTTTACGTGGTATAAAAAAAAAATTCTGAAGTCACCGTGATTAGGCAAAAATGACAATTTGCTCATTGCAATCTGTCTACAACTTAACAGAATCTGTTTGATTGCCTCGTCAGACCTAATGAAAACGTATGTGTCACTCTTTAATAAAAAATAAATAAATATATAAAACAATTTCTTTCTTAAAAAAATAATAATAAAAGAAAATGGTGGCATTCGAGCTACCCTTAGCCCATGGATGCGCCATCCGGCCACCCCCAAAGTGGTGGCTGCCAACCAGGGGTGGCCGACAACCACCCCTTTCCTTTTTTTCTTTTTTAATATATTATTTGTTTAGTTTTATAATTTATATCTTTTAATATATTTATTTATTTTTTTTATTAAAGATTGATACGTGTCGCGCTTTTATTGAGCTTGGCATGACAACCAAACAGATTCTATTAAGTTATAGACGGAAATTGATTTTAAGGAATAATTTTTTTTTTTCAAAAAAAAAAAAGAAAAAAAAAAGAAAGAGAAAAAAGAAAAATATAGAAAAAGAATAAATTGTCATTTTTGCCTGTCACAATCCTGAATTATTTTTTATACTAAACTAATGGATTTGTAAATTTATAAACCATAAGCTTTATTCACACTTATACGGTTAATCCAACGGAAGGAATGTAAGTAGAATGAATATCCTAGATTTCTGGTCCTTAGAATTTCATGCCTCGTACTGGGCAGCCATCCCAAGAAATGGAGGGTGCCGATGTTCCCGAAGCCTTGCATGAATGGCAGCAAATCCAGTCCCCACCTCCCCAAAACTCTCCCACAGTGCACCAATCCGGTGTGGGATGGGAGATGGCGGATGTCGGAGACAACCACCTCAACCCCAACGATGACTGCTCAATCTTCCCGGAAGGCCTACAAATCCCCGTTCCGGAACTTCAAGCCCCAGAAGACCCAGACTCTCAAGGTGATGAGGAGGAAAATCAAAGGCCCCAGGGGGGATATGATCAGATACGGAGGTGTTGGAGGGTGCGGTTTGAGATTATGAGGGCCGCGGTCTTCCGGGTGGCCTCTAGCTTTCGTAACACTGCGGTGTGCACCGGGGGGTTTTGGTCCATTGCGTCGGTGACCGGAGTGGTTGCGGCGGTGTTGCTGTCATTCTTGTACGTAAGGGTGCGACGGTGGCGTCAAAAAGTCCACCAAGAGAGCAAGGATCGTTTTGTTTTTCTCATCAGAGAAAAAGACGAGGTTCGTTCATAAAGCTTTCAGTAAAAAATCTGGCCCTTTTTTCCTGAGTTCCACCCGCAGTATGATTCTAGATTTCTTGTGTCAGACTTGTTGAATTTTTTTGATGGAATAATGGAATTCAACTATGGAACAATTCTTTTTTGATGAATAAACTGATTTTATATCAAACACAATCTAACTCTTGAGGATAGTAATCGGTAGACTCCAGCTTGCACAAACATTCTCACCTATCAATCCAAAATTATCTCTGCTCAAAACCCGAGTCCTAACCTCCCAAATAACTTGTTTAACAAGTTTCTCCTCTGATTTAATGGAATTCCCATGCTTGATATCGTTTCTATGGCTCCACAATTTATAAGCCACTGCCCCAATACTGAGCTTACAGATCAAGGACTTTAAAGAACGACCCTTTTAACTCATTTTCACCCAAAGAAATGACATCTGCCCAATCCAGAGCAGGGCTGTTTACAAGGCAGAGCTTCAAAATCTCCCTCTACAACCTGCGACTAAAGCTGCATAGAAAGAAGAGATGGTCCCTCCCGTCAATACAACTCCTACAAAAACACACAGAATAACCTGTATAGCCCCTTTTAGCAAGGTTTTCACCAGTTAATAATCTGTCCCTTGCTGCGAGCCAGAGAATGAAGGCAGCTTAGGTATAGCTAGAGCGAACCAAAGTGTCCTCCACCAACTCACCTCCTGACACTTAAACCGAATGTAATCCCAAGTTGCAGCACAAGAATAAAGCCCTTTTTTGGACAAACTCCATATTAGTAGCCTGGTCATTCTCCCCTAGCTTCACCATCGGCAGATGACTTTGAATTGCAACAAGATCCTCTGACCGTGCTGCTTTATATCTCCAATTACCATTTATCAATACCTTCGACACTTTATCATCCATCCTCCCACCTGCATCATACATCACACGATGTCCAAGCTTCTCATACAAGATTCCTAAAGGATGCCACCAGTCATGCCATAGGAAAATACCCCTTCCCTCACCCACTTTGAAACGAAGAAAATTTCTGGCAATATTCCTTAGTTTTAGGATCTTCCTCCAACACCATGAGCAGCTTTGAGGAACATTAACAAGCCAAAAACTTCTTCCCTTGAGCCAAGACTCATTCGCCCATGCAAACCGTAGTGAGCCAGAACTATGGAACAATTCTGCTAATGCTGAGCTTGTCAACTGTTAGAACACAAAATTGTAGGGGCTGTCTTCTTCTTCTTTTTTTCCTAGTTTTTAAGCAAAAAACTCGAGAGGCTGTGTCTCAGTTCTAGGCCTCTGTTTGAACCCACGGGGATGGCTCAAGTGGTAATTAAGGGCATTAGTCTTTGTAGTAGTCCCATGAGGTCTATGGTTCGAATTCCCTTGAGTGCAAACAATTCTTTGGGACCAACTCGCTGGCAAAGCAGGATTATTACCCGTGTGGAGAGGGCACTTTACACGGATCCGAAGTTTACCTGACATGGGTGTGTACACGAAGTGACCCTGTCTTGGAGGGATTCTTTGTCATAATAAATAAATAAAAAAAAAAAAAAGTTCTAGGCTTCTGCCTCGGTATGTAGGAGAGACAGTAGAAGGGGGAGATTCGCTGCAGCGACTGCAGAGGAAAGGCAATTGCTTGGTAATGGTTGGTAATCCAAAGATTAAGGTTGGAAGGAAGCTTATGAGCTTCTAGCACTGTCCTTATGCGGATAGTGTCTTGTCCAATTCCAGAATCACACTACCCAGTAACTTGCACCTGTTAATGGCGTGTGTCCTCGAGCTTCCACTCTTTTTGGCAAGGATAAGGCTGTTTCTTCTGTGATAGAGAAGAAACATATTATATTTAATATGTTCTTATAATTGTTCTGCACTACTTATATTTGTTCTAACCAGAAGATTCAATTTTCCCTGCAGAAGATCAACCAGCTCTTGCTCCACATAGCACAAATGAATGAAGTAGTATCAGCACGCCGCAGGGTTCCTGTGTTCAGAATTGGTTGATTGACCGTGCAGTGTCAGCCAACCAGATGTTGATTTAGGATCTGTCTCTCGCCTGTGCATTATGTATGAAGTCGGCATCTTCTTGTGCATCAGAAAGTGGAAAGAGATACATGCGTTTAGTTGCTTAGACGCTTCTGTATCAGATTGGTGACTGAACCAAATTCTTCATATTGTATTAAGCACGTTGTATCTATCTATCTGGGTAATTTGTGTTCTTGTGATCATACTTATGGCCTGAGCCAGCAGTACCATGAATTGCTTCTCAGTTATCTTTGTCACTCTCTGCTCCTACAGAGTTTTTTTTTTTTCTTCTTCTGAAGATAGAGAGAAGATGGTGCTCAAGTCTTATTAGAATGAATACAATTGTATTTCAAAACAAGGCTGTTTTTCTGTTCTTGTTTTAGAAAGAGGTACCAGTTACCAATAGATATCAGTTAAAGGAGTAACAAATGGGTGACTCCGATCAAAATAAGCTGTTAATATCATATGTTACAATAAACTTTCTAACAAGAAGCAAATTTCTATCAAGAGAACAACATTTACCCTGCTTTACCAAACAGGATGTTTGGAAACCAAGAAACAAGTTAACAGATGATAAGACCAATATAAGATGTTGAGGAGCATGAGAAGTGAGACTAGGTAGGATCAGAAATTATGCATTTATGATTTATCCATTATTCAAGAAAATGCCACCATGAAGCACAGATATGAAAAGTTCAAGTACAGCAATTAGCTAGGTGAAATTGAAAAATGAACTTCAAAAGCTTTGGAAGCACGAAAGGAGAAAGGCTGGCCACAATGAAGAAATTTAATATCTTATAAATAAGACCAACTGGGGTCATACTGTTCTAGGAGAGAATCGCCTGCTTTTGTTTCTTGAAAAACGATACAAATCTATGAGGAACTAGACAATATACGCCCTATTTGTTCATAACAGAACTCCGGTTAGGGACTTTCACAAGTCCAGAAAATAGGCAGGAAGAGAAAATTTAGCAACACTGATCCCCATGTAAACATAGCAGCCAATTTCCTACTGAAAAATTTAACCTCACACTAAATAGAATACAGATGCACGACCAAGGGCTATTATGCAGGCTGCAGCATTATGGATTCCAAAATTGCAACAAACCCTAAATTCCAAGATTAAAACAGAACAAAACAGATATCCATGCCAATGCAACGAGTAAGCACTGTTATGCTCCACTTCAAGAAACAGTGAATAAAGGAATAGGACGCATGTCTCTATTAATGACTCTAATTATCGATCGTGCCAACTGAAACAAAGCAACATAAAGAATTCTATCGTATTTGTGGATTCCACTTTCAATAGCAGTTCTACAAAAGCAAAACGAAGGAAGAAAGCCACTAACTCGGATATCTAATGGGGTTGATATCAGCAGTTATCTGAAAAAATTACATCAGAAGACCATGAATGTATCAATCACAAGAAAAATGAATTACACTCACGATCATAATCCACTTTGTCCACCACGTGTTGAATGCCTAATATCAAACCGGTCTACAAACTCTAAAGGAGTAGTAGTCTCGTTCCTAATCCTCTTGATCTTAGGACTCAATAACCCTCTATGCCTAAACCCATACAGCCTGAGCACCTGATTATCTGCAAAATTGAACGCCCTTTCCATGCTTCTCAAGCACCTCTCGACCGCATAATCCCCGTAGCTCCCACAAGGCTTGCAACCCACAAAATGCGTTACAAACGGCCACCTCTCGTCCCCCAATCCCGGATGATACTTCTCCATCATCTCCTCATACCTATCCACCAACCCTGCCCAGTACCCGTGCAAATAGTATGAATTCTCTACGAACACCTTATCCATCCACTCATCTTTCTTCGAAATCAACAAGTATATCAACGCAGACTGATCATCAGCCTCGAAAGCGGGCCTTCCCTTCAGATTTGCCGTCAAAATCTTCCCGGCCTCGTCCCGAATAGGCCCCTTTGGACCCATTGGAGCCCAAGCATCGAGCAAATCCAAAGACCACTGGCAGTTCCTGAACAAAAAACTGCCAGTGTTCAACGCAATCCACGACTTCTGATCGAACAACAAATCTGGGTACCCATGAATAACCAAATTATGATTGTTGTACTTCCATAGCGGAATCTCAAACACCATGTCCGTAAACAGAGCATCGCTGTCCAACCACCATATCCACTCGACCTCCGGGTGCGACAACATCAACCTCCGAATCAACGGCAGTTTTGCCCAGTACCCAGCAAGCTCCTTATCCAAATGAGCCAAATTGTACACGATCTCAATCCCGTGAATCCTACAATAGTCAATCTTGTTCTTAATGGACTTCAAGAGATAGTGATCCCCAATTGGGTTGTCGCAAGGCTTCGGGGGAGACCCAGTGACGAGCAAAACCCGAGCTTTCCCATTGATATGGCTTGGGAACTCGGGGTTCTTGGCAAGCCAGCTCTTTCTCTCGTAGTCCCAGTTGGAGATTTTGGGTCCGAGAGTGTAGGTGACGTTGGGGTTGATGTCGGGCTCGGGGGGCTCGTTGGGGTCGGAAGGTTCGTCGTCTGATCGGATCTCGGCGAGGATCCGGTTGGTCTCCTCGGCGATCTTCTGGGCGTTGACATCGGCGTCGGGGGAGCCGGTGAGTCCGCCGATGCCGACGGTGCCGCGGAGGACGAGGATGGTCACGAAGCCGCAGAGGATGGTCAGCTTCAGGTTGTTGAAGGTCTTCTTAATCTGCTTGCCACGCGTCGCAGTCGTACGGCCTCTGGTTGTTGTCGTCGTCGTCGTAGTAGTACTAGTAGGGAGGCCAGTGGCTGAGCCACGTTTCAGGGCCGTGAAGGCGTCATGGCCCATCTCTCTCTCTCTCTCTCTCTGTCTCTCTCTCTCTCTCGCTTGTTTAGATTGGGATTTAACTAATGATTTGATTGCAATGGGGAGAAGACGTGAGGGGATGTCCGAGTTTGAGTTTGGGTTTGTGCGAGAAGTATGGGTCCATGGGAGGAGGAGACACCGACAGCGGAGCACCGACGACGAGGTACTGGTAAGAAAATCATTGTTTTGTTTTAGTTTATTTTCTTATTAGGAAAATACAGGCAACAAGTAACAACGGTGGAGATTCTGACAAGTGACGAGTAAAGGTCTAGACTTGATAATTAATTAATTAAATATTTGACAAGTAGATAGAAAAAAATAAAAGTAATAAAAAAGTTATTGAGCCTGCAAAACTACTTGTAAATTCCGTGGCAAATGGCAGCACATTAAGCCCAATTGAATGGCGTTGTTTCTTAATCTTGCTTAATCATGCCACGTTGGCTTTTGGTTTTAATTAGGAGATCTATATCTTTTCTTTTCTTTTCTTTTCTTTTCTTTTTTTGACATAATTAGGAGATCTATATCAGTAACCTTTTGGTAATGCAATAATACAAACACAATAACCAATTTCTTTGGGTTGGACTCTTGGAGAACGATTATGAACATAACCAAGGAAGGCCAAGAAGATGCAGTGAGTTGTATCATCTCTTAACGGTTACAGATAGTCAGAAACTGTTGACATTTGAATGCTATTAGGGAAAGACAACCTCGTTTTTGTTTCCCTCGGGATTATGCTGTTGTGTGGTCTTGACATGCGGATGGCTGTTAGAAGCAAATTGCCGAGCCCGGAGGGATTTGTTAACTTTAGGGAAGTTTAACGAGTGCGTTTTAATACCCAACTAGCCTGCATCATAGTCAAATTTCAAGAGTTTTTTATTTTTTATTTTTTATTTTTACAAAGACAACATTAAAGAGATTAGGGAAAAATAGAAAAAGGGGGGCCACTTGAGATAACTAAAAGTATAAAACATTAGTAAAAATACGAACAGTTACATGAGATTTTGTTGGAATCAGCATTGATATGCCAAAATAATATTGCTAGCTTGTGCAGAACTAGATAGAACTATGGGTTACTCATCACGGTTTCCATCCAGTGGTCTACAAATTCCAAAGGAGTAGTTGTGTCATTCCTGATCCTCTTGACACTTGCTCGCAACAGCCCTCTATGCTCAAACCCATATAACTTGAGCACCTGGTTGTCCGCAAAATTAAACGCACTCTCCATGCTTCTCAGGCACTTGTCAACCTCGTAGTCGGCGTGGCTCCGGCAAGGCCTGCAACCCACAAAGTGAGTCACAAACGGCCACCTCTCGTCACCCATATTTAATCCAGGCCCATGTTCCTCCATCATTTTCTCATGCAAGTAGTACGAGTTCTCTAAATACACCTTCTCCATCCAGTACTGATCATCCTTCTTTGAACTCAGCAAATATATCAATGCAGATTGATCATCCGCCTCAAACGCTGGCCTTCCCTTCAAATAGGCCGTCAAAATCTTCCCCGCCTCTTCCCGAATACGCCCCTTTGGACCCATAGCCGCCCAAGCATCAAGCAAATCCAAAGACCACCGGCAATTCCTCAACAAAAAACTCCCCGTGTTCAATGCGATCCACGATTTCTGGTTAAACAACTCCGGTAAACCGTGAAGAACCAAATTATAGTTATCGTACTTGAAAAATGGAATCTCAAATATCATATCAGTAAACAAAGCGTCGCTGTCCAGCCACCATATCCACTCCACCTCTGGGTGCGACAACATCAACCGCCGAATCAACGGGAGTTTTGCCCAGCACCCGGAAAGCTCCTCGTCCAAAAGAGCCATATTATACACAATATCAATGCCGTGAATCCTACAGTAATCAATCTTATTCTTTACAAACTTCAAAAGATAGTGATCTCCTATTGGGGTATCACAAGGTCCGGGAGGCGACCCGGTAACCAACAAAACCCTATCTTTCCCGTTCACGTAGTTGGGAAATTCGGGGTTTTTCATGAGCCAGTTTTTTCTCTCTTGGTCCCAGTTTGAGATTCTGGGTCCGAGAGCGTGCGTATGCGTGAAGATGGGGTTGCCAGTAGTGCTACCGATGGTGCCACGAAGGACGAGTATGATTATGCAGCCGCAGAGGACAGTGATCTTGAGGAGGGTGTTGAAGGTCTTCTTGATATGACAGCCGCGAGCTATGCCGAGTAGCAGCGTAGAACCTCCACTGGTGGTGGTGGTGGTGGCGGTGGGGAGAGCAATCGCGAAGCCTTCCAGCTGGCCCATTCTCTGAGTCGTCGGTGTATCAATGATGGGGTTGAAAAAAGGTTGCTGGCGAAGGCTAAGCTTGGTAGTTGTTTGATGATCTGGTGGAGAAAGACGTGCGGGGGTGCATGTGTTTTGGTGGTGGATTCAACAATGATTTGTTTGGTCTTCGGAATTAGCAGCTAGCTCTCCCGCACATGGCTACGGGAACCCGGCCAGTACGTACCCACGTCCGATCAAGATTGAGCTTTAAAATGGTTAAAGACTTCATTTTCTATCCCAATATTGCCGGCCATGCACTTCCATTGTTTTTCGTCTGCGGGAATGATCGATCTCCACGTTTCCAATGTGATTCGTGCATCTACATCTACATCTACAAATATTGCAAAATCCATTTTTAACTCAAAAAACAACTAAAATAATTAGCATAAACAACTGCACCCCCGAAGTGGCGGCATGTGCCGCTTAATTCAGCTCTCTTCTCCCAACTAAACAACAACGATAACAACTAAGCAACATCACTTGTAAGTGGATCATGGAGATTTAAATGAATTACTAACTTCTCAAATATATTGCATTTTGAAGAATGACTCATTAATTAATTTATTGTTTCTTTATTAATTAAGATATAAAAGAGAAAATGAGAGAGCTAGGTCAGAGGAGAGTAAGAATTTTTTTTTTTTTTTTTTTTTTAATCAAGTTAAAAGAGAGCGATGAATAAATTAAATAAGATATATATCTATATATAAAGGATCAACAACGATCTTTCATATAGCATCGATCTCCTTTAAAATAAAGGATGAGGAAAATTGGATGGAGGGTGATTTTAAGGCTTAGTTCTTCAAAATTTGAAGAAAATGGTCGTTTAAAGGATCCAATGTGAAATGCATGTTCTAATGGAATGAAAGATTCGAAAAACGGGAACTCATTAATTAAGGATATGATTATTGAAATTATAAACTTAAGAACTAAATTGAAATCGTGTGAAAACTTAAAGAATAATTAAATTTGATTTTTTATAAAATGAAAACTTGAAAGGATATGAGGTAGAATGCAATGATTCTGAAATATGATTTCTCACATTAATATTATTATTTTGGTGAATTTGATATAATCAAATATCTCACAAGTATTGATCGATTGTAAAGAAAAGTCTTGACTCAACAGAAGTTTTTAATTGTTAAAACTTTGGAAAAATTGGCTCATGAGTTTAAAATTACATAGTAGTATCTCTTCATACAAAAATGGGTAAATGGTAAAGTTGGGGATCCAAATTCCACTCACAAATGTGCGTGTAACCTTATTAATAATTTGAAAGAGGACAAAGTTGTTATTTTGTTCACATTTGTGTTTTTGACATGTAATTTTGACATATATTTTTAATAGAATATGTAATTTTTATATTTTTAAAAGAGTACATGACAATTATTTTTAGAGAATGTCTTTATATAATTTTAATAAGATGAATTAAAGAAGAATACGGTTTATAGGATCTCCAAATGTTACTTGTATCTAGGAGCGGACAAAACCCATCCAAACCTGCAATACTCGACTCGCTCCACCCTCGTGGATCTGAGTATAAAATCAGACTACTCGTGCAGGGCGAGGCAGGTCGGGAGTATAAAACTTTTAAAATCCAGGATATCCGCCCCACCCCGTCTAAAACTAAAAGACCTAAAAAAACCCTAAACTACCCGCTCCTAAAAAAACCCTAAACTCTTGAGTACGTCCCTCCCTCCCTGCACTGCTCAGCCTCACCCCCTCAATATCCAAACTTCTTTCTTCATTTTCATTCACCTCTCACCTCTCACCTTTTAGGCTTTCACCCTCACGTCCCTCTGAAACCTTCACTCTTGAATCTTTCACTCTTGAACTGGTAAGTTGGTAATTTCTGTTTTCGTTGTTGTTGAATTTTGAGTTGGTGGTTGATGTTTTGAGATGGGTTTGCAGGTATATATTTTCAGATCCTTCACATGCAGGTCTTCAAGTGATCGAGTCAAGTCTCTAACACCGGCTCTAACCACAAGCTCTACATTTTCCCATATACGCATATCTTTCTTTCATTTTTAAAGAATCTGTACGTAAAATGAAAAAAATGAGTTGGCATGTACGTATATCACTTACATAACTTAATTTTTATTTTTATTTTTGCTTCTATATATTCTCTGGCTCACACTTTTTGCTTGTATATTCTTGTTTTCTTTATTGTGGTTGTGAATCTTTGTGAATTAACTAGGGTAAACGCTAGCCGGTTAGTTCTGCAAAAATTATATTGAATGCCTTTTGACAAAGCATTATCTTTTGTTGATGGTTAGAGAAGAAGTACCTCATTTGGAAGCCAATAAGGCATCGGTTCTTGTGCCAATCAAGATGCATGTACTTTTTTTTTTTGGTCATTTATTGGATTGTGATGTACCATTTTTAATTTAATTTGCTGTTAAGCTCTGGTTTTTCCTTTTCCAAAAATTTCTTCGTATTAATCGGTTGTTTGAGGAAAGATTGAGTAATGCTACATACACTTTCACTTTTTCACACTTATTTCTTCAAATTCTTAAGTGACTTTTAAAACTATAACTGACTTTGATATAAATTTTTAATCCAATAATTATTTTAAAAATATAGAGAAATAAATATAAAGACGCGTGAGTGTGTGTAAAATTAATCTTTTCTGAAAGAGTAGAACTGGGCGTAGGGGAGTAAAATATCACTCTGAACAGGCAAGTACAACTAACAAAAGAATAAAAAATTAAAAAAAATTAAAAAAATAATATTTTATTCATATAAAGAAAGATGAAGGAAGTATTTTTACTTCCTAAATTGAAAACTGTGCTCTTATTCGGTAAGTTACCGAATAAAAATCGCCGACTCCACCTAGTCTCACCGATTTCCGACCGATTCTCACAGTTCTTTTGTTGTTTTCGTGCGTAAATCCAAGGCTGACACCAGAAAATCGGCAGCAAGTTAGTTTTCGCTCTATTTTTTTCGTTTTCGGACGTGTATTTGCGATTATTTGTTTTGACGATGGCGATTCAGATCAAACCCGATAGTAAGAAAAAAGCCCTAAATTCGTCAGCCCATTTCCCCTAAAATATTCACGCCCACTTTATTAAACTCTCAAATAAAAAAATCAAAAGCCCTCCTCCACCAAATAATCTGACCAGTGAGGGTGGAGATTATTTACTAATAAAAAATAATAATAATATACGAAACGTAGGTAAGTACATGAAGTACGTGGCATGTATCCTTACCGTATATTTTCTCTACCGCACATTACAAAGTGGACCCCTACACGCCAGCGGCTGTGATTTTAACTTGTGATTTAGGCCATCAGAAGCTTACTTGGGAGCTGAGACTTGGTAATATATTCTGCCACCACACTGTCCCTCTCGGTCTCTCTTCCAATTCTGGATCTCTAGCGGGAGGTTCTGATTTTACAAAAGGGATTCAATCAGCTCGCTTTCTGTACGCCTAAGGTGCGCTCTGCATGCAGATCGACATTCTGATAAAAATCGTTTTGCATCTATACTTCTAGGGTTTTGCTTCAAGTTTCTTCGCAATTTAGCTTTGCTTTTTCTTTTTCTTTTTCTTTTTTTTTATTTTAGTTCATTAAAAATCGATTACTCTAGGGTTTTATTATTTCGGGTTTGGGTTTCAATTTTCGAACTTGTTACGACGACTAGGGTTGCGATTTTCTGTTAGCTTCTGAAATTGTTTATATGCTGGATCAGTAAAGAATGAGCATAGAATATGTAGTATATTTCTCCTATACATGCGAAATTGGATTGAATAGCTTATTGTTGGAAAATATATTTGATGGTAGATGGAGAGAATTAGGACGTGTTTTGGAAAATTTATGTTGTGTAAAGTGTAAAACCCTTGGGGATATTGATTTTATTTTTAGCATGAAAACTTATCTCTTTCAGTGTTTTTTTTTTTTTTGGATGAATTAGAACTTTATAAAACCAAACTCAACAATACAATCTCTCCAGTAAAAACTGGAACAAGTTCTCCCAAAAGAAAAACAACAACAAACAAGCTGCATAATACACAGCTAACTCCAAACAGAACATACAAATTCAACTAACTAAGCAGGCTCCAACGTCGAGCTAAAACCAGATTCTTTACATTACTGTTAGAAGAAAACTTAGCTAGCAATCTCATCCTAACTTCCCACTTGACTTGAGCTAGGATCACTTCCTCTGTTTTGGGAGTTTTTCCATGCAACAAAGCATTCCTCTGAAGCCAAAGACGATACACTACAGCACCAAGATAAAGCCTATAAATGCTGGACTTCAGACTTTTCCCTTGCATAATCTCAATACTCCACTGAACAACTAAATCCCAATCATCCGGAGGATCATCTACCAAGCATTCAGCCATAATAGCTTTCCAAATCCTCCTGCTAAAGCTGCATTTGAAGTAGAGATGAGCACTACTTTCCTGTCTGCTATGGCAAAACAAACAGAGGCTATTTCCAACAAACCCCCAACCACACATCTTTTCCTTAGTAACAATGGCATCCCTAAACACGAACCAAAGTATAAAAGCATGCCTCTTTCAGTTTCTAATTCTCCTTTGGATCAAATTTGTTTGGCTTCATGTTACACCATGATAAATCTTATAGCCGTCCAAGCCAAGGACGATTAAGCGGTACATCTTCGTGCTAACTACGAAACCCAATTAACTCCAAGGGGTTGGCTCAAGTGGGAAGAGCCTGGGTCTTTGTGGTAATCCCATGAGATCTAAAGTTTGAATCCCCTTGGTTGTAAACAATTTCTTGGGGCCAACTCAACCGGTGAAGCTTGAGTATTACCCGATTCGTGTGAAAGGGAGTGCTTTACACGGGTCCGAGGTTTGCCTAACAAGGGTGGGTACACGAAGTGGCCCTGCCTTGGCGGGGTTCATCGTCATAAATATTAAAAAAAAAAAAAAAAAAAAAAAAAAAAAAAAAAAAAAACTATGAAACCCAATTAAAAGGACCAAAAAAGAAAAAAGAAAAGAAGAATATATAAATATACACACATACCCTCGTGTATCACACTTTTAATTGCACTCTAATATTCTCTTTGCCTCCTAAACACAGCTCTCAGAGCCACAGGCTCTTTCAATCTCTCTCTTGGCGATTTCGATCCCTCCGCCGCGGTAAAACACTCTCATTGACATCATCGTCGCCGATATATTGTTATAATTATTATTGTTTTCAGTCATCAAAAAAATTTATTATTATTGTTTTCATTGTTGTTGGTTAATGCATTTGCTTTTGTTTTATAGATTGGTTACTTTTTTAGGGTAAATTGGTTCTTGGATTCTTTTCTAGACAAGATTTGAGGTTCTTTGTCTTGTCTGGATCTGGGGTTTTACCTTGCGTGGATTATTCGATAGAAGTTCTAGTTCCGTGTGTTATAATGCACAATACTTCAGGTTTAATTTTTTGGAATTGTTTTCTCATTCCTAAAAAACTTCCTAAAAACACAGCGATTTTGGTGCAAAGAGTTTTCTTGTTAATGCTTTAATGTGATATATCTATCCTGATTAAAAAAAGCAGAAATTTTTTATTTTTACAATGTTTTCCGAAGACTTATAATCCGTTTCTAAAAGAAAAAAGAAAATTTCCTTTTTTGTTTCATGGCCCCAAAAAAAAAAAAAAAAAAGGCGGTGTTTCTAAGTATCCATAGTAATTAGAACTCGTGGATGTTGTGCACATATAGGTGGGAGACCTAAGAAGGTTTTTCCTTCTTTTTTTTTCATAAAAAATTTAATTAAAGAGAAAAAGGAGCTAGCCTTGTATATTTAATTATACAAGAGAAAAACACCTACGAAAAAAGGGAACAAAACGTCTGATTACTGAATTTTGAAAATTTTAAGCATCCATGAAAGATGAACAGCTAGGAGCCACCATCTGCTCATAAAGCAATCTTAGAAATAGACTCTGCAACTTAGAACTGAATGTTGATGCTGTTAAATGTCGATGTCTTTCTTATTATGTACTAATAGTGAATTGCCTAATTTTAGTATCTTTCTTAAGGGATGAAATTGGTTTTCTGATGACTGCCACTGAGTTCCCATGTTGAGACTGTTACTTATTGTCTGTAAATAGAGAATAGAGGCTCATAGATATAAAGTTTGGTTCTGTTTGCCAAAATAGCTTGAAACCACTTTGGCCACCCAATTTCTGTATACTTGATATCTCTGGGAACAATTTTTTTTGTTTTGTTTTATGAAGTGCCAAGGCGATTTTTATTTATGTCAAATTAAGTTGATGGATTATTTTCATTTTGCAGGACTTGGTTATTTTGAACCATCAACTATGTCTTCTTCATATCTCCCAGCAACAACTGATTCAATTGCTCAGGCTTTAGAAGCCAAAACCCCTGCTGAATCCATCTCTATTCTTTATCGTGTACTTGAAAGCCCGTCATCTTCTTCTGAAGCCCTTAGGATAAAGGAACAGGCCATCACAAATCTCTCAGATCTTCTAAGACAAGAGAATCGGGCTGAGGATCTCCGAAACCTTCTGACCCAATTGCGGCCCTTTTTCAACTTGATCCCCAAGGCAAAGACTGCAAAAATCGTTCGTGGGATAATTGATGCAGTGGCTAAAATACCAGGCACATCTGATCTCCAGATTTCTCTCTGCAAAGAAATGGTGCTGTGGACTCGTGCCGAAAAGCGAACTTTCCTACGGCAAAGAGTGGAGGCAAGGCTTGCAGCTCTTTTGATGGAAAGCAAAGAGTATTCAGAAGCTTTAAATCTCCTTTCGGGTTTGATAAAGGAAGTGAGAAGGCTAGATGACAAGCTTCTACTTGTGGACATAGACTTGTTGGAGAGTAGGCTCCATTTCTCTTTGAGGAATCTCCCTAAAGCTAAGGCTTCACTGACGGCTGCGAGAACTGCTGCCAATGCTATATATGTGCCCCCAGCTCAACAGGGTACTATAGATTTGCAGAGTGGAATCCTCCATGCAGAAGAAAAGGACTACAAAACTGCTTATAGCTATTTCTTCGAAGCTTTTGAAGCTTTCAATGCTCTTGAAGATCCACGAGCAGTATTTAGCCTCAAGTATATGTTGTTATGCAAAATAATGGTGAACCAGGCTGATGATGTGGCGGGAATAATATCTTCAAAAGCTGGATTACAATATGTGGGACCCGAGCTGGATGCTATGAAAGCTGTGGCCGAAGCCTATTCAAAGCGCTCTTTGAAGCTTTTTGAGACTGCCCTCAGGGATTTTAGGGCCCAGCTAGAGGAAGACCCTATTGTTCACAGGCACCTCTCTTCCCTGTATGACACTTTGTTGGAGCAGAATCTCTGCAGGTTGATTGAGCCTTTCTCAAGGGTTGAGATTGCTCATATTGCTGAGCTGATTGAACTGCCCGTTGATCATGTGGAGAAGAAATTATCTCAGATGATTCTGGATAAGAAGTTTGCAGGAACTCTAGATCAGGGTGCTGGATGCCTCATCATTTTTGATGATCCCAAGACAGATGCTATATTCCCAGCAACTTTGGAAACCATTTCTAATGTTGGCAAGGTCGTGGATAGCCTCTACGTTAGGTCCGCCAAGATAATGGCATGAGGTTTTAGAGTTAGGAGGCAGTTTGTCAGCCACTGCGTTTTTTCTTGGTTCTATTTTGAAGCAATTTCTGTACTTTCTCATTTGATATGCATGCTAGATATAGATTGCTTGGTTGCCTTTAGCCTAGTTTCTATTTGTGGGTTCAATGTTGAATCCATCATGTTGGAGAACATTCATATTGGTTAATAGAATTTGCAACATCCAACAGGGCTTATCAGTTTGTTGGATTTTATGATTTGCATTAAACTTTTACTATGCCTAATTCTGCTTGGTAGGAGGTGTAATATCTTAGGACGTTTGAAAATCACAATCTATCGTATATCGACTTAAAATATGAAAGTTTTTCCAAATTTCTGATTGTAAGGGCAATTTGGAGGCTTTGTAAATGCTGATTTGGAGGTAAAATAGAAAATAAATCATGCAAATGATTTGATTGGTCGTATTGAACAATAACTGAGATGCCTAAAAAAGAAAAAATGGAGGGACGACCGACGAGATTACTCATATATATATATATATATATATATATAGAGTAATGATTCACTACCACCTAAATATACAACTTTTTACCACATTGTCTATGTGGCAAGGTGGTCCCCTACTAACTTTAGAGTTTTTTTATTTTTAAAAAATAAAATAAAGTGGGGGACCACCTTGCCATATAGACAAGGTGGTGAAAAGTTGTATATTTAAGTGGTGAAGAATCATTTCTCATATATATATATATAGAATAATGATTCAATGCCACCTAAATATACAACTTTTCACCACCTTGCCTATGTGGCAAGGTGGTCCCCCACTATTTTTTGAGTTTTTTTATTTTTTAAAAATAAATTAAAGTGGGGACCACCTTGCCACATAGAGAAGGTGGTGAAAAGTTATATATTTAGGTGGTAGTGAATCACTACTCATATATATATATATATATATATATATATATAGATATTGTATTAAGGACATATCAAAACGGCATGTGATGATAGAAAGATAATTGGTTGGGAACATCTTATGCTTCTAATGGCAATTAAAAGATAAAAATCTTTTTAATAAAAAAGAAAAAGAAAAATCATATTTTTTTTTTTACCAACAATAAAAAATCTACCGCGAAGGTAGTTCGCAGCACAGACGAGATAATCTAGACTGTCCCAATTAAACGCAACTCTCATCCATTTCGTGAATTTTACCGTTGTAAAGTATCAGTTTTTACGTCCAAATCCCTTCATATCAAAGCAAACAATACTTGCAACTAAAGTACAGCGAAACGAGACCATTCCCCTTCATATGGTCAAGGGACCGATCGATCTTCAATCAGATCTATTGACTATTGTTTTCCCACATCTTCAATTTTGATGATTTTTCTTCTATATTTATTCGGTTGAGGTAGAACTATGGTTTTGATCTTCTATATATGAAGGGGGTTGCATAAGAGGCTTTGAGAAAGAGATGAGTCAGGTATTCAATCAAATGGTACGAGCGCCAGTACTGCGAGCTCTCTTTGAATCTCTCTCGAAAATGTAGCTCGGCTAGTCCTCTTCCTACCAGAGGTAATACCCAACTTCCCTCTTTAAATCAACCATGAATAAGGGGTCACATTTATTTTTAGTAGGGGCCAACCCTAATTTTGAAGCCTAAAAATACATACATACATATATATATATATATATATATATATAACTTAATAAAAAAAAATTTAAAAACCAAGCGGGGCCATGGGCCTATATATGGGGTCCATCCTAATTATTAGCCTTACTAATTGGCGTGCTGTCGCGAGCACCCAAAAATAAAAACCTTACTTTTAAAATATATGTAGTAGTGCAAGTAAGGGTCGATCCTACGAAGAGTGATTAGTCGAGTTTTATGCTAAGTGATCAATGATGGGGGGTTTTGAGTATGACAATAAAAATAATAAGTAAAATAAAAATATAAAGGAAAAGAACAAACATTGGTCTTAGTCAACTTCCACCGTCGGAATCTGGCAACTGATCATCCATGCAAATATATATCAATTCATACTTGAATATTCACCGTTGTAACTGTTTTCCTATCTCTCCTTAGTCGTAG
The DNA here is from genome assembly GCF_958979055.1 of Alnus glutinosa. NCBI lineage: Eukaryota > Viridiplantae > Streptophyta > Magnoliopsida > Fagales > Betulaceae > Alnus > Alnus glutinosa. The sequence goes on along the minus strand of NC_084886.1, from coordinate 6,612,470 downwards.
TTAATTAGAAGACAAGCGCTCTAATTAACCCTAACTACTAAACAACCTAAGACAAGCGCTATAGGTTTAATCTTGTAGCAGCTTTAAGAATTAGAGAGATCGATGAAGCGAAACAACCAAGCACAAGCGGTTGCATTTAATTTCGTCAAATGTTCTTCCTAAGATTTAATAATCACTGAGAAGCAGCAAATCATTAAACAATTACGGATTTGATGTCCAACCTAGCAATAGATTGCAACGAATAACAAACTAGTAGACTTCTTAGGATTTAATGATCGCCAGCGCAGAAACTCAGTCAAATCATTAAATAAACTAGTTGGCTACTAGTGGGCTTCCTAGGATTTAATGATCGCCAGCGCAGAAACTCAGTCAAATCATTAAATAAACTAGTTGGCCTCCTAGGATTTAATGATCGCCAGCGTAGAAACTCAGTCAAATCATTAAATCTTAGTTGTTAAACGAGACAATCATAAAAATAAGTATAGAAGAACATCTGATACTCAAAGCATAAATCGATACAATAAAAACAAATTAGATCTCACAGTTTTATTGATTCCGAGGCTTCCGTTTCCTTCGACCAAAGTTTAGAGAAGAGGGGAGAAGATAGAAGATAGAAGATGGAAGAAGATAGAAGATGTAAGGTAGAAGGTGTGTGGTCTTTTGGTCTCATGGTTCCCCCCTTTTATACACGTTTCAGCCCATTTGCTAGAAGCCTAGGAAATCTCCTAAAGAAATATATTGTAAATACTATCCTAAAATAACAATACACAAATCTACTAATTAAGGAAAATGTTAAACATAAAATAAAGGCTAGGATAACTAGGAAGGTGATGATTTCAATGGGGACTTTTGTTGCCATATCCCCACAAATCAGCCAAGTATGTCATGGAAAGAGATGCTTAATTCATGTTGTCTTCTTCCGCGTGGTCCCCACAAATCTCTTCTTTAATTCCATGGTCCTCCACGCATCTTTTCTCTCCTTTTCTTCCTTTTGCTTTAACTTTTCATTTATTTGCTTGGCTTGGCTGCAATTGATTGGATGATTATGAAAGGCTCAAAGTAAAGAAATTTCCATATCTGAAAACTTCCGCAAATAAATCGCATCAGATCCACATCAGAACGTCAACTTCAAGCCCGATTTCGACCTTGATTCATTCGGTATCTCTCAAAACGCAAAACATAAAAGTTGTAGATCTTTTTCTTGGCGTTTCACAGCATCTTGAATCATCTCAATCGGAGTTTTTATGAGAGAGTTATGCCCAGATTACGAACTGATGTCAAATCTGTCCAAAATCGCCCAATTAGCTTTGTTTTGCATTTAATGCCTCAATTTGCATCCTAAATCAAAATATAAGAATAATGAGTACATTTAGGCATTAAATAAGTATAAGAGATTAAATATTAAAGGAAAAAATACGACATTTTACATTCTCACCACTGATAGAGGGTATCTCAATCGGTGTTAAACTAATAAAGTGATGCTTCACTCACTAAGAATAGATGCAATCACACCAGACAATATTTAGCAGGTGCTATTATCATTTTGATGTGGTATAGCTATGTGAGATAGTGTATCTACTTGGATGATTGAGGATGAAAAATTTGCTTGTCATCATGCTTTACTACTATGCTTACTTCTTAGTAAAATTATTATTAAGATTTTATTATTTAAGTTAATTAGATAAATTAATTCAAATCTTAAACAATCTAATTTTGAGTCCATATGTTTGTCTTAACTCTTATAGCATGCATATTCATTCATTACACACACGTATACATACCCACAAACCAACTCATATATACACACATACATAGATATTTATATTAAAATTCACAATTACTATAACTAAGTTATATCTATTACTTTAGGATGATTTTTTTTTATTTTATTTGAATCATTTTAAATATTTAAAATATTCTCGTTACAAATTTTTTTAAAAAAATATGCTAAAAAAATAATAAAATGAAATTATACAATATATAAGAGCTTATACAAGTTCGAATGTAATTTATTTTTTGGCAAATCGGTTTTTGATTTTGGGAACTGTTTTTTAGAACAAAAAAAAAAAGAAATCAATTTTCTGTTGTTTTTTTTGCTAAAGAAGCATTTGGTAAACTGTTCCGGAAAACAAAAAACTGGTCTAATTTCATTTAAACAATTGATATGTTATATAATATTATTATTTATGTCATAAGTATACTAATATTTATATAAGTATGTAAATAATTAGATATAATATATTGTATATGTGTATATGTGTAAATTTATAATATATAATTATATATATTATATATATAATATTTCTCTCGACGAAGGAAGAAAAATAAAAAAGGAAAAATGAAAATATTGAAATTGTTTTCAGATTTTTGTTTTTTTTGTTGTTGTTTTTTTTTTTTTTTTTTTGTGTTTTTGTTTTCACTCGTTCTGATTTTTAAACCAGTTTACTGAAAGCAAATAAACAGTAAAAAACATGTTTTACTGTTTTGAGAGTGTGTTTGGTAAATTGTTGTGTTATGAAATTTTTGTTTGAATAATATTAACAACTTATTGATGTGATATAAAATATAAAAAAAAATTAGAGTTATTTTATAGAAAAGTAAAAAAAATTTGTTTTGTACTAGATTTTTTTATTTGAATAATAAAAAAAATAATTAATGTAATATAAAAAAAAAAGGTTAAAATATTTTAAATTTGACTTTTAAAAAAAAAAAAAAAGTAGAAAAAAAATAGAGAGATAAGAGTGTTGTCAAACACACACTAAAAACTGTTTATTTGTTCAACTAAAGTTTATTTACTGTCCTTTATTAAGGCTCCGAATTTGACCCGTTGGCTTCACAGAGGCAACTCCGGCGGACCCACCATGGAGCGAAAAATATCCGCAGATTCACGCGAGATTCACGGACGCCACCAGACCCATAAGTTACAGAAACACAGTCCTTCACGGCGAGAAATTCTTCCAAACTCTCGTGCCATCTACAAAATCCACCTACCCCGAGAAAAAGCTCAACCAAACCCAAAGGAAAAGGCAAACCATCACCCATGGATTCTCTCTCCTCAGTCTCGCCCTCCATAGTTCTCCCCCCCAGCAGGGACCCCCTCCGCCTACGCCGGCGGCGGAGACTCGCCGTGTCTTCTCTGGGCAATCTTAACACCCATCGTGTTCCTCGTCTCTCTTCATCTCTCTTCGGTGTCCGATACTCTCTGGACCCTTGCAGAAGGAAAGTTCTTGAAGTTTCTTGTAATTCGAGAGCTTCTGAAGAAGAAGATGACGGAAGAGAGGAGGTGGAGAGGGCGCTTCACCTGGACGGGACCATTCCCGGCACTTCGGATGAATTCGTGAAGCGGGTGTCGTCGCGTGCCTACGACATGCGTAGACACCTCCACCAGACCTTCGATAGCAGCAGCTATGACGGTATTGCTTCCAACTGTTCCTTGTTCTTTGTTGCTTTTAGGTTTTAATTATAGCGGTTGCTCATCACAGCATTGTATCTCTTCTTTTTTATTGTGATTTATATCATCTTGACATGCACGAAAATAACTTTACAATTAGGGCAATGAAGGGGTGTCAATTCGGGTTCATCATTCATGGGTCGGGTTTCTGTAGTATTCTTTAGGGGGTCATGATCCCCTTTGGCCCCCCATAACTTCGCCCTTGCAGAACCGTTCTGGTGGCGGTGGGTGGACAGTAGAACTTCTCAATCCTCCAACCCGACAAATAGCACCCTAAGGAGTAAGGGGTAGCTCACCACACCACCTTAGTTAGTGGAGGTCACTGGTTCTAATCTCTCCTTCTTCCTCTCCTTGGGGCAATTACTCATCAAAAAAGAGAAGAGAGAAATAGGAAAAAAATAGTGAAGGCAGTTCAAATAAATCTCACTCTTCCACTTGGTATGATATCAATTATAACATGTGGAATTTGATATTTCCATATATTTGCAATTAGATTAACTCATTGCCTGTTCTGTCCTTTCATTCTAATCATTGTCCAAGCCTCGCCAAACCTCTTTGGCCTCAGCTGAATGGACATCACCACCAACTGTCTGATATATGTGGCTTAAGAGTAAATTATTTGCTGGAGCACTTAAACACATTTGCATTGTTTGTTGTCTCTTAACCATTTTCTATATATATAGTTTAGAATGCAGGGTCTATTTGTATTTCTTTTTTGAGTATTCCGAGTGTTACCGATCATTCATTGTTCAAAACTGTTACATTGGTGTATGATGTAACATGCTTTATTTCTACTAGGCTTGGTGTTCTGTTCATAAATAATTTCATATTTGTTTTCATGTAAAATGCTTCTCATTTTCTATCATTTTTATATTGGTACAGTACTGGAGGCCAACCCATGGAGAGAAACATCGAAGCCTGTCTATGTACTCACCCACAGGGAAAACCAATTGTGCACAATGAAAACTCGAAGAAATCGCAGGTCTCATTTGGTTCAATGTTCTTCTACTTTCTTTTGGATAATTGTTACTGTTGCACCAGATCAAATTTGTTTGTTCTTTCTGTAACAGTGAAGTCGAAAGGGAGCTTGGGTTACTGTTTTCTAAGGGGGGAAAGTGGAGGTCTGGAATTGGAAATCAAACTAAACAGTCAAGAACTGGGACAAAGTTTCAGATGCTTGTGGAGGATATTAGGGAGGGAGTGCTAGTAAGTGGTTTAGCTTTGGTTTTCCAATATTTGTTGTGTTGAAGCAATATTTGTGAATGCGAATACTAGATCAAGCACCCTGTTGTTTGTGTGTAACTGCAAATTTACAGTTCAAGCCTGGCACCATTTGTGGCTCTAATTATCCGCTTGCTTACTCGCCAGGACCCCTTAAAAAAAAAAAACAGATTTGAACACTCCAATCAAGGCTTCCCATGCTACTTTCCTGTGGGAATAGTTCAATGCAGGCCTATATCTGTTGCATATTCTCTGATTTTATCTCTGGTTGCAAAAAATCAGAACCTTCATTGTCGTTGCAGGTATTTGAAGATGAAAATGAAGCTGCAAAGTATTGCGACTTGCTGCAAGGCGGAGGTAAAGGTTGTGAAGGCGTTGCAGAGATAGAAGCCTCATCGGTAAGAAACAGAGCAATCTTCAGGACTGGCACAGTATTGATTCTTTATAATAAAGAATTTCCAAAATTATCTACAGGTATTTGATCTTTGCCAGAAAATGAGGGCTCTGGCAGTTCTGTTCCGTCGAGGAACGACACCTCCTCTACCTCAAAGCCTTGAGCTCAACCTGAGGGCCCGGAAGCGCTCTCTTGAAGATACTGAGGATTTGGTATGAAGCTCATGTAGTTGGAAGAATATGTACAAGAAATTGTGCTACCCATGCTGAAGATTGGAACTAAATATTGTAAGCTAAAGTTTTTTTAGCTGGATCCATAGTATGTATTCAATTGTAAGTAAATTATACAACTCAAATGCTCAAGGGGAAAAAAAGAAAAAGAAAAAGAATTATACAACCCACATAAAATTTGTGTATTTTGGTTTTATCTTCAAAGGCCATGATAGTTCCACATGTCGCTAAAAATTCGAAGCAACATCCATGGGGAGCCTGAGCCAACATGATCAAGTTCGATATGTATCTTTCAGGGTGAATTTGGTCCTAGTCTTTCAAACTTCACAGTGCTAAAATCCATAAAATCTTTAGGTGCATGATGCGGAGCTGAGACTCAAATGAAAGTCAGACCTTAAGCTAAGGTGTATAAGTAACTTTTTCTGTTGGATAGTTTTGAATATAGATCCACCCACACGCATAACACTTTTTCCTATGTTTGAGTTGAATTCCAAATTATTCAAATCTCCTGGAATTCCTATTCGAATTTCAAAGAATTTGGATAGGGATGACTGATGAGAGAGGGATGCGGGTTCGGGGGTGTCGAGAGTGTCTCTAGGTTTTTTGGGTGTGGGGAGTGGGGACCTAGATCCTTTCCAGTTGAGAGGATCTGTTGTTGGGTGTGGGGCTTGCTCTCTCACTCTTTGAGATTAGAATATGGGTAGGGAATTTGAGGTCGAATTTCAAATAGTAATTTATGGTTTAAAATATTTTACTTTACCTACCTAAAGTCTAAATGGTATCTGTTTTTGGTTTAGGGCTTATATAATTAGATTATCATGAGATGGATAAATTATATGCGAGAACTTTAGTAATAGAGGACGAAGAAAGCATAAAAATATGTAATTTTTAACAGATTAAACAAATCAATCTCAACCCGTTCACACATCGGTAAGACTTAAGAGTAGTAAAAAGAAAGTAAATCTAAAATAAAGTAAAGATTAATCGCATAAAGAGAAAAAAGAAAAAGAAAAAAAAGAGTAATAGAAAGTAGGCACGGCAATTCAGGATTCACACATTCACACACACCCCCCATAAAAGGCAGGAAGAGAGAGAGAGAGAGAGAGAGAGAGAATCACTTTCTGTTGAAAAAGTAAAACCGGACTAACGGACACAAAACTGACATCTAGACCTACAGCTACAGCCCCCCAGCTCTCTCTCTCTCTCTCTCTCTCTCCCTCCCTCTCTCCAATTCATTACCCACTTTTGTTAAAGCTGAAAACAGATTCCAAAGCACATCAAACTCGCCAAGTCACACAGTTAAGCTACATAACAGAGCAGCCAATCACAATCAAATCCAGTTGGATCCGATCCGATCCAATCGCTGGTGATGAGCTCGGAATCGGGCTCCAGCGGCGAGACCCCCAGAAGTAAGGGAGGCTCGACATCGGACAAGGAGAAGCAGAAGGAGAAGGCGAGGGTGAGCAGGACCTCGCTGATCCTCTGGCACGCCCACCAGAATGACGTCGTTGCCGTCCGCAAGCTTCTCGAGGAAGATCGGTCGCTGGTCCACGCCAGAGACTACGACAACCGCACCCCGCTCCACGTCGCCTCCCTCCACGGCTGGATCGACGTCGCCAAGTGCCTGATCGACTGCGGCGCCGACGTCAACGCCCAGGATCGCTGGAAGAACACCGTAATTTTTTCGCCAAATTACTGCTTCCTTCCTCCTTTATATTAGTTTGTTGTAATTGAAATCGATGTTTAATTTTCTATGCTATGTCAAATAAACGGTTCTAGTTATAAGAGAGGAGCCTATTCGAATGGTAATTTTCTGCAATATGGAACAGTAAAACTGGTGCAAATTACCCCAGTGATTGTGGATAAGCCTCGCTCAATGAGTGTGGAGTTGTATGAGGGAGTAAGCTTGTGGTCGTACAAATTTTCTAATGCATGAGTTTGCTTGCGAATGTAAAAATGGAAGTGCAACGTTTGGTGGAACTGCAAGTGAATAAACTGTGCCTAAGTCTAGAAGAACATATTTCCATATCGGTACCGTATTTGTTAACCTGAGCTTGCAAGTTGATTTTCATTGACGTCGTTTGTTAACTTGGGTTGAATGGATGAAGCAGCATTTTATATAATTTTTGGTGTTTTTCCAAATAAATAGGATGAAACAAATCGCTGCTACGTCATGTAGCTATTATCTTAAATTCCATTACACTTGCAAATCTGGAATTTAAATGCAATGCTTTGATATGCATTATCAGGAAAAGGGATTCTTTTTACTCAACATGGGACTTGTTTATTTATTTTAATTAATTTTATTTAATCTAGAATATTCTAATTAATTTTATGTAATCTAGATTTTTTTAATTAATTTTATTTAATCTAGATAATTTTTTTTTTTTGTAAGTATTTAATCTTGAATTTCCCTCAGATGAATAATTATTTGGAGTTTCTCTCATGACAGCCTCTAGCTGATGCTGAAGGAGCTAAAAAGCACAGCATGATTGAGCTGTTAAAATCATATGGTGGCTTGTCTTACGTAAGTCTATGGTCCTCTCTCTCTCTCTCTTTGTGGACTTTGAATGATGGGATAACAAATTTTGCTTTTAAAAGAATTAGTTCAGCCTTTTTATTTTTGTAAGTATATAGAACAAACAACAAGAAAGCAACAAACTAAACAAGCCTAAAACCTAACATGACAAAGCCGGAAAAGGCGGGTCCTTCCCACTAACAATAGGAACCGAGGGAGGAGGAGCAGTGGGAATGCGGTCGGAAAAAAATGTAGCTGCGGCTCAATGTGCCGCATTATGGGCACAAAAGTTTGCACTTCTAGTGACTTTCCTAGCTCTTCAAGAGGAGGAAGCTGGGATAGAGTTGATAATAGTTCAGTCTTAAGTTCTTTTAACATGGTTACTTTTTTTCGGGAAGAGAAAACGGTAAGTTTTATCACTAGTTTCTTCAGAGGTGTGTTGCTGGAAACTTGTGGTCTGTTGCATTTTATTGCCATCAAGGATAGATTGAGGTCATAAGTTTTTTGGATTTTAGCTTCCACTAGCCCTTGTAGTGTGGCATAATATCATCATATCTATTTCATCACATTGAATGTAAATAATGGGAGGTTTGATTTGTGCTTTAATATATGATTTCAGGTAAAAAAAAAAAAAAAAAACCATATCGTTGTCGGTGAACATGTGATAATATGTAGTGGTGGTTGTCAGTGAACCTTTAAAATATTATGGTTGATTTGGAGTTTCCATTACAACTTTGAGTTCCCTGCTCTTTCTAAAAATCATATCGTTCAAAATTCCTGTAAGGGGTCCTGCCTTGAAAACAGTATTGTTGTAAACCCTTATGATGCTTGTCTTTTCTATGTTTTACTAGTCGTCAATTAGAAGTTGGATAACATGGTATGGTACTTACATTAAAAAAAAAAAGTTGGATAACATAGCAAGGTATTATATATTAGTGGAGCTTCAATTTCGATACGTGAACTTGTGTTTCCTCATACAAAGAAATGAAAAGGAGGATCAGATTCTATTTGTACTGTATCTGAGATGAATTTTAGTTATTCCCTCCCTTCAACTCCTCTGGACTAGATTTTTGAGTCTTTTAACCCCTATAATTTAATCATTCTATTTTAGTATGTATGTAACGTGGAAACAATTTACAAGTCACATATGACCAGTTTGCTCCAACATGGAAATGCACCTTTCTTGTTTGTTCTTAATGCTCTAGCATCACATGCCTTCAAATTGGCATCATATCAATGCTAGGTGTATCAGATTACTTTTGATGAATAATAATTTATTGAAGAAGAAAAACTCTCGTACACGAAAAGTATACAAGAGAAGCAACCACCCTAATGGGGTCGGAAATGGAAGCCATTTTGAAAATGGAAGATTACTTCATGAAGACTCATTCATATTCTGTGGATTTTTTGTTTTATATGCTTTTGCTGGATCTAAGTTTGATTATGCATGTTGCAGGGCCAAAATGGAAGCCATTTTGAACCAAAGCCTGTTCCACCTCCTCTGCCAAACAAGTGTGACTGGGAAATTGACCCTTCTGAGCTGGACTTCTCAAACTCAGCTATGATTGGCAAGGTCTGACTTTAGTTTTCTTTAGATTGGTAATAAACAAACTTTGTGGGGGCAAGTTGTGCAAACTGTTCTAAGTGGTTACACTATGATTTATAAACTCTCTTGTTTGAATGTTTTAAAAGGGTGTCTGATGATGCTATTCAAATACTGTGACTAGGATTTTCTATCTATTATTTTGCTGCAGCCAGAATTTAATTTAGTTTTAGAGGTTATAGATTCTGCCTTTAGTGTGACATTTGGTCTTGGGGATCATATTACCACTTATCACATGATTTCATTCCCATTGAAAGTGTGCCACCTATACTTCATTTACCCTGGCTAGGTAAGGTGTTGAGATAATTATTTAGAGAAATAGAATATATAGTATCTCTGAAATTGGTCTTTGTCAGAGAGGGTAGTTAGGCTAAAATAATTCATTCATCTTTACTCAACATTTTCTCATAGTTGTTTCTTGCTGTTGGTCTGTCGTGTCTTTAACTTCTTGGTTCTGTCATTTAGTTTGCAACTTGAATCATTTATAGTCTGCTCACAATCTGGGTGTCAGCGTACAGCTCTCAGTGTGTCACTTTAATCTATCTATTTAGATGTGCTTTCACTGATGATGGCTGATGCTGGCAGGGATCTTTTGGTGAGATTTTAAAAGCCCATTGGCGTGGAACACCTGTAGCTGTCAAACGCATTCTTCCATCACTTTCAGATGACAGATTGGTGATGTAATATCCATTTTCTTATAACGTTTTTCTATAGGTTTTCTAGATAGGCATTTCTCTTGTATATTTCTTGTGTATCTGGGTTACGCTTTTTCGATTTTAATGATATTTTTATTACTTATGAAAAAAAACATTTTCATATATATTTTTAATAATTTGTTGTATTACGGTTGTATAAGCTGATTATTTTGGAGAAATAGTGTATTCTTTTCATATCTCTCTCCCTCTCTCTTTCTCTCTGTGTGTGTATCTTCTTTCCAGTTTACATTATGAATTAATTCTCCCTATGTCTGACTTTATTGTTATATCCTTTTTACATGGCTAGTCCCAATCCCGGATAAAGGAGGAGGTTTAGGGTTGGTTGACAGCCAGTGTAAAACTTTTGCCACATCTTATGAACATGGATCCTCTTCACATACAACTTTGGGGCGTTAACATAGAAAAAAATATGATTGTTAAATAAACATGTCGCCTAAATAGGGCCAACTAGCGTATAAGGATCCATGTAACCAACCTCAGTTAGTTGGGAGTAAGGTATAGTTGTGATTGTGGTATATGTTATGAAATGTTCTGGTTGACAATGGGAGCAGAACCAAAGTAATGGATGAAATTTACATTTCATTTGGATCAGAAAGACTTTTCTTAGATGATTCATTCAGCATTCTTTTCTGAGAGATGGTGAGTCTACAGAAATTCGAAGGGATCTTTACCATCCATATATCAACATTCTGTAGGGCTTCCATCCTTAAGAGAATTATTTATCTGGTGCTTGTTGCCTATATCAAAATTTCCTTTCTGATCCAGTTTCTAATTCATCAAAAAATGAAAATTGCTTACCTGTTCTTTGCTTTCGTGATTCAGTCAGGACTTTAGACATGAAGTGATTTTACTAGTGAAGCTTCGTCACCCTAATATAGTCCAATTTCTTGGAGCCGTCACGGAGAAGAAGCCCCTTATGTTAGTTACTGAGTACTTACGAGGAGTGAGTACATGCATATATTTTTTATGCTTCATATTGTGAATTCTGTTTCTTGAAGTTCTTGCTAGTGATCTGAAAAATGTACTTGCAGAGAAACCCCTTCTTAATTGTTGCATTCATATGCTATTTTAGGGTGATCTTCATCAGTACCTCAAGGACAAAGGTTCACTTAATCCTTCAACAGCTATCAACTTTGCTCTGGACATCGCAAGGTACCCCTAGTTCTTATGCCTACCTATAAGAAAAATGCAGACCCATACCCCGTAGTTATGGTTAGTTCTTGGTTGTTGCATCTGCAATTCTAAATTAACGCTGTATCATAGGGGTTGTTTGCCAAGTGACGGAACAATACCGAATAGTGGGGTTACTGTTCATATAATTATTTTTTCACTTTTTCATATTTTTTAATATCAATCAACATCAAAACATTCCTACTTTTTCACTTTTTATATCACATCAATAATTTTTTATTCACTACAATCCAAAACTTTTTCACTTTTCTATACATTTTTTATTTTATTTTATATCTCATTATCACTTTTTACTAATTCCAAAATTAACAACCCACTATTCTGTTATGTTTTGTTCTGTACATGTCTTTGCCAAACAAGCCCATAAGTAGGAAAGTTCATTTAAGCCGCACCATTTTGAGGTTGTATGAAATAATTGTGTGGAGAGATGGATGTCCAAAGATATCTTTTCAGGAAAGGGAAGAGGCAAAATGGAGAGTGTGTGTGTCTAATCACTTGCATAGTGCGGAATGCCCCATTTGAGGCAATCTGATCAGGGCATTTGCATGGCTCGTTTATTACAGTTCTTACTAAGAACAAGATGCAGTCTCAGTGAATTCAATTGTTATGCTAATCTGACTTCTGTAAAATCTTATGTGGGCAGAGGCATGGCTTATCTTCACAATGAACCAAATGTCATAATTCACCGGGACCTAAAACCAAGGTTAGTAGATTCTGTATCAGATTTGTTGTTATATTCTTTATGTTGTACCGGAAACCGCTGACGCTTTGCTTTAATCAGTACTCTTAATATATCACTGTAATGAGGAGATTAATGTTCATAGGATAAAATGCTTCTTCACCAATTGAAAAAGCACCTTCTCTTTCTTTTTCTCTGGCTTCCACCATCAAGAACATGTCGGTGGCTTCCATATTGTATTTTATATTTACCTATTGAAATCTTGTTTATAAATTTCAGGAATGTTCTTCTAGTCAATTCCAGTGCAGACCATTTGAAAGTTGGAGATTTTGGACTAAGCAAGCTCATTAAGGTTCAGAATTCTCATGATGTCTACAAAATGACTGGAGAGACTGGAAGTTGTGAGTGTCTCTAATTGATATTGTTTTGGTGGATATGAATTTTAATACAGAATACATAATTCTTTTTCCATCTTTCTGGCATCAAACAAAACAAAAGACCGGTATATGGCTCCTGAAGTTTTCAAGCATCGGAGGTATGATAAGAAGGTCGATGTTTTCTCTTTTGCGATGATACTGTATGAGGTAATGCTGGTTTCTGTAAGGAGTTGAGATAAGATGTAAAAGTTTTCAAATTAGTTCTAATTCAGGATGTTCCCAACTGGTTCAGATGCTTGAAGGGGACCCACCACTTGCAAATTATGAGCCTTACGAAGCAGCAAAATATGTGGCTGAAGGACACAGGCCTTCGTTTCGCTCAAAAGGATACGTCAATGAACTGAGAGAGTAAGTTTGTTCTAAAATTTCTGTCAATTAAAAGGTTGCTTCTTTTCTCATGCTTGTGTGGCCCACTTATGAACTGAATCATAAGTCCCAGAAGCAGCCTTTTGGACTATGGCTTATGTCCACCCTTTGTCTTTTACTTTTGCTGACTTTTTCGCTCGCTTCTCTCTTTCTAATTAGGTGTTTCTTTGTATACTCTCAGTGTACCAAGGGGTGTCTTACGCTTTTTTAATGAGATTGGTTTCTTACTTATAAAAAAAAAAAAAAAAACTTATGAACTGAATCCTTTTCAATTTCTCTATTTTATGATGAACTGAATTCAATCCAAAATTTTGCAGCTATATAATCATTAACAAAATCAACTCAACAAAGATTTAAGCAAACTACTTTTCAGATGCACGAAATATTATTGCCATTATACTTCATCTAAGTACACGTACTCTCTCTCTCTCTCTCTCTCTCTCTCTCTCTCTCTCTCTTCCCTTAGAAGTCTAGGATACATATACTTTCAAGATTGTCAGCCATCTTGTCTTCCTCACATCCTGGCTCCTTGTTATTTTTCATCTCTCGTCCTTGTGGCACCTTCAACTAATCTGTACTCAACTTTCCATTGATTGATTTTGTTGCACATGAGAAAACCATTGTTGCTGATACTCTCATCTCGTACCGTCCATCAGTGCTAATTCACTGAGGATTGATTTCATCTCTTATTGTTCTTGTTTTCCCACTAATCCAAATTGATATCTGCTTTTAGCTATGCTCTTTTTCCTTTTTTTTCTTTTTTTTCTTTTTTTTCTTTTTTTTTCTGTCACCAAGGCGGATGCCAATCAGTGAATAGGCCATTGACAAAATGGGGTATCTGACGGTCATTATTTATTACTATCTTCTATATTCCGTTCATTAAATTTGCCTTTAACAAGTTCTGATTTTTTTTAAAAGATTGTTACACGTCTCTCAGTAGATTTAGGCATCTATTCAACCACATCTATTCATGTTGTTCCACATGCAACTAGGATGATGACTTCTGTTATATTGAATACTTATAATTGTTTAGAAGAACAGCACTGTGTTGATAGATGAACCAAAACCTTTTTAGGAAATTATCTATCTTAGATATGCATAGCTGAAAAAATCCAACTGCTAATATCTTCTTTGTATTGAATGGTTTCTAGGTTAACTGAGCAGTGTTGGGCCGCTGACATGAACCAAAGACCCTCTTTCTTGGAAATCCTCAAGAGGCTCGAAAAGATTAAGGAAAATCTACCGACTGATCATCATTGGCACATATTCACTGCATAACATTCGAGACCAATGTTACGGTCAGTATGTGGGTAATATATGTTTGCCATTTGCCATTTCTGCCTGTCATCTCCTGTACTCCCAATTGAGCAGATGTGATTGTGAATAGACTAAATTGGTAGTTTGCAAGAGAAATAGGGATGACTAGTTTACAGGTATTTCTGTTCGGATTCTTATCGTAACCCGAGTAGGTGATGTTGATTAATTTCCAGATTTTCTACGATTCTCATGTCTTATCTTGATCTGAACTAGCCTGTCAAAGAGTCTTGTCCAAATTAACTTATATATAAAACATTTCATCCTTTCTCTGGATTTTTCTTCTCTTTTTACTTTCGACTGTAATTTTGTTTCTGATTCCGTAGCGAATTTGAAAATAGAGAATAGGTAACATTACTCTGTTTATCTGCTCTGTTCTCTTTGAACAATTAGATGACACTTTTCAGCTCTTAGATCGTTCGTGTAAAGGATGGAGTTGTTGAATGTGAAGATGATGTTACTGGATATATGGACACCATTGTATAGATGGTTTTGCTGCATGTTGTACTAGTTGTTGATTCTTCTCTCTCTCTCTATGCGCGTGCACGCCAAAATGTATTAATCAGTTTTACCAGTCTTTTTTTTTCATAAAAATTTAAAAAAAAAAAAAAATTAGCAGAGAATTGCGAGAGCTTGTATCAATCCAAGTCTCTACTCAATCGGATTCTTTTGAAGAAGAGATTGTATTCTTTGAAGATGAAAGAGGGCGCCAAGGTTTCCGAGCACTTGAACTCTTTTAATGACATCCTTAGCCAACTTGAAAGCATTGGTGTCAAGATGGATGATGAGGATAAAGCGGTTATGATAACTTGTACATTGCCCAATAGTTATGATAACTTGGTTATAACTTCAAGTTGTTCCAAGGTTGATAAGCTTAGCTTAAAAACCATAATATTAGGTACCATATGAACAGGTCCGGCAAAACCCTTGTATATTAATTTCTTACCAAAAAAATTGCAAGAATAATAATAATAATAAAAATCCCCTTGTATATTAATATTAATTCACTCTGCTAAAACTTTTTTCTACCTGCAAGTTGCTAGGCCACTCCAAATGGGGTTTTTACTTTTTACTGGAAGACTGCCAATCATCGACAATATTCCCAACTCCCGTGTCACAGGGATTATCGCTTGTACCCACATTGACCACTCGTGTCACCCATGCATGCTTCCCTTACAAGAGTTCCCACGTTTCTTTACGGATATTAAGGGCACATTTCCCAACACTTTTCAAATGATTAAGGTTAAAAACTATCTTTTTTTTTTATTTTCTTTTTATATTCTTTTTAATGGTGATTTAAAAAGTCATATCAACTTCAAGATGATAAAAAGGGGTCCAATATTGATTTTAAAAGAAAGTCACATCAACTTAAAGAAAAAAAACATATGACCAAAAAAAAAATGGCCTCTAGCAGCATCCCTAGTCAAAACCATGATTTCAAACAATCTTGTTAACTAAAAGATGTATGATACATGTACAAAACGCAGTTTGACCTTTAGAGCTTATCTTTGCCTAACGTGCAAAACTGTAATTTTTTTCATATTTTCAAACTGCTATCTATTTAAATCGCCCTTCCAAATGGGTCATTTTCTACAAATTTATTTAATCAACGGGCGTTTGGCTTGCAAAATCGCAGGACCAGACACTCTTAACAAATTGTGAACATTGACCAACATGAAAAAGTTAATACCCTAATTATGAACTTCTGATGATTTCTTGCAAGAGTTAATGCAGTAATTTATGTCACATTGTCAAAAATAATCTCACCAAACGGATAGTTCTAAATATGATTTTGCGAAAGCAGATAACTTTAGTTAGATATCCTAAGATCTCAATTTAAACAGAAACGAGAAAATTGATGATTAAAGTTCTTTGATCCTACATTTTCCTGGATTGATGTGAGTTAGCTATAAGAACATAAGGAGATTCTGCACCCTGTAACAAAGACTCAAATTATTGAAAGCCCCACTTAATCTAACAATGTGATCTGAAAATTATTCTATCCGAGTACATCGTTGCTATAAAGTTACATGAGCAGAAATGAGAAAAATTCTGAAAATTGTCCAGAATAAGATTAAATGAGCTTCTTCTTCTCAAAAAAGGTTTTCAAGTGCCATAGCTGCAGGCCTGCCACTGACAAGCAAACAAAAAGTGAAAGAAAACTCAACCAGCCCATCCTGGAGTTCGTTGTTCTATTGAGCTCCTGCATTTCATCTTCTCTGAAACATGAAGCATAAACAGCATTAATAAAATAAGAAAATCAAAAACAAAAAAAGATCAACTTCTTAATGACGTGTTCAAGAAATAAATGTTTCCTTACCTCTCGCGGAGATAAAACATTTCCTCCTGAATGGAAATGGCAGTATCATACAACTTCTTCAGTTCTAGTTCCATAACCTGGCATATAAAATAATGAAGACATAAATTATTTTCCCTAACTCAGCCCTGACATTTGCAAAAAGTTAAAAGAGTTATTTGGCGTATCACATGATTTACTTTAAATTAACTTAAAAAAAAAAAAAAAAAAAAAAAAAAAAAAAAGGTTAATGAGAATACAATTATTTGAAAAATTGATAGAATTAAACTATATTTCCAGAGTAATTCCCAAAAAGCTAACTACTAATATAGTGAGGCATAGACTTCTATTTAACAAGACAGACAAGAAAAATACCAATTTGGTTTCACTCCCAATTCCCAGGTTTGTCCAGGGAAACCAACTATTTGAACAATAAACATAGTATAGTAGAAAGACAAATAATCTGCATGATCCTTTCAAATTAAGAGACTGCATGAATAAATATTGTGTAAAGAGCAATCAGTTAACTCTGTGGGCATAGCAAATGAAATGAGTTTCAAACTTGCATAAGGACATCAGCAAAGAAAGAAACCCAAATGCACAAATTAGTACAAGAATGTCTTCGCACAAGCAACATGTGTAAGAAGGTTTTATGAGCTAGGTTGTAAGCACCCAATTCCCAATAAATACCCAAGACAATCATCTCAACCATATTTATAATTAGGGAGATTAGGGAAGCATCCGTATCAGTGTTTACTGCACTAATCTCCTAGCCACCAGGAAAAGGAATCAATCTATTATCTTGTTTTTCTTTAACAGTTTGTTAGGTTGTGTTTATTTCAACCTAAAACATCTTTGAAAAAATTGTTTCCATATTTTCCGATATTTGATGCAACTAGAAAATGCTGGTCAACAACAATGTTTTTTTTTCTCAAAGGATGCAGCAAGAAGCCATTTTCCGTTGGCTTCCCACTAGGGAAAAAAAAAACAACAAAATCTCTCCAGCTCTCTCTTCCTCCCGAAGCTCGTCTACCTCCATTTCCTCCAATCTTCACGCTCAAGTGCACCCTCCTCATCTCCTCAACTCATTTGATAAATTTGGCTGCTCTCCCCACAACATCCCCTTGACCCTCCACACCCTTGCCTCAAATCTCTACTCCAACTCCAACTAGCTCGTCCACTTCAGACCTGACAATGGTGACTCCATCGGCACCAATGTCCACGATTTGATCCTTTTTGTCAGCATTGAATGCATAAGGACTCGACTGCCATCACCACCATTTGGCTCTCCAAACCCAAAGAATTTCCCATTCCCACAGTGGCGTTGTATTTTCTCCCTTCATCTCTCTCTTTCTTCTATCTATTTATGGCTGCCAACCTTTAGGGTCAATTAGCCTCACTTGTGGCTGGGTTTGAAGTTTGGATGCCTTTTTGGATAATTGGGGACGGTTTAGGTGCCAATTGACAATGAGTGTAGCTTTTGTTTGTTGCTGGTAATGGTGTGTGCTTGGAGAGGCCGGTTGGAAGTCGTAGATTGTGGTGTGGTGGTAATTTGGGTAGATGCAACGGTGGTGATGTGGGGCATGAGGCTGTTCAAGGAGGTCATCAATGAGTGTAATCATAATTCTATATTGTGGGAGAAATAAAGGGCAATGGTTTTTTATGAATAAAGGGTGATGGTTGCCACAGTATATGCGATGATTGCAGTGGTCTAGGCCTAGGCCTGGTAAGGTGGGGGTACTTGTGTTTGAGACTTGGGGAGTGACAGATGTGGTTGATGTTGGTGATGCATTTGGGGGCTATGAGTAGATTTTGAGATCGTAGGCATTGGTTGGGTTTTTTTTGTTTGTAGTGATTTCTGATTCTATGTTATTTCGGGTGTAGTGGTAAATGAAGTTGTGGTTCTTTCTTTTTTGGGGGAGTTGTTGGCAGTGGAATACAGTGATTGGCATTCTGTTTTTGGTTTGTCTTGGATACAATGGTGAAATTGTGGTTCTTTTTCTTTTTAGGCAATGAATGCTATTATGCCAACCATCACTTCATCACCTAACCCATTATTGAGTTACCAAAGTTTTATCCATCTAATCCCAAAACATTGAACAAGAGCTCTAGCTAGGCCTTTTCCGTTGAACCATCAAAGTGAGCTCTAAACCAATAGCTAAAACTGGTTTCCAATATTTCATCCGATATGTTTTCTACTATGCTTGCTTTTGAATTAGAAACAAACGTACACTGCAATTTATTTGCCTGTACTTACCAACCATTCAAGTAGCTTAGAGTCTTCACTTCTGGCACACTTGTAATACAACTTCATTGCAATGACAGACACCCAAAGTTGTCATTTCCTACTACACCATCCTTTCTTCTATTTTTTTATTTTGATAAGTCCCATATACCCATTCATCCCCTTCACATTTGCTAGGACCGAAAAGATGGAGCCCAAGCCAACCCTCAATTGTATCACTACAACACTTGGGAGCACTCGAACTAGATTGCATCAGGGATCACAAATGTCACTCAGGAGCACTTATGATTATCATCTTATTGATTTTTTTAAAAGTGAATAGCTCGGCTACCATATTCGATGGATTTAGATCAATTCTTCAATCATGCCTAGGATATGACTCCTCAAAAAATGGGGTTCTCTATATGTAACAACTCAGAAAAAGCGCTTGTCGAATGTGCACTACCACTCCAAAAGACTAGTCAAGTTATAATTGAAGTTCCCTAAAATTACTTATAAAGCCCAGCCTCACCTAATAAAGAATCAATGTGTCACTTAGCACCCACGAACACTTTTTTATAATTCCCCCACTCAATGTGGAAAATTCATCTGCCACAATTTCCCCCACTCAAATTCCCAACGTCCTCATCATGGCTCATGCCATGCAGTGCCTCAAAGCCACATAGTGTTATTAAGTCGCTCTAATAACATTTGTAATAACCAAGAGAGAACTCTGCCTACATCGGCACTTTCACGTCAAAAGGATAATCAAGTTACAATTTAAGTTCCTTAAAATCACTTATAAAACTCAATCTCACGTAATAAGAAACCAATATGACTTAAAACTCGTGAGCACATTTTTAATCCACTCACTCTATAGGGCAATTATATCCATCTGAAAGTAAATTTGACCAGTAACAAATACATTCCCTATGCTCACTTTTTTTGCGTTCGCTAGGAATAGGAACAAATTCTGTTCCCCGACAAGTAACTCCTCTATGCGAAAAAATCAAATTTCATTGCCCAGAAACCAAACTTAAGACCAACGACCTGATCACATAACAAAAGAAACTGAATAATTAACAAAAACAAAGACTTACATCAACTTGGCCTTTCTTAGCAACATTGGACCAGTCCTTGGCCGCCACACCAGTCCTCCAATCGAAATCCACCGCCATCGTGATAGGGGGTTTGTGATCAGGCCCCCAGAAGCACGCCATGTAATCTCCCTCCTCCGGCGCCGTGAACGCGAACTGCCCCGATCCCACGAGCTCCGAGTAATGGTAACTATTCCCATATGCCGAAGTTACCTATATATACAGTAAATAACAATATTCACCCAAAATTACCACCGCAGACAAATCAAATTCAAAATCCCACAAGCACCCAAAAAAAAAAAAAGAGGAAAAACAAAATTACCCGAACGGTGACTTTGTGGGTATCGGGCATGGGATGGGCCTCGTCAGGATTGATCACCCTGTACTTTCCCACCGTCATGGAATTGGTCTTTATGTCTTCGGCGATGCACTTGGTTTGACCCGATTGCAGGTCGAACCGAACTGACTCCGACGTAGACAATAAGAACCCTAGGATTAGAAGAAAGCACAGGCTGTTGAATCGAACCATTGTGAAAAGGTCAAGTTGCTTCCTTTTTTCACAGAGAGACGCAGAGGGGCACCAAGTTTTGGACTTCGGAATACGAAACCTGAGTTAGGGAAAAGGAAGAAGAACCATGCTTTTTATTTTATTTTATTTTATTTGTGCCACGTGGTGATCCGTGATTGGAACTGACGCGTAATTTCTTTCATTTGGATCTCGCTGATTGGTTGGCTGTTACGCAGCCAGTAGATTGCAACGTTTACTAGTTTCAGCCCAATTCAGCCAATTCTTTTGGGCCAAGTCGTGAAAACGTTAAAGAGAATTAATTACAATGGAATATTTGCCGCTTTTGATCCACAGATTGGAGCAGGACGAGGCCCATTAAACTAGGCCCATCTGCTTCAGTGTTTACCAATTTGTGAAAGCGGAAAGCCCAATGTTGTGTTGAGGTTTTTTGAAATCAATGCATTTTCGTTAAGGAAATGTTTTATCTCGTATTTTGAGAAAATTAGTTTGTATTTCAATGACTTCCAACAAACTTTTAGAGAGAAGTTTTAACGAGCAACTGAGCAAGAGTGGGCTCACGTCGCACACTCCATTTTGATTGGTTGCATTTATTTATTGAGCTGTAAATTTATAATTCCAGAGTCGTAACTACTCAAGAAGCAGGAGAGCCAGTGATGGAAACCGAGCGTTTGAGGTCCAAACAGACTTTTGTGCAGGTCCGGTCAGGTTGTGGCTCAATTGGTTGTGGAGCCCTTTTGGTTACGTAGAAAGTTTCAATGTGTTAATGAACAATATAGTATAGTAGTGATATGTATAATGTATATGTTGACAGAACATATGTATAAGTTGTGAATGGATGTTTATCTTTGCAGTTTTTAATTCAATTAAGTTTAAAATTTTTTTAAAAAAATGGGTATAGATACAATATTTTTTCGGTGCGTTTGTTATGAGGAATGGTAATAGCACCATATTTATTTATGACGGGGCGTTACGCTCGTTAGAGCTATGAGACTATAAAACAATTTACAAAAGGTATTTCTCAATTCATAATGTGAGATTGTACAATTGATTTTGGGAAGTTAACGGTGTTAACGGTTCGTGAGATTTTATTTCCTTGTGTGGTGGTGGGCTGTTGCTTTTAGTAGCAACGGTGGAGCTATCAACGGGATTTGTCTCAATACTTTCAAATATCCAAGCTCTTTCATCGGCCATCACATAACAACTCTTCTCTCGACTACATCTCTGGTTTTGAGGAAAGTTTTATCATTCATTCACTTACCTTTTTCTTTTCTTTTTTTTCTTTTTTTTTATTTGGATTCTTTCCTTAACGTTGTTGACGGTAATGCA
This sequence comes from Alnus glutinosa, assembly GCF_958979055.1. Classification (NCBI taxonomy): domain Eukaryota; kingdom Viridiplantae; phylum Streptophyta; class Magnoliopsida; order Fagales; family Betulaceae; genus Alnus; species Alnus glutinosa. The sequence goes on along the minus strand of NC_084886.1, from coordinate 6,590,878 downwards.
TTTTAAATCGGCCAATAAAGAGGAATACACCGTTAGATACAACAATATTAAATTTTGACTATAAAATAAATTATTTTCATTTCAAGTGAAATTGAGAAAATCTTTCATCATCTTTGTTGATTGTGGTAACATCTAATTTTTTTTTTTTTTTTTCCTAAGCCAAATTGGGAAAAGGTTACAAAGGTGGGTCCGAGTAATTCTAACAGTACATTAAGTGTCCATAAAAAAATAAGGTGGCTTTTAAAATCACCATTTAATCAAAATCATCATTTGATCAATCACATGCCCAATGGTGATTTTAAATGCCACATTATTTTTTTATGGACACTTGATATACATGTAGAATTACTCGATAGATCCTCCCCATTATTGATCGAAATGGAAGAAAGAATAGGTGAAATATAAAATGGAAGAAAGGAATATATGGTTTATGTTTGGATCCTCCCCTTAATTTGTTCATATATATTCATCTTCGGTTTGGAAATCTAGCTAACTTCTCAATGTTCTCATGGGAAAGTCTCACAGTACTATCGAAATTAATAAAGTTGGTTGCATCTCTAATCTTCTTTTTGCAAATAACCTCTTTATCTTTAGTAATTCGCACTACTTTTCCCTTTTCCTTTGTATGCTTTTGGAATAATCAATTATCAATAATGTTAAGGACTCAATTAATATCAGATAATGTCATATAGATAAAGTCAACGCTTTATTACCTCGTATCGACCCGCGTAAAACTTATGTAAATGCTCTTTGAGAAATAATAGGAGTATCAAATTTTTTATCGAGAGATGAGTATCAAAATGATGTGCAACTTATTCATTGGAGATGATCAAAATAACTAATAAAAATAAATGTTATGGGTACCAATAAATAAGTTCCGCATCTTTTTGATACTTATCTCCTGATAAAAAAAATTAATACCTCTAACATTTTTCTGAATAATGTGATTCAGGGAGTATATTGTTAGTATTCTAATACCGCTGAATGGAAAAGTCTTTTATTCGGGTAGTAATTTTGACTCAAAAAAAAAAAAGATTGTTGATTGAGTTGGTTTGGTGGTGGTCAAACTCAAATTTTTTTTTTTTGGTTGCTAATTAAAGAAGTGGTTCAATGTTTTAAAAATAATTTGATCATTCTCAATAGCCGATTTAGGGCGGCCGAATTACCAAATCGATGTAGTAATGATACATTCACAACTCTTCCCACCCAACTTTCACACAATCTTCTCATATTATGTGGGTCTCACATGTAGAACCCACACAATATGAGTAGAGATTGTATGAAAATTAGATGGGGGTTGAGAGGAAACATTATTCTAATTCAACCATCCCAATAGTGATATTTCTTTTTTGTCAATATCTAAGCTGATAATTTAATGAGTATCCTAGATTGAATGAGCACCCACGTTGAAGTGAAGTTGTGGCAGACCACACTGTGAATTTAGTGCTACCAGGCTGTATTCATGACCATTGTTGAATCTAGAAACAGGCGACTCGATCAGCCCTCCGATCATCTTCATCTCTCTCATCAGCAATGACATCAACAATCAGTACTGAGTCGCATGCAATACGCCAACACAGATTCAACATCGGACAGAGTAATGAACCACCGCGCGCCCATAAATTATGACAAACCCCAACTCCCACATGCAACGGAAGCTAAGAGGTATTCATCATTGCATCACATGCTTCTTTAGGGCCTAGGGGTCCGGGTCCCCCAATTTGTACCACTTTCCTTTTCTTTTTCTTTTCTTTTTTTTTTTTTTTTTTTTTTTTTTTTTTTTTTTTTTTAAGTTCCTCGTTTCTTCCTTAACGGTGTGAATTTAAGCTACTGATCCTCTTCATTCCTCAACATACCTTCTTCTCGTGGGCAGAACTAGAATTTGAAACGATGGAAACGAAATTAAAAAATGAAGAATTTTTTAGAGTAAAACTTAGTTTTTGAGGAGTCTAACTCATAAAAAAAAAAAAATCAAATTTAGGAATTTTTTTTTAAATAAAAAACTATAGAATTTTTGGATAATTCTGCCCCTGCTTCTTCTCAAGGTTGGTCGACTATCAAAGTTCAAACCAATCATATTATAATTAAGTGAGAACTGAGCTGAACTTTAATATTAATTATTCAGTTAATTTGTATTAGATTGTGACAAATAGGACGAAATTAGAACGGACCACACACACATACATACACATATATTATCGAGTTTACACGTGTCAATGTAAAAAGATTGAGTCGTTTGTTGGATTTAGTGGTTAATATAATATAGTTGAGATCATACTCATAGGCTCAACCTTTTGGGTTAAGCTTATCTTAACATGCTATATTATGGTCTTAGAGCATCTCCAACTGAGCTTTTAAATTGGTTATAATAGCTAAATTTAACTATTATTAGATAATTGACCCCTCCAATAGAGCTTTTAAAATAAAGGCTTCCTATCCGATTTGCTACAATAGACTAAAGCAACTTGGACTAATATAAAATAATATTTAAAGAAATGGAGAGAGAGAGGTGAAATGTGAAAAAAAAAATGTTTGAAAAATAATATTTAAAGAAAGTAAATGATGAAATAGATAGTATTGATCAAGTTTGTGTTGAAAAATAAGTAGCTAAAATAGAAGAGATGTCTTTTTGAATAGTTAAAATAACCCTTATTACTGGAAATGTTATTACTAATGCTCTATTTATTTCGATATAAAATGTTTTATAGAAAATGTTTTTGGCATTTTTTGGTATTTTGTAGGGGCAAAAATAACGGTCAACGGAAATCATTTTCAATTTATGCTCCGTTTGTTTCGACCTAAAATGGTTTCCATCGTAAAATGGTTTCAGGGAAGTCATTTTTCAGGAAACTATTTTCCGTCGAAAGTATTTTCCGGTATTTGGCGCGTACGGAAAATCGCAAATATTTTTTTATATTTTTATTCAATCATATTAACTTATAAAAATCAATTTTTATTCACAACATAAAAATATTAATGTAAAATAATATAAAAATCATCGATGACGAGATTCGGTCACTGACCGACAAGATTCTGACCATTTTTACCTGATTCCGGCTAATATAGCCAGAATTCGAGATAAAGGCCGGAATCCAGACAGTTTAGTCGAAATATGGGATAGTCGGATTCCGGCGAAAGTGGCCGGATCTGGCCAGATCCGTCCGGCCAGCCGGCCGGGAACCGGCCTCTTTGGCCAGGGCCGGCCGGGATCCGGCCTCTCTGGCCAAGGCTGGCCGGGAATCGGCCTCTCTGGCCAGGGCCGGCCTGGATCCGGCCAGATGGCCGGAATCTGGCTGACCGGATTCCGGCGAAGGTGGCCGGATTCCGTTGCCAAATTCCGGCGACATTAACCGAATGTTGTCGGATTCCGATACCGGCAATATTTCGATGGTAGTCGGCGAACGTGAAGGTCGATTGTGACGTTTAAAATAGATCGACTGCGTCTTTGGAAAATGATTTACGCTTTTAAAAAGCGTAAATCATTTTCCGAAATTTACTAAGCATTTTTGGTCAAACAGAAAATCATTTTACGGTTGACTATTATTTTCGCCCTACCAAACACTGGAAAATGCTGAAATCATTTTACGCCGAAACAAACAGAACATTAACCGTAAAAGCTTCTTAAATTTTTGGAAAACGATTTACAGTTGTTAAATCGTTTTCTTAATATAAACTCATCATTCTTGCACGCACGTTTGTGAAAATTTACCACTCCCGGGTATTAAAGTTTGTTGGTAGCCCGACTCTACCCCGAAGATTTCAGAATTTTGATCGCCGGAATTCGACGACAATGGCCGGATGTCGCCGGATTTTGAGAGTGGTTGCCGAATTCCGTTTTACGTCGTTGGATTTTTTCGTACGAGCCAAATGTCGAAAAATAGTTTCAAGAAAATAATTTTTCTGAAAAATAATTTCTTCTTAAAAAATAATTTCGTTGAACAAACGGAGGATAAAAAACTCTCCAATATATCAATCTTGTTAACATGACCTAAAAATTAGGCTGGACCCTGTCAAAATTAGACTTAATAATAATCTTATATGGACTTTGGCCTTATACAAACATGTATAATTTATATAATTTTTCGCAGAATTGTGTGGAAGCCGGCCTAACAACTAAATCATACGAGTCAATCGTGGTTATAAGCCTACCACGTCTTTTATATATATATATATATGGTGGTGAAAGAGAAGGGCTATCTATCCATCATGTAACATGAGGCAGTTCTAGCCTTCTAGGTTCCTTGAATTACAGAAAACGTTGATTTTTGTTCGCCCCTTACGCGTCGTATGATCATATCATGATGCTCTCTATTCAGTATCATGTTGTTTCCTCTTATTGAGAGCTTTTCGTGAAAGGGAAGTTTCATGTGAGAATGAAATTATTTGGATTATAAATAAATAAATATTTTGTGTTTGGGGTTGTTTTATTAATGATATTTATATTTTTTTTTTTTTGCTAAAAAGTAAAAAAAATAAAAAATAAAAAATCATAAAACATTATCAAACGAGACCAATATTCCTACGTGCATGCAAGGTACAAACTAAATGGGTAATCCCAGTAACACACTTGTAAGCATTTTTAGTATGCACAAGAAAATGGATATGTGGCCAATCCTACTATCATATGTCAATTTCACCAACAACATCAATCAGCTAGAACAATTAATGTTACTATAATGTGGATGAATAATGAGCAACTTTTATGCTTTTCCGGCCAGGTGAGATGTGATATACGCTTACACGTGGGTCTTACAAATTTAATAATTGATTATTACAAAAATAAAAATTATACGGAGACATACAACATATACAAATCAAATGAATAAATAATAATAATAAAAAAATTCATTTATCTTTTCAATTGCTACACTTTTCGTTCTCAAAGATTAGTTTAATCGACTGGAGACTATGTCTTATGAAACGAAGATCACTAGTTTGAATTTCCCATCTCTCTCTTGCGTGGACATGTAAAACAAAAAAAAAAAATTGCTACACTTTGCACTCAATTTTGGATGTATCTTACAAACTCAAATTTCCTAATTCCTATTATGCCTAGCTAGTCCATATATGGAAAAAAAAAAAAAAAAGGAACAAAGCAGTAATTGCATATTTATAGAAGAATGTCACTCTTCATACATATTTATAACATCTATAACACACCCGGCTGACATGTTTAAGTGACTAATAATGTCAATAAATTACTTAAAACATGTTATGTCAGTTAATATGAAATGAGTGTGAAGTATAACATTACTCAATTTAAAATTTGACAAATGGAAATAAAATATTATTAATTTTTTTTTTTCAAGTAAATGCAAATCATATATTGGGTATTTATTTTCCCATGAATAATACAAAGAAAAGGCCAAGAATGTCCCTCTTCCTACCGAATTTAGCGAATTAGGATACTCTCAAAATTATATTAAACGGTAATTTCAATGTTGAAAAAAACGGCTTTTGAAGTCGTCGTATAGGAACAACTGGAGGTGTTTTAGAACCGCAGAGGTCTCCTTCTCTAAGTCTCCGACAATTGTCCCATTCAAAAGCCCAAATCTTCCAACCACATCGTATATTTCTAGTTTTGAATAAAGAAGATCCAGAACGAGAAAGAAAACCTATTAACATATTTAATTATTTATATATATTTTTGTATATATCTTTTTTTTTTCTTGCAGGAAAACGCTATATTTATTTGCTTTGAGAGTTTCGCTGTGAGGAAAATAAAGTGAGAAAAAAGGAAATTTTCCCGGAAAAAAATAACGGAGTTCAAAAGAATCAGAAAAAAGCAACTGACCCTGCCGGTTTGTGCTGTGGGTTGTTGAAAGTTATTTAATTTGTTATCCCTCTTCTTTTCCGCTCGTGATTCTTGCCCTCTAGGGTTTTCTTTTTCCTTGATACTTCACAACTTCATAATACTACATTATCGGAGTTATCCAAATTCTCAATTATTGTTATTATTTTTTTTTTCAAAGCTTCCAAATTTGGGGATAATCTTAGCGTAGGGCACACCATGTGAGTGCCTTTTCAATTGGCGAAATCGGGGTTTGTGAAAATTGATGTGGAGGCAGAGGGGATGAGGTTTGTGGCGGAGATATGGAGATTAGATCGGAGAGTATACAGGTGCGGTGCGATAAGCTACCGGCTCCGGTGATTCCGAGGACGCGGTTGCAGGTATGGTTCATCCGAGTGTGCTCGAGCATTGTGCTCTGGACGTGTTTGGTTCAGCTTGTGGCGGTCGGTGGGCTATGGCACCCACATTTGCTGTCCGGGATCACCAATCGGATGTCCCAGAGAGCTCAGCTTCGCTTCGAAGAGGTGCGATCGCTGCCGCCTCTTCTTCCCGCAAGTGAGTTCCTGAGCCCCCAAAGCTCATAATGTTATTATGTCAGTGATCAGGATTGAATCATTATTATAGTCACTACTCTATTTATCTCAGTTTAGTGCTACTTGAAACATATTGGGTATGATGTACATTTTGGGGTAGTTTGAATCAATAATATTATATTTTGGCTTGTGATTTCTATGATTTTTAAATGATGAAAGTTATCAAGATATTTGTTTTTTTGCTTATAGAATAAGACAGGAACTCCTGATATCTTGCAGGAAAGTATAAAAGTAATGGTTTTCTTAGAGTGTCCTGCAATGGAGGCTTGAATCAAATGCGTTCAGCGGTTTGTGCCTTTTTTTTTCTTTGCCCTTTTTTGTTATCATATATCAAATTGTTGATTTAGCTACTTCGGCATTTCAGATATGCGACATGGTGACTGTTGCTCGGCTTTTGAATCTCACTTTGGTTATTCCAGAGCTTGATAAGACATCCTTCTGGGCTGATCCTAGGTGTATTCGTTGTTCCGGAAAAAAAAATGACTTAATTTTAAGTCTTAGCATTCTTTCTACAGTACTTAAGACTTAGTTACCCACTTTTATGGCTGTTTTAACATTTTAAACCCTTTCATTATTTCTGCAGTAATTTTGAGGACATCTTTGATGTGAGACATTTCATTGATTCACTAAGAGATGAAGTTCAAATCATAAAAAGGCTGCCAAAGAGGTTTAATAGGAAATATGGAGTCATTCCACTTGAGATGCCTCCTGTTAGCTGGTCAAATGAAAGATATTACTTACAACAGGTTCGTGTACTTTTCACTACTTTGGATTTAATTAACGAAAATCTATATTATTTATCAAGTTCACAGCTTACAGGTAGATTTATTTTTTATCAGGCTATTGAAAATACTTCTGCCCCCTGGTTTGTTAAGAATTGAATTTGAAACTTGAGCTTGACTTGGCTTGTTTGATTTGTGGGCTTATCTGATCAAGGTTATTGATGGACCCGAAAAATGTTGGAAGTCTGTTCATTTTTTGTGGAGAAGGTTCTATGAGAAGAATAAGGCCCCATTTAATTCTTCCTCTTGAGATTTCTCTTTTCCTCGTGGATTTTCTTAACAAAGGTCTGATATGGGGTTTATATGGGATCTACTAGGACCATGAGGATTAAGGAATCCTGAATAGTAATTTATTAAAGAAACTTTTTAACAAACCGAAAAAAATATTAAAGAAACTTGAAATATTCATATCTGAATAAACAATTTGTATGACAAAAAAAAAAGTGGACAAATGGCAATGGTTCTATCTCTTCTTACCATAAAAGCAAATGTATTTATCTTCATGCTATGGCCATCAGTACCAACACTGAAAACTTTTTGTTATAGTTTAGAATATTATCGGTTTATCATGATGTGTTTAGACCCTGTTCAATATCAAGACAGTCAGCATAGCATAATTGCTGGCATCCATCTAATGTTGTAATGCTCCTGTAAAACATTTTCCCATAATGGACATGGGAAGGAGATGCTGCCTAAAACAATTTCGGGGGTGCAAAAGATATTCTTTGAGGAGGTCCTTTAACAGTGGAGAGATCACTATTATGGAGTAATCCACCACTATGCTGATGTGGCAAATTCAATCCACCATTGGATATATATTTTTTTTAACAAGGATTGATGTAAGGGTGGATTGACAATGCCACGTCAACATACTAGGATAATGGTAGGACAATAGTGTAGTATATAGCATTCCTTCACTATCACGTGCTTGGTCTCTCTAGAAAATCCATTTGTAGTGGTGGGGCTCGCATTGCCATTTATGATGTCAGCACCAATTAAGTTCAGGCTCAGTAGGTGTTAATTTTAAGAACCCCGCTAGCCTTGTAGTGATCGGTAATCCTGTCAGTCTTTGACTTTTCTTGTTCCACTGCATTGAAGAGTAGCTATGTACAATTTCCAGTTCACTTCAGCGCAAATCAGTGCTCCTGATATTAAAGTGAAAGTGGAGTAAAACCAAATATGGGATACAATATAAACATGCACCCCCCCTCCCCAACCCTTTCCCATTTTTTTTCTTCTTCCCCCCACCCACCAAACATGCCAAGTAAAAGTGAACTGTTGAGTCTTTTGATGAATGAATGAGTTGACCCATTTTATACATTTTTTTTTTTTTGGCGATTCATCCTGATCCTATGTCTTTCCATTGTGCAGATTCTTCCACTTTTTGGCAAGCATAAGGTGTTGCACTTTAACAAAACAGATGCACGTTTGGCAAACAATGGGATCCCACTTGATCTTCAGAAACTCAGATGTCATGTTAATTTCCAGGCACTGAAATTCACTCCTCAGATTGAGACTTTGGGGTACAAATTGGTTCGTATGCTTCAAGAAAAGGGACCTTTCGTGGCTCTGCATCTAAGATACGAGATGGACATGTTGGCTTTCTCGGGTTGTACTCATGGTTGCACTGAGAAAGAAGCTGAGGAGCTCAAGCGGATGAGGTTTGTTGTTTGGGAGTGAACTTTTTTTTATCCCTTCTGGAATGCACATTTGAAGAACCTGACAAATGCTTTTTTAAGTACACTTTGCTTATGAAGTGGTTAACTTGTAAAAGAGATTGTCCAGTGAATATATGCTAGGTGATGTATAGAACAAAGGGGAAAGAAAATAATAGAATGGTCATAGTTTTGTGGTCAAATGATCTGAAATTTTTTCTTTATTATAATGCATCATGCATTTGGACAGGATGCCAAATGTGTGATGATTCAATGGGATAATCAGAAATTGTCTAACCAAGCAGCTTCCTGTCTAGTGTGACAAGCGTGGTTCCTGCTTGTTTGTTTCTGAATCTAACTCAGGGTTCTACCACTTGGAGAGGAAAGAGAATTATTAATGATCCTTCCTGACCAAACTGTATTTATTTTTTTCACTCGAATCTATAAGAGTGTCTTACGGTCAAAGTAGTGTGTATTCATCATATTGCACCATTTCATCCAGGTATGCATACCCTTGGTGGAGAGAGAAAGAGATAGTGTCAAAAGAGAGGAGAGCACAAGGTTTGTGTCCTCTGACACCAGAGGAGGCGGCGTTAGTTTTGCAGGCATTGGGCTTCGATAAGAACACACAGATTTATATCGCAGCTGGTGAGATTTATGGCAGTGATCGGAGACTCGCGGCACTAAGAGCTGCATTTCCAGTAACTGTGAGTCTATTTCTATTCTGCATCTTGCCTTAATTTTTTTCTCTGTGATTCTGCTTGTGATATTATCACCCTTTGATGGTAGTGAAAACCACTCTGCTTTTGTCCAGTGTCTGAGTTATTCTAATTAAGATGACCTCAGTGGTAACATATTGAAACCTTTCCAAGTTTTATGATGCTTGTTACATGCTGATGATCAAGCATGCCTTTTATGGTTTTGCCTTACCCATATAATTGACAAACAGTTAGATCATTTAGATCATTTCTCCTGCACATATTTTTGTTAGAGAACCTCATCAGGGCTCCATCAAGTGGTTGGACCTAACTGTAGAATATGCATGTTTATTCTTATTGAGTATTTGTATCATCTCCCTTTTAGCTTTAGCAATAAGCTTCTTGACAGTAATTTATCAACTTCCCTCATGTTTGTTTGCATATGATTCTTCTAAGATCTGGGACCCCATAACAATTTTCAGGTGAAAAAGGAAATGTTGCTAGCCCCAGGGGAGTTGCAACAATTCCAGAATCATTCATCTCAAATGGCGGCTTTAGATTTTATGGTTTCGGTAGCCAGTAACACTTTCATTCCCACCTACGACGGAAACATGGCAAAAGTTGTGGAAGGCCACCGCAGGTTTGTATACCCACACTCAGAAAGGTTGGCTTTTTCGAAGATCTTGAAGACATTTCTAATAAGATATCTTGCAGGTATCTTGGGTTTAAAAAAACCATCGTATTGGATCGGAAAAGGCTTGTAGAGTTATTGGATATGCATCAGAATAGAACACTTGCATGGAATGAGTTTGTAGTCGCTGTTAGATCGGCTCATGAGAAGAGAATGGGGCAGCCAAGGCGGCGTAGGGTTACTGTAGACAAGCCAAAGGAGGAAGATTATTTCTATGCAAATCCGCACGAGTGCCTTTGTGGGGGAACAACTTGTGATGACTTGCTAGGCCCTGGCAGCTCGAGTAAAACATGATGACTGCAATTGATGGTGAACCACTGAATTTTTCGTAGATATGGGGAGCGGTCGTGTCATTTTTCAGAAGAGAAAGCAATTATTATAACCTTGTATACGCGCTTAACAAAAGCTTTTGCACCAAACGGCAGAAAAGAACAGTTGAGTGCCCGTTTGGGTGTGAAAAATGTTGTCTTATTATTATTTGTTTATATATTTATTTGTTCTTGTTCGGTTGATGTGTTCATTAGCTTTCATATAATTACACAGTAAATAGATATCCGATTTTGTAGATCATTGTCCAAAAAGTTGTCCCACTCGAAATGCTTGGTTTTTCAGAATCAGTGTGATGAATGGAAATGAAGCCAGCATTTCCTCCTGGCTTATTTCCTTTTTTGGGGCGTCCGTATTTGACGTGTTAGTCCCAATCCCGTTGGACCAGTTATTGTGAAAAATAAAATAAAATAAAATAAAATAAAATAAAATAAAATAAAATCCAATTATATAAGACTGATTGTAAGATAAAAATGTACTATATTACATTCTCTAATTTTAACATATTATATTGTAGTCGTGCAATCTAAGGCTCGTAGACATTTCAACTAAGCTTAATGTGTAATGGAAATATCATTGGAGAGTAATTTACTTATGCTGTGGTCGATCATGATTCATGTGCCATACTTCCTTTTAAGATTTATTTAAGCAAAAATCTAGTACCATGATCCATTTCAATAAATGAAAAGTAGCACCTAAAGATTTGGATAAGTCATATCACTTCTTTGGATTGTGATAACAATAAGTGTTAATTATGTTATATATTAAAGGTGACAATTCGTATTTGTGTGTCGAGTTTAAATCGTATCGAGACATAGATACAAGGTTATATAGGTCAATTCTAACCCAACCTATTTAATTAAACGGGTAGACCCTTCAACTTCAACTCGCTAATTATGTGTTGGGTTTAAGAGTAGTGTAAAAAATTGTCAGCACTAAATGTCACGTATTAAATTTGGGTCGTGTCGAGGCATAGTTACAAGACTATATAGGTCAATCCTAACTCGACCCATTTAATTAAATAAGTTAGACCATTCGATCCTAATGTGATAATTTTGTGTTTGGTTCGTGTCGTGTTTACGAGTTATGTCAAAAATTACTAATCTTTTTATATGTTAGCTATTAAGAAAGATTGTAGCTCAACCAGGAACTTCTTGCTGCACTTGAAGCACAAGTACTGCAGGAGTAAGCTGAATGGATAATTGCACACCCAATTAAGACAATTGCAGAGATTACTGCAGCATACAAAAGGTTGTCTGCTGGGTGTTTCCTTTCCTCCCCTCTTAAGAGAACTCCAGAAACTGCGTTTCATTTGAGGTACTAATCATAGCTTAGGTAGGAGTGAAAGACTTGGCACTACTTTGGCTCCCAGAAGATGATCTCACCTTGCTCCCCGCATAGACCAAGATCATTCAGCCTCCTTTCTTGGTAATACTCCAGCTGATCCAATTCTGATTCCCTTCCCTTGAAGATCTCATCAATTTGCTGGAGCACCTTCTTCTCCCCTTCTCTTATTCCAACTGCGATTTCTAGCCTTGGATCAAGATTTGCTCCTTTCAACTTCTCATCCTGCAATTCAAATTCTATTTAGTTATCATGGGTTCAGACTGATTGAGTAATAGAGACACCATTGCTCTCAAATGGAGGATAAAAGTTTACCTCTTCAATGGTGGTATGATAGCCAGAAAGCGCAGATTTGCATGCATCTCGGACCCCTCGGCATATGAGCTCTTCATTGGCACGGCTTACAGGCAAGTCAAGGTAGCCCCAGACATCGTTTCTGAAAATAGATTCTAACAAGAAAGCATCGGTGCTCCCAAGTGCTACCAGACGCAGATATTGAAGCATTGCTGGTGGAAGTGGACGGTCGAAAACAATGTCAAAGTACGCAGTCTCACCCAAACCATTTGACTCTGCAATATCCAGCTTGTCCCCAAAAAATGGGTCTGACTCTGATATTTCTAGTGTTAGAGTATAAGCATTCCGATCTGCCTTGGATTCTATGAACCCATAGTCCAGAGCCAGGTCAGCGTTGCTCTTATTTATATCGTACTGGATCATAACCTGTTGACAAAACTTCCAATTGTCACATATTAACAATATAAAATCGGAACTCATTCATAAGGAAAGGGTTATTCATGTAAATTTAAAAGGAGAAGTCATGGATTTCAGGGTATCAAAATGGCAATGTTTCTTAGCTCACTCCTTATTAGTAGTGACTTATTATGCCACTTTTTTTTTGGCACATACCTCGCCTCTACACTAAATGACTCTAGATTTATAACTATGGATTCAGCATTGATGTTGTCCAACTTGTCGATTATTCAGAAATTACTACCAGTCTACCAGTAATGTCAAATAGAAAAAAAGCATATGTGCTCAGATATATGGGATGCCAATGGAACTGGATACAATAAGAAACATTGGAAACTCGAATACTTCACCTGCTCACCAGCCTTGACAGAAACTGGGGTCCGTAGAGAAAATAAGGTATCCCAAGAGAAGAGACCTGCTGCTCCTTTAATCTCCCATGCATGATCTTCTGTGGCTATGCTGGGGCTATGGTTAATCTGATTCATAAGTAGGTTCTGATAAAGTTAAATTTCCAACTAGAGGCAGTTTAGCACATCAAACGAAAGTGGCAACAGCATTGCCTGTAGTGACCTATTCTAATCTGATAGTGAAACATGGCCTGTATGTGAAAATAGTAAATACACCTTTTATTTTTTACTTTTTTAGTAAAGCTTTGTGGGAGACTTCCTTGAGACCAAAGTTTGCCTCAGATGCAAGCATCATCTCTTCACTGCTATTTGTGACTCAAGTAGCTTGAATTTAAATTCTATATACTCTTAGTGACATTCTCGAGCATGCATTTATGGGATGTCCAATGCAGCTTTTAGCCAATCAGTTCTTAACAAGCTTCAAGCTCATGGAGATGATCAATAAACCCTAATGTCCTTCATTATTAAATAATTATGTCCCGAATAATCCAGAGAATCTTTTTCTTTTTGTTACCATGGAAAAATATAATTGTGATCAAAATACTTATGGTCCATGACAATTTTTTTTTTTTTTTAATGAATCTTAGGGTCCATGACAAATTGTAGGAGACCTTATTTAATTTTTTCATACAGATTAGAGTTACTGATAATTCTGAGAAGTCAGAAAGACTGCAACTGAAAACTAATAAGAAGAGGGAAAAAAACGCTTTACCAAGTCTGCAAGGGGGATCAAAACAAGATTCTGACCACGTAGGCGTGAAAATGCCCTTGATCTGAGTATTGCAAATGCCCAAAAGAAGTCATCCAGTGTTATAGGTGATGGAAAAAACTGCTTGTGAGGGGTTATGATTTCTTCTTCCACTTTTAGAAATTCATTTTGCACATATTCTTTCACACTCAATGTCGTGCTCAAAAGTTGAGTTCCTGGACAAGGCAGTTCAATCGAATTCAATAACAAATGGCAAGATAAAAGGGATTCTGCAGATCAGATTATGACATCTATCATCATCAAAGCCACATGACGGTCTTATACATTACTTAAGGAAACATAGGCGAATTTAACCCATTGGCAAACCAAACAAATGCAGTTGTATATTTGGTATACACATTAGAAATTTTCAAATGAATATAACATAGTATTCACAAATAAGAAGACACAATTAGCTTGGGTAAAAAGACTTGAATTACTCCCGTGATAGCTTCAAGTCTCCCATGGAGTTAAAAAAGACTGTTTTGACTTTTAACCCTCCATACTTATACTAGAATATATGCTCTGCAGATGAAGCTAAATCCCAAAAATATTTGTAAGTAGTCCATTTACAAACCTTAGAAAGTTTGAACACTGACCCTAACATAATAATAAAACTTGAAAGATGAATGCTAAACAGCAACTACACTAACCTTGAAGTTCAGCCAGCTCCTCTTCTGACCTGCACTGCAACCATTAAACCACATTCATCAACCCCACAATTTCAAATCCATTGAAAACACGGAATTCCAACATACAAATGACAGGCAACCAAAACTAAGCCAAACCCACCAATATATAGTGGAATTCGTGGTTTCCGGAAGAATATCGAAGTAAAAACGCCACGGCGAGTCGCTTTTCCGCTTCTCTCTAATCAGAAACAGAGCCACAGACACCCAGGGCTTCAACTCGCTACACACACTCCCAATCTCCGAGGCCGCCACAGCATCTGGGTTGATCCACAACCTCTTGGGGACCTCCAGAACGACCTCGTTCCGAGCGAGGTCTCTCTGGGCAACGAGCCCCAGGCCTTCCGAGACCAGAGCGGGCCTCGCCGGAGCCTTGGCTGACACAACGCCTTCGTCGCGCAGCCATTGCCAGAAGGTCTGGACGTTCGGCGGCAGAGGTGGCGAGTCAATGTCAGAGCCAGGTTTGCGAAGCGAGGTAACGGTCACCGAGAGAGGCCTTGGTTGTCTTTTTGAAAGGGTTAGAGCGGAAAAGCGTTTGAGGGTTTTGGTAGGGAAGAGGAATGTGGAGGACGGAGATAATGTGAAGGGAGTGACCATTGTCTCTGTCTCTCCCTCTCTTTGAGCTTATCAATGTGATGAGATGAGATGGGGGTCGATTTTATAGCTTGTGGCTCTGGATTTCACAGCTAATCTTCGATATTATTTTTTTGCGTAAAAAAAAATAATAAAAATTAGTACCAAGAATTGTCTGCAAAAAATAACGCTTCTTTCACACACTTTATACACAAAATCTTATTTAAATGATATTTAAAAAAAAAAACAAAATTTAAAACAAGTGCCACGTAGTATTTTGTATATAAAATATGTACAAAGTGTGTGCAAGAAGGATTACTCGTTTGCAAAATAATTGAATTTTTCATTTTAGTTTTTAATGTACTCAGTCGGCTTCTTAGAGTTCAGCAAAATATTTTGAAAAAAGTACGCATACCTCCTTAAATTATTATTTAATTATTAATGTGCCTTTAAACTACTAATTGTGTCAATGTCCATCTCCTAAATTATCAAACAATATCAATATCCCCAAATGACAAAAATATCATTCATAAAATTATAAAAATTCTTAAAATTATATAAATACAAAACAAAAAAAAAATTAAAATAAAGACCAAGGTTTTTCATTTTTTTTAAAGATTTTGTTTTATGTAATTTTCAGTTTGGGACACCTCTTGGATTTTCATTTTTCTAGTTTCTTTTCTAATTTTTGTTTTTTTTTTTCACTCTTTCAAACTTTTTTTGGGTTATTTTGTCTTTTTGTTAGCTTTAAGGGGGACATTAATATTTTTTTAGTAGTTTAGGAGAAGGTATTAACACAATTGAGGCACATTGACAATAAAATAGTAGTTTGATAGGGTATGGATACTTTTTCTGAACATTTTATAGCTGATGGCCTTTTGGGCTATATATTATCTTGCAAAGGTCCCCTTGCTGGGGGTGTTGCCATGCAGACTTTATTAAGGCCTTCTGCTTTTAGGGTTGGGCTTTGAATCTATTCTAAGCCTACTTAAATGGGAAAAACAATCATAGAATTTTCTTAAAAAAAAATTAAAAGAAGTCCAAAAGACCAACAAACGATTAGCGGTTGCTGATTGGCCTTTAATAACCGTAGAACTGCCGGTTTATAGTTGCTTAAAAATAATAATTACTTAAAGCAGTTAGGATTATGATTAAAAGAAAATAACTGCATTTTGAATCATTTGTACATCCCTAATTTCTACCAGATTGTTGGGAGGTTGATGAGGAAAGAATATTTGGTAATTTATTGAGAACGAAAAGCTGTTGTATCACATGAACCGAGATATAGGTAAATATGGAATATTACTAATAGAATAGGTAATCAATAATTATATGTTTTAGAGCAATTTTTATGGATACTTGCATCGTTGATCCCTGTAGTATGTCATAACTATTTTTCATTCTCTAAGATTTAAAAAGTTCATGAGAGGTCCTTGTGGTAAGCAATAATTACAAATCGATCATTGGTGTTAAATTCCGTTAAATTTTTTGACAGATTCTGTTAAATGCCACGTTAGCGTAACGCCAAATCAATAAGAATGCAAAATAAATAAATAAAATTATTTTTTTAAAAAATAAAATTAAATTAAAATTTTTTGAACCATAGGGAGTGAAAAATAATTATGGCATACTACTAGGATCAGTGGTGCAATTATTCCCAATTTTTAAGGAAAAAAAAAAAAAAGGAAAAACGTAAAATTGGTTCGTAAGAAGCTGACCCCTTGCTATGAGGTGGCCCGCGAGCATGCGTCGGCCACCTTTAGAAGTGGCTCGCAAGCTACTCCCTCCCCAAAGGGGGTGGCTGCCCAAACCCCCCCTTTCTTATATATATATATATATATATTAAGTTTTTAATTTTTAATATATTAATATTTTTTATTAAGAGTGACGCGTGTCGCGTTTTTATTAGACTCATGTGGCAACCTAATAGTTTTTGTCAAGTTAATATACGTAAATTGACTTCAAAGAGTCATTTGTCAATTCTGCATATCATATGACCCTCTCAGTTAATTTTTAAAAATTTTTTGGATATCAATAATTATTTCCAATTTTTTCTTGAAATTTTTGGAGTATGGTTATACACTGCTTCCTATAGGCGGAGATCAGTCCAAATTTGCCATCGTATCACTATCCTCCCACTCCACCCAAGGGCGGAGGGAGGGGGGGTTAGATACCCCATTTACCTTTAAAAAAATCTTCTTACCCCTTAAATAAATCTTTTATACCCCTGAAATGCTACCTTTCAGCAGTTCATCAATAGGTAAATTTGCCCGGTGCCACCCTTTGCAATGGGTTTTATTTATTTTTCTTTCTGTCATAACTCATTAACGTTTCTCGTATCTGTGACGGTAACTAGGTAAAAAAAGTCATACAATATTTTTTTTTTTTCTTGAAATTTTTGGAGTATGGTTATACACTGCTTCCTATAGGCGGAGATCAATCCAAATTTGCCATCGTATCACTATCATCCCACTCCACCCAAGGGCGGAGGGAGAGGGGGTCAATACCCCATTTACCTTCTAAAAAATCTTCTTACCCCTTAAATAAATATTTTTATACCCTTGAAATGCTACATTTCAGCAGTTCATCAATAGGTAAACTTGCCCAGTGCCACCCTTTCCAGTGGGTTTTATTTGTTTTTCTTTCTGTCATAACTCATTAACGTTTCTCGTATCTGTGACTGTAACTAGGTCAAAAAAGAACTACAGACTTCAAAGATCAAAGAAGGGACGAAGGTCGAAGAAGCCAACGATTTTTTTTTTTTTCTCCAAAACACACTGTTTAAAAGTAGTCCTCATAATTTTCTTTTTAAAAAAGTTGAGTCAATTCTCATTCTCAACAAGTACAAGTACAAGTACAAGCCAGATAATATAAAAAGAATTTTTTAATATAATTAAATCATTAAATATTTTTGAATACACAACTTACGATGAAACATTCATTCAACAACTAACTCGTTTATACGCTTAATTAGAGCAAAGAGATCTGCAGTTAGGGGTGTAAACGAACTGAGCTACTCGTGAGTTTACTCGAGATATGTTCGAATAAACTCGACTCGTGCTCGAATCGATTATTACATGAGCTACTTGTGAACACGAAAATCAAACTCGATTATTAAATGATGCAAACTCGTATAAACTCGGCTCGACTCGACTAAAGCTCGTGAACTCGCTCGTATAAGGATCGACTCGTTTATTAAGGCTCGACTCGTATATATATATATATATATATAATATACTATGTGTATTATGTAAGCATAAATTAAGTAACAAATAACAATAATTATTAGTCAATATATATTAATTGGTCATATTTATATAAAATAGTAAAAGTGAATAATATCAATAATTAATTGTTAATCATATGATATAATGACAATCCAGATACTTAATCAAATTATTCATGTAATATAATAGGATTATAATTTATAAGACTATATGATCATATAATAATATAACATTGTACCATACTACCATATGACATGTAATTTATGTAAATATAAAATATGCAATCACTTTATTATACGTTATGAATATTATCATTAAATATTTAATATTCATTACATACGGATTGTTAGATCATATTAATATGTTAAATATACTATCGTGTGATAATACTTAGATCATATGATTATATAATATTAGTATTATTAGTAGATAGTTATGAGTTATGATAAATTTGATAATTATAATTTATGACTCATAAATTTATAATGATCATACTTAATTACTTATTATAAATTCATAGATAATCTCATAAATCAAGTTATATGATATGATTCATAATTCATAATTATAAATATATATACATATTAGTAACATATATAATTATAGCTACATAGTGTCATATATGATATAGACTATAGTATACAAATTCATACTAATATAATGGTTTAGTATTTAGATACTTACTTAGATACACTCATACACTTAATAAGTATGATTTATGATTTTAAGTATTTAATAATTATTACTAATATTTAGATGCAGTGACTATGTATATAGATTACATACGTAAGTTACGGTAAGTATGAATTCATATTATTCATATGATATAATGACACTTATGAAACTTAATCATATTATTCATATATAATAATAATGTGATTCATACAATCCCAAAATAAGTTATTAGGATTGGAATTACTTATATATTAATTATAATCACAATTCACAAGTTATGAATTATCATTATAATTTAGATCATATGATTTAACATTGTGCTATATAACCATTAGTCGTTAGATATTATCTAATTAGTATTATCAATCGATTTTTAAAAAAAAAGTATTATCATTATAAAAAAAGAATAAAGAAATAAATAAAGTTAAAAATAGATAATCGGATGTATGGTGCTTTTAAAAGTTATTAGTTAAACTAAATAAAGTGATATTTAATTAGCTATTTTAAATTGAGATTTAGTTAGCTATTTTATATAAAAATTTACATAAAACTTTGAAAATGCTCTTAGTCATTTAGACAAGTCCCACCTATTCATAATTTCTTATTTAACTTAACCTAAGTCTTAGTCTGCTAAGACTTTCTTTTTTCTTTTTTTTTTAAAAAAAGAAGAAAAAAAAGAGGTGTCTAGTACTACATTTCTCATTGTCTTGCGTAAAAGGAGTTTTATATCAGGAAAATGATCAAAAAACCCACTCAGTTACAGACCATGCACATACCACCCCTTCAAA
Source organism: Alnus glutinosa (assembly GCF_958979055.1). Classification (NCBI taxonomy): domain Eukaryota; kingdom Viridiplantae; phylum Streptophyta; class Magnoliopsida; order Fagales; family Betulaceae; genus Alnus; species Alnus glutinosa. The sequence continues at coordinate 6,571,140 of NC_084886.1, read as the reverse complement.
CACTCCCCTACATATATATATAACACTCCCCTTTATATTAATATGATCGTGTACACTATAACATCAAATTTCCTTTTTGACTTGTCTGACGCAACACCCATCTTTCAACCAATATATATAAAAACAAGAAAAAAATTCACATCCGAACTCTTGATTTAAAGGAAAACGCGTTTCTCTCAATATATATATATATATATATATATATATATATATATATATATATATATCCTGAATGGTAAAAAGCTTTGTCCTTTGTTAAGTCAAACGAGGTATTTTGGCTTTGACACAATCGTCCGCGTGTCAGGAAAAAACGTGAAGAAATGTTTTGAGCAGTGCGCCTATCACTTGCAATAATGATGCCTATTCGCCTAACGTAAACATTTCCCTTCAAAAAATATCAGCCACTTTTATTCCAAATTTATCCTCAACAAATCTCGCATCTTCTCTTTACTGACTCTTCACATCAGTGGCAGAGCCAGAATTTTGGTTCATGGGGTCAAGATTAAAAAATAAATTGAACAAAAATAGATTAAAAATACCTAAAAAATATAATAAATTAACAATTTAATAAAATTAAATAGAATCATTGTTGTTTTTCATAATTTCAGGTAACTACAATTATACAATTAAAATTTATAATAAAGAATTAAAAAAATGTAATAAAAACTATATATATTCTTAAACAAGAAATTTAAAAGAGTAATCTAAATATAAAAGCTTAATTAATGAAAAAGTTTGATTAAATATCTAAAATTTTTCAAGAAAGAAAAATTGTAAAAGAAAAAAAAAAAATTGCTCTTTTCTGAATAGTCTTTTTACTGTACAAACTCTCGTGCTCTTAAAAAAATAACTAAAAAATTTATATAATAATTATTAAATGGCTAGAAGAAGAAAAATTTGACAGCCCAAAAAGACTACTGTAAGAAGACTTGCAATTATTTGATGGCCGGCCCGTGATATACTTGACAGTTTAAAAGTTGCAACTTTGCAAGTTGTTGCTTCAGACCTGACAGTTTCACAAAATCGCACTAAAACATTGCTCCCAAAACGCAGCCGTTTAGCACTAGAGGAGTTGAACCCAACTGGCTCACATTATCTCCAAGGCTCCACATGTTTGCTGCCACGTACCCCTTATCCTCTAAACCTTATCTCCCTCTTCTCCAGGCTTCCACGACGTCACCACCTCAGTTCCAAGCTTCCATCTTTCAGTTTCATCCCCAAAGCTCCAGCAGCAAGCTTCAGGAAAATACCTGTGATAATGGCTGAGGATAGTGTCAGTTGCCCTTGATGAGTGATCGAGGGGGGCAATTAGGACATTCAAAATTTTTTACAAAGGATAAGGGAAACTTTTGGAAGGTGAGGGGGGGTCTTTGTTGACACCCTCCCTCCGCCCCTGCTTCACATTTACCCCTCAAGGAAAATTTTTATCGTGGTTGGCACTGTCTCGTCTTTCCTTCAAGTTCAAGGTGCATTTTCTTCAACCTCCTTTGCTTGATTTTGTTGCTTTCAAGTTTTAACGGTTTGACGAAATCACCTGAAAAACTAACAAAATCTCAGTATGACTCATGAATCTCCAGCCACAACGATCCACAACTCTGAAAAAAGACTTGCTCCAAAATCATTTCTTTCCTAGCTTTCAAGATTGAGAATGGCGCTTCTGGCTTCAGCTCCGCTCCATCTGGTTTGTTTTCTACATTCTTGTCCTTTGCTTTTTCTGGATTTTGTGTATGAGATTTTTTTTTTTTTTTTTTTTTTTTTTTTTTTTTTTTTTTTTAAAGTCGGATTTGTTGGTTGGTTGGTTTTGATTTTACGGTTCTCAATCTACTTGTTTGTGCTAAGATATTTTTTTTCACTCCGGTCGAGTTCAGGATCGACCAAAATGATCGAGCTCGAGCGAGCCGATCTCGCACACCAAAATTAGGCTCGTGTCGAGCCCGAGCTCGAGCTTCACTGTTACATAAACGAACCGATCCGAACAGCCAATATCCGCTTAGAATCGGCTCATTTACACCCCTATCTGCATTCCTAATGTGATACGTTGTCATTTTGATATGACAATACTTTGAGAAGCATATATTTTTTTTTATTTTTTTTCCATCTTTTTTCTGAGCAAACGTGTCTCCATTTTGATATCAATAATCCAATTTTCTGAATTTTTTAATCAATGCTTCAGTGCTATTTTGTCTTCACAACTCTACATGCTACAGCTACAAGCCCAGAAGGACGGATCAGATTAGATCAGATCTTGTGACTTGTGGCTTGGAAAAAAAAATCATGGAGCAACAAGACGAGTGAAGAGAATTGAATTAAATTGTAAGGTATATTCATATGTTTTAAAAAATAATTAAATTTTGATGAATTAGCTTGTGGGGTTCGGACGAATCAAATCTTGTGACTTTTGGCTTGAAAAAAAATCACGCAGCAATAAGACCCGTGAGGAAAACTGAATTAAATTATAAGTTATATTTATATGTTTTAAAAAATAATTAAATTTAGATGAATTATTTATTTATTGTGTTAGTTAAATTTTTTAATTAATTTTTTGTTCTACTTTAATTATTTTTTTATTCATAAAAAAAAAATTAATTCCACCGACTTAAAATCCACTTCGCCACACCCTCCCCTCATTAACAGGAGGAGAATCTGCCTGTTTTTAGCACACGGTGGAGGGGTAAATTTTAAAATTCGTACTGTTAATCTGTTAAAAATAATGATAATAATAATAATTATTATTATTATGATAAGGAATATGATAACGAAAGCACCCCCATCTACATCATCTAGACCCGCACGAGCTTTGTATTGTCTGAAGACTGAATTCTTCTAGTTTACATCGCTAGTTCGCAACTTGCACTTTATTTGGTTCGTGGACCTCGTGGTCAACGTATGCCTAAATTATTTATTAAATCATGGATTATCATTTATCACAAAAATTTAAGCATAAAATAAATTATTCTTCATGTGTGGGTCTAAATTAGCTATTTCTTTTAATAAATGAGGCATATTACTTAAAATAAAAAATAAATGACGGAGACCTTTGTTCCGACCCCACTCACATTAGATAATTCGGACATAATATTCATGAAATTTCTTATCAAAGATTTATATGCTTAGGTTTGACTATTTTTATGGACTACATGCTGAATTATATGTTTGAAAACTATTAATGATGAAAAAGATAGGAAGTTGACCATGGACGACGCTGGGGTGGTCGGTAGGGGCACGGCCCCGGTGCATTGGAAAAAGAAAAATTGATCTGAAGAAAGATTTGTATTTATATTTTGACTACATAATTTAATATATGTTTTTATTTGGCTTCTCTTAGCCAAATGTCTAGCTCTATTTAGTTTTAAGAGCATTAGTAACAGTTATCCTATATTGGTTCCCTTCCCTATATTTAGGAAAAATTTCATGAAAAACATTAAAAAACCTCCCACAGCAGATGCCCTATATTTAGATGAGGGAGTTGGAAATGAATAGTGATTCCCTATGTATACATGTCTACTATTCATTCCCTATGTATTATTTTAATAAAAAAGAAGTATAATTAATTGATATAGGGAAGAGAGAAAAAGTAGGAAAAAGAGAAAAAGAATAAAATAAGAGTAAAAAAATAATATTTAATTGATATAGGAAAAAGTAAGGGAATCTATTGTGGGGTATTTTTTTTATAGGAAAGCAAAAAGTAGTTTTGTTCCCTAAATATAGGGAAAATGGTTGGGAATCTGCTGCTAGTGCTCTAACTCAAAGAATTCCTGACTAGGCCACCACCAAATTTATTTATATTTATATATTACTTTACTTTCATACGGGTTGAAATGGTGTTTTTTTAATTAATTAATTAATTATTTATTTATTTTTTTAAGTTACTAACATGAAATATTATTTAAAATATGCCATTGCAATCGATATAAAAAGAAGTGTGATAAATAAAAATAAAAAGTAGCATTATTGAAAAACAAAAGAAAAATATTAAGAGAGTTATTCATGTCCCTAGAGTAGCTAGAGTAGCTAATAATGTGGCTCATTTTTTGGCCAAATTTGCTCTATCTCAAAGGTTAGATTATGTCTGGATTGAGGAATACCCTTCCTTTGTTCAGGGTGTGGTACTTGCTATGCAAGATGTTTAGTTTTCAATGAGATTCATCCTTTTATCAAAAAAAGAAAAAAAAAAAGAAGAAAAAAAAAAAGAAGAAAAATATTAAGAGAGCTTTAGAAATGGAAAGAAGATTTGCAACAAATAGAAAAGTATCTGTCTGTCAACTACTTTCTAAAACTACTTTACCGCGCACATTGTTAATTGTGCTGCTACATTCTAAAACTAGAATGTGATTTGTTTTTTAAATTTTTTTATTTTTTTAGTTTTGGATAAATTATATATTTTGTTCTTCAACTATCATACCATTTGTAATTAAAAATACTCAATTAATCTCCTAATTCAAAGAATTTATTGTAATATCCCATACTCAAAATCCGCAAATTACTAGTGAACAGATTATAAATTGTGTTAAAGACAATTAATGGGAGCGGTTTCCTCCTATCAATTTTTGTTGAAAATTATTTCATGATAATTTAAGTTTCCTCCAATTTCTAAATTTCAACTTTTTCCATATTTTTTCAATTACACTTTGTCTCACATTGAAAATCTATGAATTTTTTGTGTGCTTTATAAGCATTTATCTTACTCTTATACTAGTTTGAATTTTGGGTACACACATGCTATTTGTGTCACCCAATGCAAATTAGTGGCCGTCGCATGCACGTGTGTCGCATTGTCGCTTTTGACGCACACGTGTGCATCGTCACACTCAAGCCACAAGCTTTTTATTTACGTGTGCATTTTCTAATATGTACAATTGCTATTCTACCAGTCGTATTTTTTAAATACTTAATTATTTTTTCAACAGTTAGAAACTGTTATTTAACTGTTTTTTTAACTGTCAAAAACTATGATAAACTGTTTCTATAAATTATAAAATATATTTTTCAGCATATTTGATGGTATATTTTTTCTTCTCTATTGTTACAAAATTTCTCATTTAGAGTAGTGTTCAGAATTTGCAATTTGCAATCTGCATACTACATTTTTGAGGACATAATTGTTGTATTCCCCGGCCTATTGCAAAACTTATTGTATAAGTGGGAAACAATATTTGATTAAGAGAAAGATTAATATTCGCCTTACTCTCCAAGACTTTAGTGATTTTTCATACAATTTTTATTTTTCTTTCATTAATTTATGTAGCTCCACATATTTAATTCTATGGATAATTGCACCACTGGTCTTTGAGGTTGGCTTAAATTACGAATCACTCCCTGAACCCGTTTTTCGTCCACCAAGTAAACAAAGTCCATTAGTAGATTATAATACAAATGATATTTAGAGGTTGACTCACTATTTATATGACGTAGCAAACTAACAGATTCTATTAACTTGGTGGACGAAAAACGGGTTTAAGTAGTGATTCGTAATTATAGTTTACCACAAGGACCCACCATGAACTTTTTGTACCACAGGAAGTGATTTGTAATTTAGGCCAATTCTAAGGACTAATAATACAATTATTCCTTATTTCTAACAATTTCTTCCTGTTTTCTTCCCTACAAGGCCTAGATTATGTCACGTTAACTACATAAAATCTAAGGGTAAAAAATAAATCAGAACATTATTTTCCATCCACATTTAATCTGATCACGCCGGCTTAATAGACTTTGAAACCTCAAACGACTTGAAAAAAAACATCTCTATTAAGAGACCAAAAAGTTAAAAAGAACATTCGTCCTTCTCTCTTCGTGATGAGTGGAAAGTTGGTGAAAAAGAAAGAAAGAAAAAAAAAGAAAAAAAAAGGAAAAGTCTCACGGTTGGTTCTTGGCAGTCTGCATGTATAGAAAAGTCAGGGGGAATATGTGATTATAGAAAATCTGAAGGCAAAAATTTGGCCCACTTTAGTGACTTTGACTTGATGGAAAACACAAGTCGTGCATAAAAATCTCGTTAGTTATCAAGGGGTCCTCTTCCCACGCATTAAATCAAACTTCCAGCATCCCACTGTTTCAATTCTCCATCTTTACTGCACTTAGAGGCTAGAAAAGCATGAAATTTGGGAAGGAATTCACGGCACAAATGGTGCCGGAATGGCAAGAAGCATACATGGATTATAATAATCTCAAAACCCTTTTGAAAGAAATCCAACGCTTCAAGCAAAGAAACCGGCCACCAGCCACACCGGCCGGCCTAAAGCGAAAGGCCGCACTTTACAGAGCTTTTAGTGGCCTAACACAAAGATACAACCAACCCAAGAGCCCCAGCCCATCCACTCCTGATCATGACATTGAAACCCAAGCCATTCTGGTTAAATCCGTGAACCGGGATGGCTCCCAAAGCTGTCAGACTACGTTTCTCATGGCCGCTGAAGATGGCGGGGAATATGAGTTAGTTTACTTCAAGAGGCTGGATGATGAATTCAATAAAGTGGACAAGTTTTACAGGTCCATGGTAGAGGAGGTGATGAAGGAAGCGGCGACGCTGAATAAGCAAATGGATGCTTTGATTGCTTTTCGAATCAAAGTGGAGAATCCTCAAGGTGGGTTTGATTGGTCAGTGGAGATGACTCGTCTCGCTTCAGATGTTGCAGCTTCAACGGCTGCGTTGTCGGCTTCTACACCAAGAGGAGCCAGAGCAAGTATATATAGTGAAGTTTGCTTTTATTCTATTTTCCGATGTTGCTCATGTTAAGACAGTTTTTGTTTTGCTTTTAGAATTCTGCATTAACCAAACTAAATGGTGTGTAAGCAGGAAGAGTTGCCATGGGCATGGATGTGATTGAAGAGAGTGGATCGAGCAGCCGTGGACAATCAGATGAATCGAGTGACGAAAGAGATGTCAAGTCTTTGAAGCCGCCGAACAACATCAGGGCCACTAGACCGACTCCACTGGAAGTACTTAAGCATGTGAAGATGAACAACACCCTGGAGACTCCTCGCTCAACCATTAAAGGATTCCTCAAGTACCCTATGCAGACAGAGCTGAAATTCAGCAGGGAAAATCTCAAGAAAGTTGAAGAAAAACTTAAGCTGGCTTTTGTTGAATTTTACCACAAGCTTCGGCTTCTAAGGAGCTATAGGTAATAGATTAGATGCTTGTTAATTAATTTGTATAATATTTTATTAGCTTTCATTCTGTTTCTTCTAAATTCTGATAATATTTGCTATGAATGATACAGCTTCTTGAATACACTGGCATTTTCAAAGATCATGAAGAAATATGATAAGGTACTCCTGCCCCACAAGAACAAAAAAAAAAAAAAAAAAGTAAATTAGTAAATTTCTCTTACAATTGATATTGAGCATTCTCATTACATTTAGAGAATTTTACCAACAATTAAGATATTGCAAGCTTAGAAGAGGAAATTAAGAAGAACAAAAAGCTACAAGTTGTTTGCTCTTTTCCTACAGGGTTTGGAAATTGATTTTTTTTTTTTTCTTTCTTTTATATATATATATATATATATATATATTGGAAATTGATTTTGGTCCTTAATACTTTTAGCCTAATACTGCAGATCACTTCACGGCATGCAGCAAAATCTTACATGAAAATGGTGGATAACTCCTTCCTTGGCAGCTCTGATGAGGTGAGATTTCTATATTCATGAGAGAGAGAGAAACTTGTATGGGGAGACATGCGCGCAGACCATTTAATCTCGAAACTACTCAAACTTTAGGTTTTTTTGCTGGGTGCACAGCAGCTCTGATAGTAGCTCTTGTTTTGATCATACGTGCCCGCGGTATCATGAATATGGAGGGGGGGACCCAGTACATGGAGAACATATTTCCCCTTTACAGGTAACTTTGATTTCTTCTTAAACTCGATCAACTTGTACGATTAAATTTCCAAATAAAATATATAAAACGTACGCTCTTGTGGATTATATCTGCAGCTTGTTTGGGTTTATAGTTCTGCACATGCTGATGTACGCCGGAAATATATACTTCTGGAGGCGGTACCGAGTCAATTATTCCTTCATATTTGGATTCAAGGAAGGAACCGAGATGGGGTACCTTGAAGTTCTTCTCCTCAGTTTTGGTCTTGCGACGCTTGCACTCACCAGCGTTCTCGCGAACCTTGACATGCATTCGCCACATTACGATGCCTTCAATGAGCTTTTACCTCTCAACTTGGTTTTTGTAAGATTATATATTACTTTTTTCTTTTTTCACATTTAATTAGCCTCCGTTTAGTTAGGTGTAAAATATTTTTAAAGAAATCAAAAAATGTTTTCCACTGAAATATTTTATGACGTTTGGCGCGTATAAAAAATCACATTTTTTATTTTACTTTATTATTTTCATTCAATCATATTAACCTATAAAAATTAATTTTTAGGGGTGATATATGAGGGGGTCCGACGGTTTGAGAATGAGAAACTCAAATTCTAAAAATGATTTACAAAATTTAAAAATGTAAATTATTTTTCAAAACTAAAGAAACTTTTTTGGTTAAACCGAAAATATTTTCGGTTTGATTGTTGTTTAATTTTCAGTCGCACCAAATATAAAAAAATATGAAAAATATTTTTCAAAAAATATTTTACACCGAAACAAACGGAGCCTTAACTTCTGAATGCATACACGTACTGAACCTGATCCTGTCTTTCTGTGCATGCAGCTCGTGCTTATCATATTTTTCTGCCCATTCAACATAATGTATCGCACAGGTCGTTTCTTCTTCCTCACATGTCTCTTCCACTGTATCTGTGCTCCTTTGTACAAGGTAAAAAATGGTCGATAAAGATAATTATAATTGAACTGCGGTGGAGGTGGGTGTGGGTGTGTATTATTTAACATTTGCGACTTTCTTTCCACTGCAGGTCACACTCCCAGATTTCTTTTTGGCAGATCAGTTGACTAGCCAGGTTAGCAAAATGGCATATGCTCTGTATCAATCTACGAATTTCCTTTTTCTTTTGCCCATCAAGAAATTCGCTCTATTGATCATTATTTTGTTCAGGTGCAAGCCCTTAGAAGTCTCGAGTTCTACATTTGCTACTATGGTTGGGGAGACTACAAACGTAGACACAACACTTGTAAAGAAAGCACCGTATTCAAAACTTTCTGTTTCATTGTTGCTGTGATTCCATACTGGTCTCGACTCCTTCAGGCATGCACTCAACTTACCTTCTTCTACTCGAATGATATGATTATTGCTGCAGACACTTATACATCCCATTTTCTTCTTCAGTGCATCCGTCGCCTGTATGAAGAGAGAGATTCTATGCAAGGATATAACGGGCTGAAATATTTTCTGACAATTGTGGCTGTTTGCATGAGGACAGCTTACAGTCTTGACAATGGATTGGGTTGGAGAGCTTTAGCCTGGATTTTCTCAGCCGGTGCAGCAATTGTTAGTACGTACTGGGACCTCTGTATTGACTGGGGGCTTCTTCAACGGCAATCGAAGAACCGCTGGTTGAGAGACAAGCTCCTAATACCTCACAAAAGTGTATATTTTGGAGCCATGGTGAGCAAATATGACTTTACATCAGGAGGGTTTTCATAAAAAATTCTGACACTAACAATCTTTAAGTTCACGACAATGCAGGTGTTGAATGTTTTACTGAGGTTTGCTTGGTTGGAAACTGTAGTGGGGTTGAAGGTGTCTTTCTTACATACAGAGTCCTTAATCACCATTGTAGCCAGCCTAGAGATCATTCGTCGTGGGATATGGAATTTCTTCAGGTAACCAACATTTTCAGTCAAATTTTGATATTATATTCCTACATGTTAATATAGGCTAAAGATTTATGCATAAAAGGTACAGGGATGGCTTGTTGAGAGTTGGTGCAAGTTATGAGCTTCTAAATTTTGGTGATTTATCAGGTTGGAGAATGAGCATTTGACCAATGTTGGCAAGTACCGAGCATTCAAGTCTGTACCACTACCTTTCAACTATGATGAAGACGACGACAAGGATGAGTAGGCTGTCGAGGACTGCATTTAGAAGAAAAAAAAAAGGGCAAACACTATTTATCTCAAGGTTGTAGCATCAAGTGTACTAGTGATTTGTTTGTGTCAATTTGAAAAAGCAAATAAAAGCTTTTCTCTGGGGCTCTAAACAACAATTTATTTTCAATAAACAAGTCAATGATCATAAGGCCACTAATATTAATTTGGTCGAGCAAAACCGTAGTTATGATCTTTTTTTTCTTTTTTTCTTTTTTCTTTTTTTAAGTAAACCAAATTTTTAGAAGTGCAAAGGGCATAACCCAAGGAATTATATAAGAGGAAACACTCAACAAGATCAGGAACAAGGAAAAAACACAAAAATATACAAAATTAAAGGCATCAAAAAGGGCGTTAATAGAGATTCACTCGAAGAAAGATTTGAGGTATTTTTTGTGACATGATCTTTCAAATCAAGCTGATTGCATTCTCACAACAAATCAAGGTATTTTGTGACTTTCAAGGTCGCAGAAAGTTAAAACCAGATGATGTAAATCATAAAAGAACCTTGCCAAAAGAAAACCGAGAGTTTCATAAATTCAAGCAGCCATATGGAAGCATGGTAGCATACTAAAAGATAACCGATTTGCCTTTTTAGCTGCGAGCAGGATCCCAACTCAAGGTAGAACAAGATACTTGACCAGGATGAGCAGGCCTTGGCAGATCATTCTTAAAACCCAGAATCCCAAAAGACCTGATTTTCCAGAAAGCATAACATTGTCGACAATTGCAACAAGCAGTTCTCGTTCACCGCAATTGACAAACCTTAGCTCAAATTCAAAGGGCACATATCTTTTTAAAATCCAAAATGTTGGGGATAAATCTCACTCAACCTGATCCAAAGAGGAGATTCAAAAGTCAAATAAGGTTCAAACAGATAAGAATAATGATCAGATAAGAATAATGATCATATCAGAAGTCTAAGAAGATATCAGATCAGAAGTAGAAGAAGATATCAAATTAGAAGTCTAAGAAGGATTAAAGTCCAATTAGAACTCGAACAATAGTTCTAGATCGACAAGTGTTGGGGATAAATCCCACTCAACCTGATCCAAAGAGGAGATTCAAAAGTCAAATAAGGTTCAAACAGATAAGAATAATGATTATATCAGAAGTCTAAGAAGATATCAGATCAGAAGTATAAAAAGATATCAAATTAGAAGTCTAAGAAGGATTAAAGTCCAATTAGAACTCTGACAATAGTTCTAGATCGACAAGGAGTAGGAATTCTATTCCAGCTTTGACTCCATCACTTTGCCTATAAATAGGCTCATACCCCAGGTATAAACTAAGACTCAGTTTTTATGCACAGAGCATTATTTTTCTTACATAAGCTAATTTAGGCATCGGAGCGGGACCCTCAGAAGGGTCCCTAGGTTTTGTTGTTTTGCAGAGTTATTTAGAAGCGTGAAGAACATCAAAGGAATGTGCAGATTCACACCATACCAGAAACTGTACCAACAGTTTGGCGCCGTCTGTGGGAAACGATTATTCGTTCCTCATAAAAGAAAAAGAAGATCCAGCATGGTGATGAACACACGTTCCGGAAGCCAGACCAACCGAGAGCCCATAGTCCGAATGGAGCCAATTATTCAAAATAATTTGCAGCCTCCACCGAACCCTCCCCCAGGGGGTGGAGATCAAGATCGTATAGCAGCGATGGAAGCCCAAATTGAATCCTTAACACAGCGGAATGCCGAGTTGCTGCACAGGAGGCCGGAACAGCCCAATCCCGAGATGAACAGGGATGAGCGTGAGGAAGAAGATCACAACAGCAACACTAATCCTCGGAGGGAGGATGATCGCCAGGAGATCTGAGCAGAGTTATTGCTGAGCTGGAGAGAAGGTGCACATACATGGAGATGGAAAGAAAGGACAAAAGCAGATCCGTAATGGTGGACAAACTCCTAATGGGTACAGACTCACCCTTCACCAGACGGGTCGCAGACTATCAGCTTCCCGATAAGTTTAAGGTACCCCAAATTCTAAGTTATGCAGGAGACAGAGATCCCTTGGATCACCTAGAGAATTTCAAAGCTTATCTAGACCTTCACGGGACACCCGATGAAGTAGCATGTCGGGCCTTCCCTCTTACTCTTTCGGGGAATGCCCGAGACTGGTTCAGGAAGTTGCCCCCGAATTCTGTTGATCAGTTCAAGGAATTGTCCAAGATATTCCTAACGGAGTTCTTGGCTTTCTGGACAAGGAAGAAGCCTTCGGGATATTTGCTATCATTGCACCAGCAGGGCAACGAGAGTCTCAAGGAGTTCATGGCTCGGTTTAATCGAGAGAAGGTGATGGTCGAAGATCCAACCGAGGATATGGTCTTTGCTGCCATTTATCAAGGAATTTCACCCGAGGAGCCTTTGATGAAGAAGTTGATCCGGAAGCAATCGAGTACCTTGCAGGGCCTCATGGATAAGGTAGAAGAATTCATTAATCAGGAAGAGACGTTGAAGTCTATGGCCAGTTCTAGACTACCCCAAGAGACAGCCCCAGAAAAGAAAAGGAAAGAATTCAGGAAAGCTGATGGGGAAGAGCAGAGGCAGGTAAAGAAGTTCAAAGATTACAACTTTACACCTCTCAATGCCGAGATATTAGAAGTCCTCATGGAGATCAAGAGAGATCCGGCGTTTCGAGAACCGCAAAAGATACCAGGTAATCCTCCTTATAGAAATGCAGGGAAGTATTGTGATTTCCATAAACAAGCAGGTCATTACACCGAGGGGTGCGTAACCCTAAGGTTGTTAATAGAAGAATTCATAAAGAATGGCAAGCTAGTTCGGTTCTTGGGAGAGCGACGAAACCATCAAGGAAATAACAGGCCTCGGAATCATCAGGACTATCAGCCCCGAGATCAGTAGCCACGGGATTACTATCCCCGAGACCGTCCTCAACTAGGCGAGAGGCATCAAGGGAATGCTCCCCGAGATGACATAGAAATAAGAGAAGACCGAGGAAGCAGAAGCCCTAGGCATAGAGAGCCAAGGCAATAGCAGTATCTGCCCGTGATCCCATAAAAAGGACTCTCGGGAATTTCAGGCTTGCTTTTATTTTTTAGTATTTATATTTGCAAAGAACTAGACTTTTATTTTTAATTCAGACTAGACAGAAAATTCCCCAGATTTTGGGAATAAGTATTTTCAGAATAAATGAATAAAGCTGACTTAAGCATCGTAGTGTTCCCGGTCTAGGACTGGGAACCCGTTGATGTTGCTTATTTTGTAGGTAAAATCTTTCAGATCAGTCCTAGCTGAGAGTCTCGGATCAGTCCTAGCCGAGTACAAGAAGAAAACTCTCGGATCAGTCCTAGCCGAGAGCAAGAAAAAACTTCTCGGATCAGTCCTAGCCGAGAAGGAGCCTCTCGGATCAATCCTAGCCGAGAGCAAGAAGAAACTTCTCGGATCAGTCCTAGCCGAGAGCAAGAAGAAACTTCTCGGATCAGTCCTAGCCGAGAAGGAGAGCCGAGAAGGAGCCTCTCGGATCAGTCCTAGCCGAGAGCAAGAAGAAACTTCTCGGATCAGTCCTAGCCGAGAAGGAGCCTCTCAGATCAGTCCTAGCCGAGAGCAAGAAGAAACTTCTCGGATCAATCCTAGCCGAGAAGGAGCCTCTCGGATCAGTCCTAGCCGAAAGCAAGAAAAAACTTCTCGGATCAGTCCTAGCCGAGAGCAAGAAGAAACTTCTCGGATCAGTCCTAGCCGAGAAGGAGCCTCTCGGATCAGTCCTAGCCGAGAGCAAGAAAAAACTTCTCGGATCAGTCCTAGCCGAGAAGGAGCCTCTCGGATCAGTCATAGCCGAGAGTCTCGGATCAGTCCTAGCCGAGAGCAAGAAGAAAGCATTCTCGGATCAATCCTTGCCGAGGGAGAGAAATAAAGAGAGCCAGGGGGGTAAGATTTAACCCTCAGGTTTTGCAGGTTAGCAGGTTTTCAGAAAGAGACAAGGATCGGGTTTCCTTAGACATGGAATTCCCATTATTCAAGCAAGCTTCGGATAAGGGAATTGGGGCGTACCTGTTGGGGATAAATCCCACTCAACTCGATCCAAAGAGGAGATTCAAAAGTCAAATAAGGTTCAAACAGATAAGAATAATGATCAGATAAGAATAATGATCATATCAGAAGTCTAAGAAGATATCAGATCAGAAGTATAAGAAGATATCAAATTAGAAGTCTAAGAAGGATTAAAGTCCAATTAGAACTCTGACAACAGTTCTAGATCGACAAGGAGTAGGAATTCTAATCCAGCTTTGACTCCACCACTTTGCTTATAAATAGGCTCATACCCCAGGTATAAACTAAGACTCAGTTTTTATGCACAGAGCATTATTTTTCTTACATAAACTAATTTAGGCATCGGAGCGGGACCCCCGGAAGGGTCCTTAGGTTTTGTTGTTTTGCAGAGTTATTTAGAAGCGTGAAGAACATCAAAGGAACGTGCAGATTCACACCATACCGGAAACTGTACCAACACAAAATAACATTAAGGGTTAAATACAATTTGCCCCCCTTAAAGTTGTCAGCCATTTTCAATTTGGCTACCAAAGTTTAAAAAATGGCAATGTACCCCCCCGAAGTTCCAAAAATTTGCAATTCAGGCATTTCGTTACCCTTAACAGTTAAAACCCAACGGAAAAGTTAACACGTGCTTGTCACGTGCCATGTTTGAAGATAACGTCACATTTATACCCTTGTTTTAGCACGTTAAATTACCTTAATGCCCTTGAAAAACAACACACGCCTTTTAGGTAAAAAAAACACTAACACTTGTTTTCTTCGACCAGTTGAAAACACTAACTCTCGTGTTCTTCGAACTAGAGCATCTTGTCTGCTATGAACAACTACGAAGCGTGACATTGCGACTGTGTGTTACGGAAATTAGGAATTTGTCTCACGAGGGCACTGATTTCCATTTTGTGATTGGAGGTAAGTCAAAAAATGAACATTTTAAAATTAGGGTTGTGTTGAAATTAGGGATTTTCGGGTTTATATTGTATTGAAATTAGTCATATTTTGAAATTCCTTTAATGAATTTTGCGATGTTGCAAAATTTATTGTGTTGGGATGTTGCTTTCACATGTGAATGTTGAGTTTTGCCGGTTTTGTAATGAAAATTAAAAAGACTTCTAATTTAAACAAGTGCGTGCGAAAAGTGTGCAACAAAATATCAAAATGCGGAATTAAAGAAAGCATATATTTTGTTGACGAAGTGGAAACTCAATTAAGAGAAAAATCACTCTAGGGCAGCCAAACCCAGGATATCCACTATTCAGAAGACAAGACTAGTTACAAAGCAGTAGCACTCACATAATCTTATGCAATGGTCGTACCTTGAACTCTGACGTGTAATCCAACATGAACACCTCACAGCCAAGTCTTCTACCTAAAGGGGTCTTCAATGAAATCCTTTACCTTAGGGTCAACTCCTAAGATAAACTTTAATTTAGCGTAGCAACAGTACACAATGGCAACGGCTTAAGAGAGACTAACTCAGCACAATAACTCTAAAATATAACTCTCTAAGCACTATGGAATTCAATATGAAATTCTTACAATTCTCAAGCCTAGGGACCTCTATTTATAGGCTGTAGGTTCAAATAAGCGTCTGGCTTGAAATGCCTAGGCGTCGTTCGGACGATAGACATAAGGCGTCGGGACGGAAAACTGTGCGATCGGCTTTTCAAAATTCGCAGAAATTCTTTCCTGATTTGAGCTGCTTTCGGACTGTGTTGCCTTGTCGTCCGGACGATCGCACTTCAGCTGCACGCAATTTCCATATCAAGGCTTCGCGTGTCCGGACCATAGGAATGGTCGTCCGGATGATTGATCTGATGCATGCAATTTCCATTGATGTAGCTCGCGCATCCGAACCATGAAGGCTGGCGTCCGAACGTCTTGATTTTGAATGCACGACTTGCCTTATGGATGAGCGTGTTCAGACAAGAATCCACATCGTCCGGATGGTTGCAGCGATCTTCCCATATCTGTGTTTTGGAAAAAAAAAATTCCATAGCTGATCGAACACTAAGTAGCGTCCGGACGTACTGCTGAAATGTCCGGACAGATGCAAGTTGGAACAGTTCGAAGCTTCTCCACACAGAGGAAGATCAGGACGGAAGTCCTCGTCGTCCGAACAGATGATGCTTGGACAGATGAGCATTCGAATGGTATATCACGTCATCCGAATTGTTGCCAGGGAATTGAAATAAACTGCCTTGAAATCTTCACAAAGTCTTCTTGAAGAACATAGCTGAAGAGTAGACTTTGGATAAAATATTTTCCTGTAAAAAGCATCATTACATAGAAGTGATTTTGTCCAACAGAATGAAGCCAATATCACACTAACAAACTCCCCCTTTGGCCATTATGTGACAAAATCACTTAATCGGTTAAAAATACAGACCTGGTCCAAATAAAAAATTACTCCCATTTTTTTGTCACAAAGGGACAAAGGATAAAATAGAGTAATGAGAAAAACCACACATAAATTACTCTCCCAAAATGTCTCAGAAGGACCAGGGTAAACAGAGTAATAACATCCAGAGTTAAAAATGTTTAGCAAAGTATCCAAATATAAGAACAACCAAAATAGTCTTAAAATACAGTCAACAAAAAAAATCAAGATGCATAAGCCATAGGTGCATCGTCCTCATCATCACTGCTGGACGAATGATGATACCTGAGACACTCCTGAATGTCCAGCTGACTCTGTGCTTCATACAGAGGTTGATCGAGTGAACCTCCTGCTGCATAGAAGAAAGAGCCAACTGCATAGAGCTCATGCCGCTCTGAAGTGCAGCCAAAACCTCCAAAATCTGAGCGTAGCCGGCATCGTACTGTGGAGGTAGAGGAGCAGTCTAAGAAGAGGATGCCATATCAGGTATTGCTACATGGATGGGAGGAGGCTGTGGAACATCATCCATATCATCACGCCTCAGCTGGGCGTTAGACTTCATCAGGGTCTGCTTGCTGATGGGATCTTGAATCTTCATTTTCGGCTCTCCAGTGACGCCAATGTCTGACTGTAAAATAATTTGAGTGAGCAGGCAGCCAAAAGGGAGACCGGTATTGCTCTAATCACGAGCCTCCAAAATAACTCCCAAGATATGCTTGCACATGCAGAAAGACAAGCGTAAGCAGATGGCATAAACAAACTGAGCCTTCTTCAGGATGAGGTCACTGCACCTAGTTACAGGCCATATATTATGCAGGATGATCTTGGAGAGCATGCGGTGAGGAGCAGACAGGGCACCGATTCGGATAGAAGTGGCTCGCTCCTCACCCTGAGGGACAGCCTGATAGAACTCTTTGAGATCATTTAGAGAGGGAGGCAAGACGACCTCATTATAAGGGTTGGCAGGTGGTAGTCGACTCGACTACGTGGATTTTAAATTTATATATTGAACCACTTCGCAATAGTACGAATCAATTGTACTATAGTAAGGGTTATCGAACCACAATGATTGGGGGGTTGTTTTGCGTAACAGGATACTTAAGGAGCGTATTTAACTTAACTTAAAAATAAAAACAAAAGTAAAGTTGTAGAATTGAAGCTACAATAAATCAAATGATAAAAACAAGAAAATGAAAGTAAACATAAAAGAAAACTTAGGGTAATGATCGCATCAAATCCGTAACCAATGGAATGCTTCACGTCTATATAGATCTTCCTAATATGCATGATATGAGCGTGTAATGGGCATCAACCATTACGACGACCTCGACATGAAAATACTTTAGTTAAGACGTAATAATAAAGCACCTAGTTTCACATTAAACAACTCCACATAAAAATTAATCTATAATTGAAAAACGTTTTATACTACGAAAGGTGTGGAGTGATTAATGCTTCCTAGCTTACTACTCTATAAAACATCCTAAGAAGCATACACAATACATGAAAACCCTAATTAGGCAACAATGATAAGGTATCTAGTTTCATACCGATTTATTCTACATAAAAGTTACACTACAATTGAAAAATATTTTAGACTACCAAAGGTGTGAAACGACCGGCGCTCTCTAGCATACCCTATAAGGTGACTCTAATAGGTAAACACACATCATGTCAAATAGAACCATTGTGAAAGACATCGTTCCCTTTCAAGAATGTTGATTTTACTCGAGAAATCTAAGAAAACTCATAGACAAGTTAACTCTTTTTTTTTTTTTTGGAATAAATGGATTTGAATATTGAAGACAAAACCTTTTAGCATGGGTTTTGCAATCCTCTATCCCTTCACAATCATCAAACATATCTAGAAAATCCTAAGAACATCAAGAACACCCCATAGTTTTGGAAAAGATTTTGATCAAAATCCTAAGGAAGGGCTTTAGCTAGACATGAAATAAACTAATCTAAGCATCAAATGTAATTAAAACAGTAAAGAATCAACAAGAAAATGAAGAAGAACAATTATATTAAACTAAGAAAAATCGGATTACACAAGGAATTGAAAAACTAAACTAAAACTTGAAAAACAAAAAAGAAAAAGAAGAAGAAGTTGCTCTCTGGATTTTGGCCCAGAAAACATGCGTCAAATGAAATGAAAAGCACTAAAATTAACTAAGATACACCCGAGAAAATCGAAACCCCCAAAAGATACATCTTTAAACCTGAATCATAATCCTTATATTTATAGAGAATTGGATTTACAAAAGGATCACAAGAGTTAATTCTAGCCAAGTATTGAGAGCTGGTTGATGTCCATTTATGGCCACAAAATCCAACTTTTGATTTGGATCGCACAAAGATTTGGAAATATCTGATCTTCTGGAAGACGGAGAAATCGATCGATCGATCGATTATAAAGTCGATTGATCGCAAATT
Source organism: Alnus glutinosa (assembly GCF_958979055.1). NCBI lineage: Eukaryota > Viridiplantae > Streptophyta > Magnoliopsida > Fagales > Betulaceae > Alnus > Alnus glutinosa. Next base: position 6,552,312 of record NC_084886.1, on the reverse strand, counting down.
GCTCGATCGCAGTCATGCTTATTCTGGTTCAATCGATGGCTTTAGAGTCCGTTTGAGATTGCGATTTCATTAAGTGCGATTTTAAAAAAGTGAGATTTCAAAACGCAGTTTATAAAAAAAGTAATTTTTGAAATCGCACTTGGCATTTGGTAATATTGATTAAAAAGTTCTTTTTCTATCAATTGTGTGTTTGGATAACATTAATATAAAAGTGCGATTTTATAAACAAATTACCAACAAGGACATTTGTTTATAACAATAAAATAACTAACATTGTTAAGCATCCATTTCAACACCTCTGCAAACTAACGTATGATTTATTAATTACTATTTTTGTGTACAAACTATTACAAAATATCCTCTAACTTATTTTTGTAAAGTGAGTATTTGGTCCATTACCTTGAAATACTTCATCCACACAGAGTTCACAAAAAATTGTAGTAAATTGGACTATCAAAAAAACTTTAGCATCTAAGTGAATAGTGATCGATCATTATTTACCGAACAATAATCTAATAAAAATAATAATTTGTGATCTATCAATGTGATCGATTAAAAATAAATTAAATAAACAGTGATCAGTCACGGTTGATTCTCAGCAAAACTTAATGTGCCTATCACTTTTCAATGAACAGTGGCCTATTACTGCTCACTGAACAATGATCTATTAAAAAATTTAATCCATAATCAATAAAAAAAATTAATCCATGTTCTATTAAAAAAATTTAATTTGTGATCGATAAGTATGATGATTAAAAAAAATAAAATTTAAACAGTGATGGATTTTTACGTAGAGTGAACAATGATCGATCACTGTTCTGCGCTCTGCGCAGTGTGCAATGACCCATCTCAGTCAAAAAGAAATTACTGTGCTGTTACTGTTCAATGAACAGTGACCTGCACAGACTGTTCTGCGCTCAGCGTAGTGAGCCAGTGACCGATTGATTTTCAGTAAAAAGAAATTACTGTGCTGATCATTGTTTATGATTTAAAAAAAAAAAAAAAACCGTTCACTGAAAAGCCTGTCTCTTCAAAGTTTAATCGTTCACAGCATATCAAGATTCAAGAGCATTTGACCTCCCCTTTTATCTTCATTTTCAACATACACGCATATCAAAGCTTCTACCCTTCTTTCTCAACATCTGCACTTCTTTCTCAACATATGCCCTTTCATCTTTCTTTTTCATGATATACGCATATCAAACCTACTACCCTTCTATCCTTTCTTTCTTAACATATTTCTCAAAGCCTTTTCATTTGTTCAAACGAAACCGCACAAACAGGCAATAAAATGCTAAACTTTGCAAAAGCAGGATCAAGTGAGAAAGAGAACGGGAATCTGGAGCAAGCCAACGCCGGTGTGAAAGAGAAGAAAGGCAGAGAGAAGAACAAGAAAAGAAGAAAAAACAAGGGTTTTAACATATTTTAGGTGGGTATTCTTGGAATTTTTTTCTTTCCTGGTCGAAAATTTGATAACTGTGGTCCCAAATATTTGCTATGCGAAATTGTGGTTTTGGTTTAAATTCGCGCCTTTTCAATTAAGTACTTCCTATCCTGCTGCCAGAAATCGTGGTTTTTTCCACGATTTTAGAAAATGCGATTTTAAATCGCAATCCCCAAACGCCTCACTTTTTGTGATTTCCTTTAAAATCGCAAATTATTGTTGCAAATAAGCAATCCCAAACGGGCACTTAGTCGATCGATTTTTCTTCGACTGATGAACTTCGATTGATCGATTATAAAGTTGATCGATCGAATTGCCTTGGCAAATTCTTCAATATGCAAGAGCAATCTCGAACTCTGAAAATGACTAAAATACCCTAGATGTATTTTCAGGTCTAATTCAAGTGTTTTGAATTAGATTTCAACTAAGATCTGAAAATAAGACATAGCACAAAACTACGACAAAACATTATATATACAACACAAACTAGGTCTAACAAATGCAAATTAAGGGGTCTTGATTCGAATAATTCAAGACTTATTAACATGTAGCTTGAGTACAGGAACCCCAATGATCTGACTGATGACCTGAGGATCAACCATAATGACGTGATCGTCCACAGAGGACTAAAGAAACAACCCATGGTCATCATCTTGTACGACCTCAAGATTGGCATAAAACAATCTGACTAGCTTGGTGAGCACAACATAGGCACAGTTGTGGAGGTAGCCCCAGTGATGGGTCTGGATGATATCATGGATGCTGTCTAGAGGGGGCCACCATAATATCTGCATGAACCACGTTTCGTTCGGCAATGATAGTTCTGTTCATGATTTTGGTTCTCAGGGCTACCCTATCTCCTTTTGTCCTCTGTCGAACTTTGCGTTGTGGACTGCCGGCAGACATATTTCTGCAAAAATAACCAACAAGATTTGCCACAAATAATCTCAAAAAGATTAGACTCTTGTTAGTTCCAAAAGAAATTCGGCATTATAATGGTAGTAAAATGGACTTTTCCAAAAATTACAAACAACAAATATCACAATACAACCCAAAATATTTGCGAAACATATAATCCCAATACATCAGATATCACAAATATACACTTTATAATCTCAAAAACATTCCCCAAAGATAAACTATTCCAATAGATAAGAAATCACTAAAAGGAATAATAAGAGCTGAAAAAAAAAAAAAAAACCTGGAGAGAAGAGATGTAAGCATAAGAGGGCAAAATAAGCTGAGATTATGCACAAATCCACGAGAAAATTGCACAAAAGGACAAAAGTGCAAGAGAAAAACAGAGTGGGGTAGGGGAAAATGCGGCAGCTAGGTTAAAACACTATTTAAAACCTGGGGGGACCCCGTCTGGACGGCTCACTAACCCGTCCGGATGCACGTTACCACATAAGCATGCAACAGACCGCGCGCGTCTGGACGCTTCACACTGAAAAAACAGAAATTGAAGGAAAAATTGCAGAAAAAATATTTTTCCTAATGTCAGCTTCAGAATAGGCATGTATAATCAACTGGTAAAACAGTCAAATAGCATCTCAAAACTATGCAGAGATATAAGAAAGAGTTTAGAGTTCAATTAGCACAGAATCTTCTTGTAGACAGAAAATTTAAATAGATTACCCAACTTATGCAATGCGTGTGTGTGTGAAGACTTTCTCAATAAGGTATGAAGTTTACTGATATGACAAAAAGTAACTAGATTTTCTAATCAAGAGAGAAAATCAATGAAAGATCAGTCAAAAGTCAAACCTTATAAGGTACTAGGGCCTAGCCACCTTCATCTGATACACTCCCCCTAAGATGCAGCACCCAATTGTTTTACTTGTACCATGAAGGACAAGGTAAAATTTTACTTGCACCATGAAGGACAAGGTATATTGCTAATTCAGCACATAAGCCGTGAATATAAGCATATGACACAAAATTCATAAGAGTAACTGTTTGATTCTTTTGGTGCTGCAACCTAGATAGAATGCCATAATTTTTAGGTTCTAGGTTCAACTAGCATTTTGGTCAATTTTACCATCTTATCAAAAACCTCCCTCTTATTTAGAATTTTTAGAAGCAAAAAGTCAAAGAGGAAAAAGATGTACCTTAAGGGAGCCTTTGATAGTGCACATTTTCATCGCTTGAGGAAAGTAACTATCCAACTTTTGCATGCATAGGAAAGAAACTTAACCAATATATAGTCGTAAACTCTTAATCATATCTAAACAGAGTAAATTAATGCACAATGAACTGAGATATCATGCAAAAATACACACAATATCTGACATGCCAAGAAAAGAAAAGAAAAGAATAAAATTCCCTGCATTTTATCCCAATTTTTTTTTTTTTTTTTTTTTTTTTTTTTTTTTTTTTTTTTTTTAATGTTGAAAACAATAAAACATAAAAACAACAAGGACATGCTTATTGAAAAGGAAATAACATCTAGTCCCAGCATGTAAGGTAAAATCAAACCTGTCCTCAGGGAGAGAGGTTCAGAAATATCAAGACAGAAAAGCAGCCGCCTGACGTGCTTTTAACTGTTATCCCCAAAAAAATATCTGCAGAAGATTCTCAAGATAACAAGAGAAAAATATGGGGATAGAATAAATGGTTCCTCAAACAGAATGCAAGGCATGAATAAGATATGACATGATAAACAATGCAATCCAAACATACCTGACATGCACTAGGATTTAAGAACCAAAATCCTAGGCATGGTAAGGCTTTACCTTTACTAGGTGAGTCCACTCCCCCTCAATGGGTGAATGGTCTCATCATTCTTGACCAAAACTTGCTTGACTCATGGAGATGATTTACAGGTGATGTCAATGTTGGCCATACTCCTTAGCATACCTTGCATTAGACTCATTAATTCTTCATAGCCATGGTTGTTATTAGGCTTCTGTGGCTTTTTCTTGTAGCGCCTTGATTTGTTCTTCTTTGGTTTGCCACTCTGATTAGTAGGAACAAACTTCTGCTGTCGCTGCTGATGCCGTGGAGCCTAAAGTGCCGTCAGAGGTAGAGTGCCTAATGTAGCTCTTGTTGGCAACTCCTTCTGAACCTTCAACTTTTGAGCCTGGAGCTGTGGACATTTTAGTCGGATGTGACCGATGATGCTGCAGTGATGACAAGTGGGCAGACTTCTTTTGTTGGAATGCTACTTGACTTTCTCTGCAGAAATATGATTAGCATTCTTACAAACAATATTGCCCTTACCTTTTACATGTCTCTTATGCGGAAGGACATATTTTGATGAGTAAGAATCTTCAACTTCACTTTTCCTCAGAGCATCCTGCTTAATCCAAGGCCTGTGAGATTTCAAAAAATAACAATTTGGTCTAATATAACCAATCTTCTCACAATTATGACAAGTAGGGACAAACTTACCATGAGCTTGTGTACCTGTATCTTTCGATTTTGGCATCACAAAATTATTCAAGTAAGAATTATCCAAACAAGCAGTGTTTACTATCACAGGCTTAATAATAATGGAATCTAATTCAGAATCAGAAGCATGTGAAGTAGAAGCACTCAAATCATCAACAATTAAACCAGGCTTGTTAAAAATATCTAAATGAATATAAAACATGCTCTTTAAATTATCACTAGAGAATTTTTTTCAAGAGATCTTCAGATTCTTTTAATTTATTCTCAAGTGTATCAATAATATCAAATAGCATGGTATTCTCAGATTTCAAAGAGTCAATCAAAGCATGTGATTCAGATAACTGAACAATCAAAGACTCTTTTTCTTGCTTCACCTTTTTGAGCTCATTTGGAGAAACAATTTTATCAAATTTAGCAAAAACTTTAGAGAGCTCAATATCATAATTTTCTTCAGATAACTGAGAGAAATCCATGGTAAAAGGTGTAATAAAAAAATAGAAGTCACAAAAGAGATAAGGATCACACTCAAGAATTAAATGGAGTTTTATATTAGGAAAATGATCAAAAAAACCACTCAGTTACAGACCATGCACATACCACCCCTTCAAACACTCCCCTTTATATATATATAACACTCCCCTTTATATGAATATGACCATTGACCATGTACACTATCTCCTTTTTGACTTGTCTGACTCAAGACCTATCTTTCAACCAATATATATAAAAACAAGAAAACAATTCACATCCGAACTCTTGATTTAAAGGAAAACGCGTTTCTCCCAATTTTTTTTTTCCTGAATGGTAAAAAGCTTTGTCCTTTGTTAAGTCAAACGAGGTGTTTTGGCTTTGACACAATTGTCCGCGTGTCAGGAAAAAACGTGAAGAAATGTTTTGAGCAGTGCGCCTATCACTTGCAATAATGACTCCTATTCGCCTAACGTAAACATTTCCCTCCAAAAAATATCAGCCAATTTTATTCCAAATTTATCCTCAACAATTACAAATCTCGCCTCTTCTCTCTACTGACTCTTCATATTTACCCCTCAAGGAAAATTTTTATCGTGGTTGACACTGTCTCTTCTTTCCTTCAAGTTCAAGGTGCATCATCTTCAACCTCATTTGCTTGATTTTTTTGCTTTCAAGTTTTAACGGTTTGACGAAATCACCTGAAAAAACTAACAAAATTTCGGTATGACTCATGAATCTTAGCCTTAACGATCCACAACTCTGAAAAAGGACTTGCTCCAAAATCATTTCTTTCCAAGCTTTCAAGATTGAGAATGGCGCTTCTGGCTTCAGCTCCGCTCCATCTGGTTTGTTTTCTACTTTTCTGTCCTTTGCTTTTCTAGATTTTGTGTATGGGATTTGTTGGTTGATTTTTTATTTTTTATTTTTTATTTTTAAAGTCAGATTTGTTGGTTGATTGGTTTTGATTTTAGAGTTCTCGATCTACTTGCTAGGATTTTTTTTTTTCACTCCAGTCGAGGTCGAGCCAAGTACTCAAGCTTGGGATCGACCAAAATGATCGAGCTCGAGTTCGAGCTCGATCAGTAATTATTTCTTAGCGAGCCGATCTCGCACATCAAAATTTGGCTGGTGTCGAGCTCGAGCTTCACTGTTACATAAACGAGCCGATCCCGAACAGCCAATACCCGCTCAGGATCGGCTCGTTTACACCCCTAGTGGTGTGTAGAGATCCCATATGTCATTATCGTGTGTATGGCCGACAGATGGTAGATGAACAATCATTCTAAATAATATCTATGCAGCCGAAACATGTGTGTGGCAGAAAATATAAAAATTCAATTGTAAATGCAACTTGGATAGCTGACAAGCTAATTGACAAGTTCAAAGTTCAGCCCAACATGCCATTGGATGTGATATAGGATGAAGTGAAGGATAGGTGAATGGTAGATGTGAGTGCAAGTTGTATGTATGGGGCTAGGCGGAAGGCTGGAAAACAAATTTATGGCAGATTAGAGTGTCAGTATGAGAGGTTATGGAATTATTGTGAAACTGTGAGAATGACCAATAGAGGAAGTGCCGTGTTGATGAAGGTGGAAAGACCATGCCCTGAGGTTCCACCCAAATTTCATAGGCTATATATGTCATTTGCAGCCATGAAGAAGGGATTTCTAGATGGTTGTAGGCCAGTTATTGGGGTAGATTGATGCTTTTTAAAAGGGCCATTTAAGGGAATGCTTTTGGCTGCTGTTGGTCGGAATGGCAACTACAATATGTACTCGATTGCATATGCGATTGTTGGAGCTGAGACCAAGGACAATTGGACTTAGTTCTTGGAAACCCTGGTCTCAGATCTTGGAACACATGACTGGCATGCCGGGCTGACATTTATATCTGATCGACAGAAGGTGATTGCTTTGTACACCATTACTTCATATATATATATATATATATATAATTTTTTTTACATACAACTAGTCATTTTATTTATTGCTAATTTACTCTTTACTTCGTTTTTGTAAGGTCTTATGCCTGCTTTTGAGGATGTGATCCCGATGGCGGATCATCGAGTTTGTGTTAGACATTTATGGGCAAACTTTAGAGATGAAAGGCATCGAGGGGTTGCACTGAAGGATAAACTATGGGCTGCAACATGTGCCTATACCGAAGCCGAGTTCAATGCACATATGCAGGAGTTGAAAAGAATGCGCCCAGCTGCTTTTGAGTACTTGGACAAGATTGATCCAAGTGGGTGGTCTAGAGCATGGTTCCACGATTACCTTAAGTGTGATCTTCTTGTGAACAACATGTGCGAGTGTTTCAATGCCTACATTCTGAAAGTTCGTGACAAGCCTATATTGACCATGTTGGAGATGATAAGAATAAAACTTATGAGGAGGTATCAGGTCAAAAGGGATGGCATTTCAAAATTGACTGGGAAGTTATGTCCTAAGGTGGCAAAGAAGCTGGAGTCAATTGGGCTAGATGCAATGGAATGTGTTCCCCATTTTGCTGGTGAGAAATTTTTTGAAGTGGAAGCTCCTTGACGGTTGCAGTATGTTGTGGACTTGTGTAAAAAAACTTGTGGTTGTAGACAATGAAACATGACTGGTATCTCATGTGCGCATGCAGTTTGTGCTATACTGTTTGATTATGGGGAACCTGAGGATTATGTCCATGAATATTACAGTTTAGAGATGTACAAAAAAGCATATGCCCCACTAATATATCCTATGCCTAGTGAGGAACAATGAGTTCGTGCTGTCGGGCATGACATATTGGAACCTCCAAGACTAAAAGTCGCCCCAGGTAGACCTAGGAATCTACAAAGGAGAGGTCCTGATGAGAGTAGAGACCCTAAAAATCCAAATATAATGAGAAAATTTGGAGCAAGGATGAGATGCTCCAAGTGTAGGGTAATTGGGCACAATAAAAGGGCATGTCCACTAAATGGGGCTGGACCCTCCACACAAGCTTCACAATATGCAACAGAGGTCGAGCCTGCAGCAAGTGTGAGTTGACTATATTCATTGCCATTATTACTTATGTTTATTTTTACAAATAATTTCTATGACTGACATATATATTTATATTTATTTTTGGTTTTATAGTATTTTATTCAGTCACAAAGTGGTTGTTCCAGCATATGTAGAAGAACCAAAATCCCTGCAAGAAGGGTTGGTATGAAGGTACTATAGTTAGTTAATATTTGTCATAGTTAGTTAATATTTGTCATGCTATGGCTAACTTTATGGCTAACTTTGTCACTATTAACAAATTGGCAGAAGAATGCAAACCCAAGTTCATCTGTTGCCACAAGGAGTTTCCAGCCAGCATTTGAGGCTGCAAGGACACTATGAAACAGTCCATTTGCTGCTGCAAGGACACTGGGAAACACTCAATCTGAAATCTAGCATGGGGCAGAGTGCTAACACAAGCAATTTCGAAAGCAGTATATGTTGCTCCAAAAAAGCGACAGTCTGCTAAGTTGAAGGCTATGTTCCGCAGTGCTCCCATTAAAATAGGTCCCACTGTAACCATTGACCTTGATAGTGATTCAGAACCTCAACGTGTAGTAGAGACTAGTGCATCGCATGCCTCGGCAGTCCAAGGCAAAGGCAAAGGCAAAAATATTGTGCCAACCATTGAAAAAGGGATTCAAATTATGCAAGCGAAGGAAAAAAGGATGAACCAAATTTGGAAGAACTAATTGTTGTTGTTTGTTGTTTTTAGAAGAACCAAAAAAATGATGTTATTTGTTGTTTTGAAAAGAACCAAAAAAACTGATGTTGTTTGTTGTTTTGAGAAAAACCAGTTTATGTGGTGTTTAGATACAATATGTAAGGCATGGTTTGTAAGGAAATATGTGGGCTTCTGTTTTGATACAATATGTATATGTAGTTGAAGGTTCTATAGGCATTTTCCCAGGCTTGTTTCAACATTTCCAAATGATAGTGCTTTGGTTCTTTTCAATTCTGTGTTGATTAGGAAATTACATATTACTACAGGCAATATCAAGGAGTTGTCTAAGCACATGTCTCTTGTATATCGTAAGAATTTGCCATCCTTGTTATGATTGGATGTTAGCTGTTGTAGTTTGGGTTGGTTTACTTGGTTTGTAAAAGGTTTTGCTACTATATGCACCAATAGGTTGAGGTCTGCAAAGGTACCTTTTGGTTGTATTCCAGTTTACTGGAGGGATGTATTTGGAGGATCTTCACTTTTCTGTTGAATTTCACCTAATAGTTAGAGGGCAAGGTTATGTGTGTTGCCAAGTTTAGAAGAAAAGAAAGAGTAAAATTAATAGTTAGAGTGTGTTGCAAAGTTTAGGGATGCTTATTATAAGACTTCATTTGCAAAACCTAAGTACATCATTTGCAATGATTGGAGTATAACTAATATTTGATCCATCATTGTATTTAACCCTATACTTATCTTCTTTTATGTCTCAAACAAACAATCATGAAAACATCTACTAGACAACCATACTAATGTTCAGTTTGTGTCATTTAAGGAAGTTATGGTCAATATTCATAAATATGGTCATGCTTAAACAATAAGATGTCAAAACGACCATCTTTAGCTTGACCAAATCCATATTTTTACCCATATTTTTTATTGAATTTACACAGGCTGCAACCATTGACCTTATAACACAAAGGATATTAACACCACATTAACAAGAATATTAACAAAAGTGGAGTACACATTCTCCAATTCATTACAATACATCACATTGAACACATTGTCTTTTACCCCACAATAATAACAGTAGCTTCAAAACATGGGTTACATAAACATTCATTACAAAACATGGGGTACATCATAGACTTCATTACAAACACAAAAGTACTAAACCAGTACATATGGATGATTCAAGGCAATGACATACAACAGACTTTGCCATTGTGCATCCCTTTGTAAGTGTATCTAAACAAAAACAGTGAAAGTGCGCAAAAGATCGATGAATAGACAAGGACTTTCTGGTACTTCTTCTTCACTGTGTGGACTTTGACCTCCTCAATCTCCACTTCTGACTTCAGTTGCTTAGACCGTTTCTCAATTAATGCCTTGAGCTGCCCAATCTCTGTCCCATTTCAGCTTTTACCTTCCCAACTTCATCTGCAACCATGCTTTCACATCGCTTTGCTTCTGCTACCAACACTTCGTGCCTCCGCCGCAATTGTCTTGCCACCCTCATACCATATTGACACAACTCAGGATCAAGCCATTCAAAGAACCCACAATCACAGTTAATCTGTAAAACCAATAACAAGGATTAATCACCACAACAATTTGAGACCATTATTCAATAAGAGTGAGTTTTATGCAGCTCCTCAACAACTTCACGAAGAAGGTAGAGAAATCATAGATAGCTTAACCTACACAATTTGAGACCATTATTCAAAAGATCAGGAATGCATTAACAGTAGCTTAATCTATACTGGGTTTCAACTTATTTACTGAGTTTCTCACATTAAATCCCAAGGAATTATATGTTCTTCAATTTGTGCAGGTTTCAACTCATGAGAAGATTCTCATTATTATTTTGGAATATGGGAAACTTAAGCATGATGTATACACAAAACCACTTATAGGATTTCCATTGTTTTTTGGAGTGATGTGACAATGTACATTCTTTAAGAATTTGATTTAGTTAATTAATTTGGTAGAAGAACATTCAACCTATTTTCTAAATGACAACAAGAAAAGAAAAATAAAACCTAATATTCATCAACGCATTACTCAGTAAATTTTAGGTTACAAAATGCTTTTCATGCAAGAAACGAGTCAAGCTGTAAGGCCTTAAACACGGAAGTAGAGACCCAACCTAAGAATCGAACACCAACAACCAACAACCATTGATGTACGGTGACCAAGAAATACAGACCCACATTAGAATCGAACACAAACAACCAATAATCATTATATACTCACCACAAAAATACAAGAACAAAAACAATCGAGTCACTAACTTACCTTTCAATTTTTACAACTCACAAATCTCCTATAGAAACTTTTGATGGTGTGGGCAGTTTTCACCATCATCGGCTGCTCACAAAAACAAATTCGCTCAATTGAAGATGTGGCCCTGCTGCGCTGCGTGGACCCGAAGGTGCTGATTTCAGTGGAAGATTCCATGGGTTGGTTTCTTTTCGAAGAAACCCTAACAGCTCAGACCGTGACCTTGTCAACTTGAAGACAACAAAAGTGTTCTCGAAGGTTGTGGCTTTTAGTGTTTTTTTTTTTTTAACGTAAAAGGCATGTGTTGTTTTTCAAGGGCATTAAGGTAATTTAACGTGCTAAAACAAGGGTATAAATGGGACGTTATCTTCGAACATGGCACATGACACGCACGTGTTAACTTCTCCGTCGGGTTTTAACTGCTAAGGGTGACAGAATGCTTGAATTGTAAATTTTTGGAACTTCAAGGGGGTACATTGCAATTTTTTAAATTTTGGTTGCAAAGAACTTTTCATCTGCCCTTGTTCCAATACATTTTGGGACATTTCTCTGTATTGAATTGGTCCCTCTTAATTGCTACTAAATGTGCAAAATCCTTCATTCTAAATCTTCCCAAAACTTTTTTTAATGTAGGCCTTCTGAGACAATTGTGTTAATATTCTTTGTGTCTTAGTGAATCTCTATGTCAAAAGACATAAGAGGTTTCACCTAAATCCTTCATTTCAAAGTTTTGTGAAATGAACTTTATGTAGCAAACCCAAATCACCATTTGCCAAAAATAATATCTACATATGGGTTTAGAAAGATTACTGTACTCCCACTGACCTTAAGGTATATATACTAATTAACAAGGTTTTCAATAAACAATTAAGCAATAACCTTGTAAAAAGTATATCACCGATGAGAGATCTGTCACAGCCCATAAATAGAATTCTTTAATTTGCAAGCATTCTTACTGTTATTTATAAAACATTTTGTTCGTTTCATGTAAACCTCTTACTTAAGATCTCCATTCAGGAAAGTTGTTCTCACATCCATTTGATGTAGCTCTAGGTCAAAATGAGCTACTAATGCTATAATTATCTTAATAAATAATTGTTAGGCACTGGAGAAAATGTTTCATGATAATCAATGCATTCCTTATGAGTAAAACCATTGGCTACGAGTCTAGCTTGACTTTTGAGCCATGGATTTATTTCTTACTTCGTGGCATTGAACAAAAATGTGGAGTTTTCTCCACTCATAGCATGTGAAAACAATTTTGGATCATTTTTACGTCCAACGTCAACATCAGACTTTGAGAGTTATACAACATAATCACTAAGAATTGTTGATCTCCTTATTCTATAGGATTTTTTTAATTTTACTTCCTCTGCATTTTGCAAAGTCTAAGTAGATTCAAACTGAACCTATTCTTCATGAGTTGACAATTCTAAAACTGATTGTAGCTCAGGGTAATCAATTTAATTTTCCATAAGTACAATCAAACATCCTTCATATGAAGGAGCCTTAGTCAACTCTCGTATTTCCTCTAAGTAAAACCTTTGAGGATAAACACTCCCACTAGGTTCAACATCCTCTAGAAATTTTACAATCAACAACTTTAGGATTATATGACGGATAATAAAACATAAAAACCTCTTAGAGTTTATTGTATAGCTTGTAAATGATCCGCTGGTTGTCATTGAATCTAATTTCCTCAAGCGAGGATTGTAAATCCTCTCTTTAGTAAGGCAAACCCATGTGTAAATAATTTAAACTTGGCTTCCATCTATTTCATAAAAGGTATCTTAAGGACAACCTTAAATGGAATCCTATTTAACATATACACAACGGTCTTCAAAACTTTACTCTATAAAGGTAATAGAAGATCAGTATTACTAATCATTTCCCTTTTGTGTGTACTTACCATAATACTCTTTGCCTATATCAGATCTTATAATCTTCATGTTGTTTCTCTTCTTCTTCCTTATAGGTATTGAAAGCCTTCAATACCTCAGACTTAATCATTTAGAAGACAGAGATACATAAACCTTATATGGTCATCACTAAAAGAGATAAAAGTATCTCTGACCATTTAAGCAATGGGTATGACAAGGTCAACACCTTTCAATGTACATGATCTCAAGAATTTCAAAAGGCTCTCTTCGGCACCTTTAGTGGTCTCGTTGGTATGTTTTCCCTTATGCAGTCTACACAAGTACCAAAGTCAGTAAATTATTATTTATTGGCTTTTATTTTCTGTATGGAGATATATTTCAATCGCCAATGCCATAATAAGAGCATTTTTTTAAAATTCACAAAGACTCCACTTTATGTCAACATCAATATGCAGAAATAATTTTGTTTCAAAAGTTGGGATATAGGTCAATTTTAAATAGAATTTAAATAGACCCTCAATCAATATTCCACCCAAAATAAGAAAAATTTCAAGTTTAAAATAAAATTGAAATTTTTTAACAAACCAAACTAGAAAATAAATTTCTAAAAGATTATGGAATATAAATCATTTTTGAGGTAAAAAATATAACTGAATTTTAAAAAATAACCTATAGATCCCAACAACCTCCAATTAAAAAAAAAAAAAAAAAAAACACGTGTTCTACATTTGTTGACAATGTGGATTGTTAAACCATAATCAATCCACAACATATTTGAATGAGTCACTAAAAGAGATGCACGACATACTAGATATATGAGATTATCTTTATGCAATCTTTCTTTATATGCCATTAATTTTCCTTATTGCAGGAGAAATAGGTATCTTGATTGCCATAATACTTTATTGGCACCTTATTTTCATGCTTTAACTGTTGGGCATGATTGCATTTATTGATCTTTCCCTTAACATGAGTAACCATGTGAACACTTTATGGATTCTCTCATATTTTTGAACATACATGGTTAGAAGTTTATTTACTGACCAATTATCCTTACGTGTGTTACAAGATAAAATTCTACATTTAGAAGAGAGAATTCAAAAATGAAATAGACTAATAATGATTCAAAAAATTTCAACCTTTAGGGACTTAAACTAAGCTATAATATCCTTAATTCCCATAACGGGATTAGAAACACTTTAGAAACTGTAAAAAATTTGTCTTTAAAGCTTTTTCTATTAGGGTGTTGGCCAAGTATTGGTTGAACTAACTAAATGTTCATAAACAACCTTTATAAAACTTTGACCCTAAAACATTCAAGAATAAATTCCTGATGACGTTGGTGACATGAGATTTCATGAAACTTAGGTGATTAAATCACTCTCACCGTTCATGCTTAATAATCTCATATGACGTATTTAATTCTGTGAGAGTAGGTGGTTTGCACACATGAAGCGCCAAATTTCTAACACCTGAAGCGAAAAAGCAAATTAATATTTTTCCTGCCAAAAAAATATTACCATAAAGTATTGGAACATAAAACTACAAAAGTAGAGTAATGAGAATAGCTGCAATGACCAAGAAAAATAAACAAAATAATACTTTAATGCTATGAAGTAACTTTATTTTAAATTAGCCAATGCCAATTTAAATAGTAAATTTGAACTTACCTGTGGGCAAAGGCTGCATCATGCATGAAATTTATTCTTTATTAATAAGACTAAAAGCACATTTAAATATTAATAAATAAAATTCGCCGTACCTGTGGGCAACCAAGAGAAATTTTACTTTTAATACTGAATTTGTTATCTTATTCTAATTAAGTCATAGAAATAAAAACTTTCATGTGAGGATAAGTAATTAAATTTATGAATTAATTACAAGATAATGTTAATTTTTCTATATGAAGTTCATGCGTATGATCTTTATGCAATTATTATAAAATCAAGATGTTGTGGTTCTCCCAAAATCATAATAATCATGCTGCAATTCATGAACATTTAATAAAATTCTTTATAATGTTCATACGTGTAATCCTGATGTAATTATCATTAAAAATATGGTCGGCATGCAGTGGCCTTGTTAGGTAATGAAGAGATCGAGCAATTGTCGGTGGAGGCTTCACGGCTGGTGCGTGTTGCTGCAATTTTTCGGGTTAGTTCACAATGTGTTCAAGATAGGTTTTGCGATGGGTCCTAGAATGTTCTGCAAATGCTCTTCATATCTCAAGGCAAAACAATATTCACTATAAATTACAATATAAACAATCTCTTAGAGAGTGAAAAGCTTTACAATATAAACAAAAAAAATACCCCTTAAATCCAAATGTTTTGTCAACCATATGTGAACAGTAAATATGATTAAAAGAAAACTATGTTCACAAAATAATGTCTAACGACCGTACGTGAACAATAAACAAGATACTATGTTCACAGAAAAAAGAAAACTATGTTCACAAAATAATGTTTAACGACTGTACGTGAACAATAAACAACATACTATGTTCATAGAAATTATTGATTCAACAAAAACTTAATGCTGTGCAAAATAGCATAGAGGTTGCTTTGATACCATATGTTAGAACAAATAAACATATTATGTTCAACTAATATGCGTAGCGGAAAATAAAAGATAAGGATATAGGCTTACCTCTAGTCATATTTGCTTAAGCGTTTCCACAAAGATCTGAAGAACAAAACATATTATTTGAGGGATATTCTAACATATGCCTTACTGTATTGCCGTATTAATGGTGTACACAGGCTGCTTATTTATAGGTTAGATCGGGGACCCTCAATTATGGTAAACACCGTATTGTTTCTCCCATCAAGAAAACAATATTAATAATTGATTTTAAAATCAATTAAACGATTTTATTCCGGTAATCTAAATTAATAGAAATTACCATAACCGTAATACCGTATATTATATTTATTTATTAACAATATAATAAACACCATAATATGTGATATAAAGGCCATATAAGGAGATAATATCTTACATTCGTGTGAAATGAGGATATTGCAAACTCAATTGTAGATGAGAAATGATCCATACACTCATTTCTCACAACAGCCCCACAACAAACTAACATGGCTGGTAATATTTTATTATTTTTTTACAAAAAGAAAACAGAAATAATAATAAAATATTACCAGCCACGTCAGCTTGTTGTGGGGCTGTTGTGAGAAATGAGTGTATGAATCATTTCTCATTGTAGATTGTGACGACATTGCAAAAAAAACATATGATGGTACATGATTAGAAGTATGGTTGTACACCGTTTCCTATGGATGGAGATCAGTCCAAATTTGCCATCATATTACTATCCCTCCCCCGTTAATAGGAGAGGAGTCTGCCTGTTTTGGCACATGGTCGAGGGATAATTTTTAAAATTCGTACAATTAATCTGTTTAAAATAAATAAATAAATTAATTATGATAAGGTAAATGATAACGAAAGCACGCCATCTACAATCTATATCATCGGTTAGAAATAAAGATGTGAAATTACAGAAATCGAAGAAAGTAATAATAAAAATTATACGAAAAATTATTGAATTTTTTGACAGTAAGACGAATATTAATTTTTCTCTTAGACAAATATTGCCTCCCACTTAAACAATAAGTTTTGCAAAAGGAAATACAACAATTTTGTCCTCATGATACAATACTGCCCTAATGTAATGTGCAAATTGCAAATTCTGAACACTACTCTGAATAAAAATTTTTGTAACAACAGAGAAGAAGAAGAAGATAAGGAAAAAGATTAACTCAATATGTAGGAAAAAATATATATATTTTTATATAAATTACAGAAACAGTTTATAGCAGTTTATTACAGTTTCTGACTATTGAAAAAACAGTTAAAAAATATAGTTTTTGAAGGTTGAGAAAACAGTTAAGTATTTAAAAATATTACTGTTAGAAAATTAGTTGTGCACATTAGAAAAATACACAAGTAAACTCGTGTGCGACGATGCGCACGTGCTAAGTGCGTCTGAAGCGTCAAAGCGACACGCATGCGTGCGACTGGGTGACACAATTAGCCCATGTATACTCAAAATTCTATCTAGTATAAGAGCAATATAAATGCTTATAAAGCACACTAAAAACTCATAACTTTTCAATATAAAACTAAGAATAATTAAAAAAATAAAAATAAAAATTTTAAATATTCAAATTAGAAAAAACTTAAATTTTTATGAAATAATTTTCATCATCATCTAGATCCGCTTGAGCTTTGATAGCTTTGTATTGTCTGAATTATTCTTGTTTACGTCGCTAGTTCGCTACCATGCATGAGCGAGCTAGCGTTTGAAAGTTTGAATGTAAATTCCTCAAATTCTTCGACATGACGCTTTTTCTACTTGCGTTTTATTTGGTTCATGGACTTCGTGGTCAATGTGCCTAAATTATTTATTAAATTATCAATTGTTACAAAAATTTCTCACGTGCGGGTCTAAATTAGCTCTTTCTTTTTCCTTTTCTTTTTTATATAGGTTAAATTAGCTCTTTCTTAATAAATGAGGCATATAACTTAAAATATTTAATTAAAATAAAAAGTAAATGACGAAAACCTTTGTTCCGACCCCACTAACATTAGATAAATTCGGACAGAATACTCGAGAAATTTCTTATCAAAGATTTCTAGGCTTAGGTTTGACTATTCCTGTGGACTATAGGCTTGAGTTGAATATCTGTTTGAAACTCTCAATGATGAAAAAGATAAGAAGGTGACCAGGGACGAAATTGGGGGTGGCAGGTAGGGGCATGGCCCCAGTGCATTTGAAAAAAAAAAAGACCCAAGAAAAATTAGTCTTAAGACAAATTTGTATTTATATTTTGACCACAAATTATAATAGACTTTTTATTTGGCCCCTCTCATCCAAATGTCTGCTCCATTTGGACTTAAGAAAAAAATTGTATTTATATTTTAATATATATTTTTTTTGTTTGGCCTCCTCTTATGTAAATGTCTGGCTCCTTTCCGAAGGTGACAAGCCATCATAGGAAAAAAAAAAAAAAAAAAAAAAAAAAAATTCCCCACCAGGCCACCACCAAATTTATTTAAGAAAGACTTAAAGAGGGAACTCGGGAACTACTTGACAAGAAATACAAATCAAAGAACACCACCAAATTTATTTATACTTACATATTACATTACTTTCATAATGATTGAAGTGATATTTTTTAATTAAATAATTTTTTTTTTTTTAAGCCATGGCATGAAAACCAATTTAAAATGCGTCATGTCAATCAATATAAAAAGATATGTGATAAATAAATATAAAAAAGTAGCATTATTAAAAAACAAAAGAAAAACATTAACGGAGCTTTAGAAATGAAAATAAGATTTGCAACAAATAAAAAAATATCTGTCTGTCAACTACTTTCTAAAACTACTTTACCGTGCGCATTGTTATTTTTTTCAATTATACTTTGTCTCGCATTGAAAGGCTATGAGTTTTTTTTTTGTTTTTTTGTTTTTTTTTTTTATTTTTGCACCCTTTATAAGCATTCATCTTACTTTTATATTATATTGGATTTTGGGCACATACATGCTATTTGTGTCACCCAATACGAAGCAGTGACCGTTGCATGCACGCGTGTCACATAGTCGCTATTGACGTGCACGTGCGCATCGTTACACTCGAGCCAAGAGCTTTTTATTTACATGTACATTTTCTAATGTGTACAACTGCTATTCTAATAGTCGTATTTTTAAATATTTAACTATTTTTTCAACTGTCAGAAACTGTAATAAACTGCTTTTGTAAGTTATAAAATATATTTTTCAGCATATTTGATGGTATATATCTTTTTTCTTCTCTGTTGTTACAGAATTTCTTATCTAGAGTAGTGTTCAAAATTTGCAATCTACACATTACATTCAGGTAGTATTGTATCTCAAGGCCATGATTGTTGTATTCTCCTATTACAAAACTTATTGAATAAGTGGGAGAAAATATTTGTTTAAGAGAAATATCAATATTTGCCTTATTGTCCAAGACTTTAGTGATTTTTCATAAAAATTTTATTTTACTTTCATTAATTTATGTAGTTCCCACGTATTTATTTCTAACAGTTTCTTCCTGTTTTCTTCCACACAAGGCCTAGATTTTGTCACGTTAACTACATAAAATATAAGAGTAAAAAATAATTCAGAACATTTTATTCCATCCACATATAATCTCATCAGGGCCGGCTTAAGCGGCAAATTTAGATGGAGTGTTTTTTTTTTTTTTTTAATATATTTAAATATTTAATTAAATCATTTTTCTTGCTTTTTGCCTTTAATTTTATATTTTTTTTTTTTCCAAACAACTTGAAAAATCCATCTCTTAGGAGATATTTAATTTCAACAAATGTCATATTTTATGTTGAGTTACATATAATTCTTTTTTATGCATAATTTAATTTGTGCAAAAATAAAAATTTACTTTATATTAAAAAATTATTTTAATGAACAAACTTAATCAATATATTAGTTTTAAGTTCACGTAAAATTATGAGTTGATTAAGTCCATTTTTCTTTCCCTCCTCTTAAGCCATGGGGAATGGTCTGACCATAGTTGAGGAGAAAATCAAAACACCGACCCTACTTCCCTTTTCTCTTCAGCGATGAGGCTATCTGAGTACTATTCAATGTATTCATTGGAATTGACCGACCATCTTGCCTTTCATCAGTCGGGAAATTTTGGCCAGGGTGGTTGTCCCTCTTTGACTGCTACATTTTTGGAACTGACCGAGGATCCAAATTCATTGTATTTGCGGAACTTTCTAGGTAGCTAGAAAGGAAAAAATATTCATACTATTTATTCATGGTATTTACTATTTAGTGTTGGTACTAAAAAAGTGGTAATATTTGTGCCTTTTTTTTTTTTTTTTTGTCAAATGCATGATTGGTACCTGTAGTTTACTTCCTTATAAATAGGTGCAAGGGTACGTTTTAAAAAGTGACATAATTGATACATGTATTTTACAAGTTTATCAATTTCATGATTCCATCCATCTATTGGTTGAGAACTTTACTAAATGTATAAAAAGCCTTGTAACACCAATTAAATGGTGCTGCGAGTATAAATTGTCACATCAACCTAACACCTAACCAAAAAGGAAAAAAAAATGTTGCGGAGGGGTTGGCTCTCCCCTCTTCGCATTTTGAGAGTGGCTAGACCACCCTCTCACTACTCACCTAAGGGTGGAAGGGTCCGACCACCTCCTATAGGAGTTTTCGGAATGGCTCGGGCCATCCCAAAAACCACGCTAGGAGTGGCCAAACCACCCCTGCGACCTTCAAATGAGGGGGTGGTCCAGCCACCCTTGAAAAACACAAGTTAGGGGGTGACCATAATACCGTACAAACATTGAATTAATGAAATTATCAAAGAAATTCGGCAGTGATCATAATACAACCAAGACTTGATCCTTATCATCAATTCTAATGTCAATATTTTTCTGGTCTATAATAATTTTATTAAATTCATCTAAATGCTTAAAAAGAAACGTATATTCCTACATTTTGAGGGTATATAACATTTACTTCAAATACAATTGGTTAGTGAGAGACTTCCTCATGTACAAATTTTTTTAACTTTGTCTAAAGACTAGTGATAGACTCTTCATCGAAGACTTCGTTTAAGATTTCATATGAAAGAGAGAAAGCATTGTGAGCTCTTTCTTCAAGTTATGATATTCTACCTTTGATAATGTTGCTTCGCCATTCAAAATTTTTGTTAAGCCTTATTGTTGCAACAAAGCATGTAGTTTTGAGTTTTCTAGAGAGAGAGGCTCTGAGTTTTCTAGAGAGAGTTTAAGAAAAGGTTTCTGCTTGTCGGGGGGGGGGGGGGAGGCTTCATGCCTCCCTCCTCCCAGTTTTGGACTCCAACGACCTAGTCTTTCTGGGCTAGGTTGGTTCTTTTGTTCCTCCATGGTTAGATCCATTGGAGGTTATGATGAAGGACAAACAAAGGAGGCACCTCAGAAGGTTCATAATGTTGTCTCGGATAATATCTGAGATGGGGGAGTTATCTCGGACAATATCCGAGAGGGGGTGTTTGGATCGGCACATAACCGAGATGTGGCGGGAGTCGTCTTGGTAAAATGCTGCGATCCAACTTTGGCAAATAACCGAAGCCCAGCTCGGTCCCGTTCGCCAAATAACCGAGACCCAGCTCGGTAAATCGAAGCAGAAGGCTCCTGCGGAAGGATCAGCCGAGAAGATTTTCAAGAAGGAGCAGCCGAGCGGATTTTCTAGATATTTTTGTGCTAAAATCATGGAAGAATTGTTGACTTCCATATTTTAATATTTTTGATAATTATCTTGTCATACTTTTCCTTAAATCATGGGATTACCATGTCCATCCAATCTCCTCTCAATAATGAGGATTTGATGGTATCTTTTTACTATTATTTTATTAATTTACAAGCCACTAGGGCTACACTATAAATAAGGAGGCAATGTAAGAAGAAAGATCATGGTGTTTTGGCAATGGAAAATTGAAATTTCTCTTCTTCAACTTGTGAGTTGAACGTTATTGTTAGAGAACACAGATTCTCTTCACTCTTATCCGCCTACGCTACGTCAGGTTAGGTGTACGTCTCCAAGCCATCAGGGCTTTGGAGTTTTGGTCCTCCCGGGATAGATCTGGTGGAGGCTATTTGTGTTTTCTTTTCTTGTTTTTCCTCTGGCAGGAAGGCAACAAGAGACGTTCTTTGGGAGTCGTTTTTCCAGTCGTGTCTCCGACGATATCAGGCCGCTCTTCTCTTCGTTCTTATGCATTGTTTGAAGCCAGATCTAGGATTTTCCACTGGTCCTTTCTTGACATGCGCCCCGTTGTCGTCTTTGCCGTCGTTTTCCGGTATGACCGTTGCTCTCCACGGCCTCGTTTTACCTCCCTGGTCGGCGCGTGAGGGCCACGCCCCATCTTCTAGGTCTTGGTGGCTAGCGTTTGGTGGTCCATGGCGGTGGTCTGCAGTGGGCAGATCTTCGAGGCTGGCGCGTGTCAACCACATGCCATCTCCAGTGGCTCTAGCACTCTTTGTTTGCCAGCTCTGTATTGGGTTTTCTGTTGTATTTCTTTCTGTTCTTGTATTTTGTAAGTATTTTTCAAAGTCTGTCTATGGATTTGCAAATATTATGGGTCAGTTTTTTTAGGGCTTGTTAGCTCGGATTTGCCATCTCTTCTTTAGTTATGGAGCTTTATTGTCAGAGAGTGGCTCAAACGCATGTTTCTTGTAATATTTGTGTATTTGTACGCAACACCCAGGATAGATCTTCTGGCTTATTGTGTAGGGTGCTTGTGTGCTTCTACCCACTGTAATGTGCCCTCGGACTTTTAGAATTAATGTTAGTAGCTTTGTTTCTCCATTAAAAAAAAATAAAAATAAAAATAAAAAGCATGCATTTGATGCGCCAAAGACTGAAACTATTCTAATTATCAAACTTTTATATTTCAAATTTTGTGAATGTCATAACGCAAAAAAAATTAAAAAAAAAATTAAAAAAAAAAACCCAAGTTTTGATACTAATTTATTATGACTAATTCATTTTTCAAATCACCAAAAAGGTACAAAATAAGTCAATCACATCAAAATACGAAGATTTTTTTTTTTTTTTTTTTTTTTTTTTATTTTACATGTCCAGCAGGAGGGTGGGAGAGAGATTCGAACTAGTGACCTCCATTTCTTGAGGCGTGGTTTTCAGCCAATTGACCTACCCCTCGGAGACAAATACAAAGATTTATTAATATTTCCATATTTCACTCTCATACAAAATATCATTTTTTTTTAGAAGGAGACGTGTTATAAATTCTCTCTATGATCGTCCTTCTCGATCTTCTCGTGGCCAGCGGAAAATTGGTGAAAAAGAAAAAAAAAAAGAGAGGGAAAAGTCTCACGGTTCGTTCTTGGCAGACAGCATGTATAGAAAAATCTCACGTACGGAATATCATTTATAGAAAATCTGAAGGCAAAAATTTGACCCACTTGAGTGACTTTGAGTTGATAGAAAACACAAGTCAATTTAAGTTAGTTCATCTCAACTTGTGCATATAAATCTCGTTAGTTATCAAGGGGTTCTCTTCCCACACATTAAATCAAAAAACTATCCAGCATCCCACTGTTTTACTGCACTTAGAGGCTAGAAAAACATGAAATTTGGGAAGGAATTCACGGCACAAATGGTGCCGGAATGGCAAGAAGCATACATGGATTATAATTATCTCAAAACCCTTTTGAAAGAAATCCAACGCTTCAAGCAAAGAAACCGGCCACCAGCCACACCGGCCGGCCTAAAGCAAAAGGCCACACTTTACAGAGCTTTTAGTGGCCTGACACAAAGATACAACCAACCCAAGAGCCCCAGCCCATCCACCCCTGATCATGACATTGAAACCCAAGCCATTCTGGTTAAATCCGTGAACCGGGATGGCTCCCAAAGCTGTCAGACTACGTTTCTCATGGCCGCTGAAGATGGCGGAGAATATGAGTTAGTTTACTTCAGGAGGCTGGATGATGAATTCAATAAAGTGGACAAGTTTTACAGGTCCATGGTAGAGGAGGTGATGAAGGAAGCGGCGACGCTGAATAAGCAAATGGATGCTTTGATTGCTTTTCGAATCAAAGTGGAGAATCCTCGAGGTGGGTTTGACTGGTCAGTGGAGATGACTCGTCTCGCTTCAGATGTTGCAGCTTCAACAGCTGCGTTGTCGGCTTCTACACCAAGTGGAGCCAGAGCAAGTATATATAGTGAAGTTTGCTTTTATTCTATTTTCGATCTGATATATATGTTGCTGATCATGTTAAGACAGTTTTTGTTTTGCTTTTAGAATTCTGCATTAACCAAACTAAATGGTGTGTGAGCAGGAAGAGTTGCCATGGGCATGGATGTGATTGAAGAGAGTGGGCCGAGCAGCCGTGGACAATCAGATGAATCGAGTGACGAAAAAGATGTCAAGTCTTTGAAGCCGCCGAACAACATCAGGGCCACTAGACCGGCTCCACTTGAAGTACTTAAGCATGTGAAGATGAACAACACTCTGGAGACTCCTCGCTCAACCATTAAAGGATTCCTCAATTACCCTATGCAGACAGAGCTGAAATTCAGCAGGGAAAATCTCAAGAAAGTCGAAGAAAAACTTAAGCTGGCTTTTGTTGAATTTTACCAGAAGCTTCGGCTTCTAAGGAGCTATAGGTGCTTGTTAATTAATTTGTATTAATATTTTATTAGCTTTCATTCTGTTTCTTCTAAATTCAGATAATATTTGCTATGAATGATGCAGCTTCTTGAATACACTGGCATTTTCAAAGATCATGAAGAAATATGATAAGGTACTCCTGCCCCACAAGAACAAAAAAAAAAAAAAAAAAGTAAATTAGAAAATTTCTCTTACAATTGATATCGAGCATTATTATTACATTTAGAGAATTTTACAAACAATTAAGATATTGCAAGCTTAGAAGAGGAAATTAAGAAGAACAAAAAGCTACAGTCGTTTGCTCTTTTCCTACAGGCCGGGTTTGGAAGTTGATTTTTTTATATATATATATTGGAAATTGATTTTGGTTCTTAATACTTTTAGCCTAATACTGCAGATCACTTCAAGGCATGCAGCAAAATCTTACATGAAAATGGTGGATAACTCCTTCCTTGGCAGCTCTGATGAGGTGAGATTTCTATATTCATAAGAGAGAGAGAGAGAGAGAGAGAGAGAGAGAGAGAGAGAGAGAGAGAGAGAGAGAGAGAGAGAGAGAGAGAGATGTATGGGGAGACATGCGCGCAGACCATTTAATCTCGAAACTACTCAAACTTTAGGCTTAATTAATTTCCTTCTAATCTGGTATGCCATAATTTGCCATTGGGAGAAGGTCACCAAGCTTATGGAAAGGGTTGAAGCTACATTCATCAAGCATTTCTCCAACTCTAACCGCACTAAAGCCATCAACATCTTAAGACCCAAGGCAAAGAGAGACAAACATAGGATAACATTTTCCATGGGTAAGATCGATCTCTAATTTATATATATATATATATATATATATAGTATGCTTTGAACTTCATGGAAAATTCGGATATCCATTTCTTTCCCTTGAATCTGGTCATTAATTCGAAAAAAAAATCAGGTTTTTTTGCTGGGTGCACAGCAGCTCTGATAGTAGCTCTTGTTTTGATCATACGTGCCCGCGGTATCATGAATATGGAGGGGGGCACCCAGTACATGGAGAACATGTTTCCCCTTTACAGGTAACTTAATTTGATTTCTTCTTAATCTCAACTTGTACGATTAAATTTCCAAATAAAATATATAAAACGTACGCTCTTGTCGATCTGCAGCTTGTTTGGGTTTATAGTTCTGCACATGCTGATGTACGCCGCAAATATATACTTCTGGAGGCGGTACCGAGTCAATTATTCATTCATATTTGGATTCAAGGAAGGAACCGAGGTGGGCTACCTTGAAGTTCTTCTCCTCAGTTTTGGTCTTGCGGCGCTTGCACTCGCCAGCGTGCTCTCAAACCTTGACATGCATTCGCCACATTACAATGCCTTCACTGAGCTTTTACCTCTCAACTTGGTTTTTGTAAGATTATATACTACTTTTTTTTTTTTTTTTTTTTCACATTTAGGCTCCGTTTGGTTAGGTATAAAATATTTTTAAAGAATTTTTAAATGTTTTCTACTAAAACTATTTTATGATGTTTGGCGCGTATAGAAAATCTCAAATTTTTTATTTTTTATTTTCATTCAATCATATTAACCTATAAAAATTAATTTTTATCCACAAAATATAAATAATTAAAAAAAAATTAACCTAATAATTTGAGTTCCCGACAGTGGTCTAGTGATGGTCCGATGGTGGCTAACAGTGGCTCAGGGGGGTATATGGGGTGATACGACGGTTTGAGAATGAAAAACTAAAACTCGAAAAATGGTTTACAAAATTTAAAAATGTAAATTATTTTTCAAAATTAAAAAAGTTTTTTTGGTCAAATTGGAAATATTTTCTGTTTGATTGTTATTTTCGGTCGTACCAAATATCAAAAAAAATATAGTAAATATTTTTCAAAAAATATTTTACTCAGAAACAAAAGGAGCCTTAACTTCTAATGCATACACGTACTGAACCTGATCCTGTCTTTCTGTGCATGCAGCTTGTGCTTATCATATTTTTCTGCCCATTCAACATAATGTATCGCACAGGTCGTTTCTTCTTCCTCACATGTCTCTTCCACTGTATCTGTGCTCCTTTGTACAAGGTAAAAAATGGTCGATAAAGATAATTATAATTGAACTGCGGTGACTTGGTGGGTGTGGGTGTGTATTATTTAACATTTGCGACTTTCTTTCCACTGCAGGTCACACTCCCAGATTTCTTCTTGGCAGATCAGTTGACTAGCCAGGTTAGCAAAATGGCATATGCTCTGAATCAATCTACAAATTTCCTTTTTCTTTCGCCCATCAAGAAATTCGCTCTATTGATCATTATTTTGTTCAGGTGCAAGCCCTTAGAAGTCTTGAGTTCTACATTTGCTACTATGGTTGGGGAGACTACAAACATAGACACAACACTTGCAAAAAAAGCACCGTATTCAAAACTTTCTGTTTCATTGTTGCTGTGATTCCATACTGGTCTCGACTCCTTCAGGCATGCACTGAACTTACCTTCTTCTACTCGAATGATATGATTATTGCTGCAGACACTTATACATCCCTTTTTCTTCTTCAGTGCATCCGTCGCCTGTATGAAGAGAGAGATTCTATGCAGGGATATAACGGGCTGAAATATTTTCTGACAATTGTGGCTGTTTGCATGAGGACAGCTTACAGTCTTAACAAGGGATTGGGTTGGAGAGCTTTAGCCTGGATTTTCTCAGCCGGTGCAGCAATTGTTAGTACGTACTGGGACCTCTGTATTGACTGGGGGCTTCTTCAACGGCAATCGAAGAACCGCTGGTTGAGAGACAAGCTCCTAATACCTCACAAAAGTGTATATTTTGGAGCCATGGTGAGCAAATATGACTTTACATTAGGAGGGTTTGCATAAAAAATTCTGACACTAACAATCTTTAAGTTCACGACAATGCAGGTGTTGAATGTTTTACTGAGGTTTGCTTGGTTGCAAACTGTAGTGGAGTTGAAGGTGTCTTTCTTACATACAGAGTCCTTAATCACCATTGTAGCCAGCCTAGAGATCATTCGTCGTGGGATATGGAATTTCTTCAGGTAACCAACATTTTCAGTCAAATTTTGATATTATATTCCTACATGTTAATATAGGCTAAAGATTTATGCATAAGATGTGGGATGGCTTGTTGAGAGTTGGTGCAAGTTATGAGCTTCTAAATTTTGGTGATTTATCAGGTTGGAGAATGAGCATTTGACTAATGTTGGCAAGTACCGAGCATTCAAGTCTGTACCGCTACCCTTCAACTATGATGAAGACGACGACAAGGATGAGTAGGCTGTCGCGGACTGCATTTAGAAGAAAAAAAAGGGGCAAACACTACTTATCTCAAGGTTGTAGCACCAAGTGTACTAATGATTTGTTCAATTTGAAAAAGCAAATAAAAGCTTTTCTCTAGGGATCTAAATGACAATTTGTTTTCAATAAACAAGCCAATGATCATAAGGCCACTAATCTTTTTTTTTTTTTTTGATAAGTACGTTGATTTTATTGAAAAAAAAGCGCGCCGACATACATAGAAAGTATATACAGAAGAACCACAACTGACCCGAAAAAACCCGAACAACCCTGCAAAACAGCCCCCAAGACAAAACCTAGAAAACAAAGAAACAACCAAAAGACTACCAGCAAAAGAAATCAAATGGCACCCACAAGGCCAATAGGCGCCCCTACGACCTATTGGCCTTGTCACTCCTACACCTCGAAGAAGCTTTGATGTCTCCGTAGTTTACGGAATTTTGCAAATTCCGAAGCTCTCCCTTACTCTCGCTTTTCTTGCTCTCAATCATCTCGCCCCAAATCTCCCGATGCTTTTGTCTCTATTCTTTAGTCACCAACGGATACATCTATAAGATCTTCCCCCAGAGCTCTGCCTTAGATTCTCCAACAATTCTTCTCCCAATTCTAATCTTTGGTTGAGCAAAACCTTAGTTATGATCTTTCCTTTTTTATAAGTAAACCAAATTTATTAGAAGCACATAGGGCACAACCCAAGAAAGTATACAAGAGAAAACACTCCATAAGATCATGAACAAGGAAAAAGCACAAAAATATAAAAAGTTAAAGGCATAAAAAAGGACATTAACGTAACAGAGATTCACTCGAAGAAATATTTGAGGTATTTTTTGTGACATGATTTTCAAATCAAGCTGATTGCATTCTCACAGCAAATCAAGGTATTTTGTGACTTTCAAGGTCGCAGAAAGTTAAAACCAGATGACGTAAATCATAAAAGAACCATGCCAAAAGAAAACCGAGAGTTCCATAAATTCAAGCAGCCATATGGAAGCATTGTAGCATACTATAAGATAACTGATTTGCCTTTTTAGCTGCAAGCAGGATCCCAAATCAAGGTAGAACAAGATACTTGACCAGGCTGAGCAGGCCTTGGCAGATCATTCTTACAACCCAGAATCCCAAAAGACCTAATTTTCCAGAAAGCATAACATTGTCGACAATTGCAACAAGCACTTCTCATTCACTACAATTGACAAACCTTAGCTCAAATTCAAAGGGCACATATCTTTTAAAAATCCAAAATAACACTAAAACTCTTTTCTGGCTAACATCAACCTGTAGTAGATCTCCATGACTCATGCAAAGAAAACAGAGATAAGCAACAATGGACAGTCTAATTACCTAAATAACTTAGAACTTTGCAGTTGACCAGTAGAATCCTCATTTTTTACTTTTGATGCGTTCGCAAACCCCACAAGCAACACCTGTCAGTTTAAGCAGCATGGAATCTTTTGTACACATGATGGCCTTAGCTACACAAGCTAAGTTTTAATTACTTTCAACACAAAACAGAGAAAATTATGAAGGGGAGGGGAAAACAATGTGCTCATGCAACATGAAATATTTGGAACAGAAACCCCACCCCTATAATAGCAATCATATCCACAATAACCTACAACAATAGCTTGGAACAGCATTAGTAACGTTAAATGCAGGACGTGACAGAAAATCAAACTCCCAAAAGTCTAAAATCAAGAGAAAATTAATGTGAAATAAAGTGTCACGCTATAAGGCAAGGGACGTGAAAGGTTTGCAGAAACTCATAAACTAACTACAGCCCCCAATAACAAGCTCAGAGCGATGCTAAACACGTGAAATGCAGTAGACGCCCATAAGGGAATGGTTAAGATGCGAATATTCACCAAGCAATTGCATAAACTAACATGCCCGATAAAAGCATCCAGCAAACATATGAAGTGCATCATTTGATATGAAATTTAAGCAAAGACATGGTTCTTACACCTGTTTTTATTACAGGTTACCAATTTCAAAGCAATCAAATGGTACAGACACACTAAAGAGCCCAGACAACTAACTGAAAGAGAAGGATCCAGACAGGTTCCAACAAACTAATACAAATACAGTCTCCGCTGATGGTTAACATACTAATCTTTACTAAGTAAAAAATCTAAAATTCAATCAATATGCCAACCCGCACAAGATAACCAACAAGTCAGACGAGACACAGAAGTGCGTCAAAGCACAGAGAAGGGAGATGTACGGACTAGCCGTGGAAATCGAATTGCCACGTATTATAACAATTGTCTCTAAAAAACACCATCAAATTGCAAATAACCTAACAGAACCCAGTAATACACCATCAAATATTATAACAATTTCAAGAAGCTCCTTTCGATATTCCAAATGAAATCAGAGAAAAAAAAAAAACCCCAGCAGCATGGAAGTAATATAACAGAAACAGTATACACGAACAGTTGAACAAAGAAGCAATAATAAGGTAAGCTGAATAAAATGAGACTGCAAGAGACCCTTTCTGTTATATCTTTGCACTTTGTAAGTACCAACATACATAAAAATTTTCAATTTTGTTATTCTGAAGCCAAAAAAAAGTGATAGAAGCTCAATCACTTCCAATCACCACGATTTCCTAATTGTCTCTAAAAAAGGGGAGAAAACTCCGAAATAATTCTCTTTTATCGCTGCTCATACCGGCAAAATAGAACCCAAAAAGTACAAGAAATCGATATTTTCATTTATGATGAAACAGATTAAAAAAAGAAAAAGCACCTAACCGCCTCAATTGTCAATTAGAAGCCTCTCTCTTCTCCGAAACCTTCGAATCCAAACCCGTATTTAGGTCCGAACCCCCAGAAGAAGCTTCCTTCTCCTTCTCCTTCTCCATTTCCAATTCCTTCACGACCTCCTCCTCGGCCATCTTCTCGGCCCTGAGTATCGGCTCGTAGTAGTCGGCGTGAGCCTCCATGCACTTCTTCAACGCCCCAGTCACCTCCGAGCACTTCTCCACCAAGTCCTCCTTGTTCTTCTCGGCCTCCTCCACGCAATTTTCCCACGCTATAAAGCTCTCCCTGCACCCACCTCCCTTCATGAACAAGCAGAACCCACACTCTCCCTCTTCTTCGCCTTCTTCTCCATTCTCAGGGACCTCCTTCTCCGATTGCTCCAATTCTTCTTGGACTTTCTCTTCTTCTGGGGTTAGGGTGGTGCCGATTGACGGATCCAAGGGCTCAGCTGAAGCCGGGTTTTCCAGGGTATTGGATTCGGGGGTTTCCGATTTAGGGTCTAGGGTTTTGGAATTAGAATCGGACATTCTACTGTTTTCTGAGTTGGGCGGCGAGTCGGGCTTCTGAGAGTCGCTGGGAATCGCTGAGTCAGCGCTGGGACTGTCGCTAGGGTTTGTTGTGGTGGAAGAGAACACGCTTCCCATGGCTGCTTAAAACCTCTAAAACCCTTGCGAAAGGTCTTCGAGCTCCGTTTTTTTTTTTTTTTTTTTTTTATTATTATTATTATTATTATTGTTATTAATTTTTGAGTTCGTTTCTTTCATGGCGAATTAACAAACGGACATCTAGCAGAATTTATTTGCAAGTCTCCAGGGTTTACGCTATGCGTACTAGGCAATGGGATCAGGGACTCCTCGTGCTTACCACGCAAGTCTCTCAGCCGTCCACTTTAATTTGGTCGGCTTTTTTCCGAGTACTCTTTATTTTATCTTTTTATAATTGACGTAATTTTTTAAATTACATTTGAATTAAAATTTAATAATATTTCATTTTAAATTTAATAATAATTTTAAAAATCACATTAACTTTTGAAGATAGAAAAAATAGCCCCTAAAATTATTTCAGCTTGTTTTTTTTTTTTTTGGAAAAAATTTGGACGGAAATAAAATTCTCTTTATTTCAACTGAAATAGAAATAGATCTATTTTACTTAAATTTTATGTATTTAATTGTGTAAATATTATTACATTCTTAATATCTTATATTATTTAAAATTTTAAATAATACTACACTATATATTAAAGATAAAACATGATATTACACTATAAAGAGGATCCTTTTAATTTAAGGAGCAGACTAACAAATGATCATCTTCACTAAGTGCACTAAGAACCTGTCTTCAAAGGATAGCTCAATCTGCTAAAAATCATGTCTCATGAAGCGGAGTTTACTAGTTCGAATCCTCCCTCCCCCTTTTGTATGGACATGTCAAAAAAAAAAAAAAAAAAAAAAAGTGCACTAGGATCCTTTGATTTGCTTTCTAATAAACTGAGATTGATTTATGAAGAAGTGGTTTAATTCTCTTACACATCTTTTATCCATCTCCGCACAAGAAATGTGTAAATTTACCATTGAATCTATGGGATCACATCCCTTATTAATTTCCATCTAAGAGATGTGCAAATTTACCATTGAATCTATTGGACCACATAATTCAATATTAAATTTGCAAAGAGAATGACAACATGATACACATCTCTACTTCAAATTATTTATTTTTTTTCGGACGAGATTTTAAACACAAGTTATCGGAAAGATCAAGGCATGACATGAGCCTAAGGCTAGTGAAATCCAAAGATCGTAGTGGCTTTAGGAATTGTTGCTCCATGAATCCATGTTCAACAGCATAAATGTTGGGCCTTCGTCCATAACAGGAGGTTTTCTATGTATATATCGAGATACCAAAGACTAAATAAAGTTTTTCAAGACTAGGGATCACCCTCAACGCAAAGGCATTTGCATCATGGCCTATGGCCTTTGGTGGACAACTGCATTTTCATTGTGTTGATGCTTAATCATCTGTCTTCTTCTTCTTCTTCTTCATCGTCATCAGTCTCTTGGTAACTGAAAGGAAGCGGGACTGACTTGAATGCGTGGTACTTGCCAACATTGTTTAGGTGCTCGTTTTCCAACCTGATTGAATAAACAAGGTTCAAGCACAAACAAGTTAGTAACAACCACTTAATTTGGCTTTCCTTAAAGCCTACTCTATCAGATTGTCACGATTTTGAGCTACATATGATAACTGTATCAGCCCTCTAGCCATTGATTGCATGAGAACTCAAAAATAGTGGTGTACTTGAGCTCTATGTGCTTTAATGATGGCTTTTTTATGTGTTGTGAGATTAAGACAAACTGGTCACTTAGGAGGGTGTTGGTAGAACTTAAGAGCAAAACCAAACTCTACAAATA
This sequence comes from Alnus glutinosa, assembly GCF_958979055.1. Taxonomy (NCBI): domain Eukaryota; kingdom Viridiplantae; phylum Streptophyta; class Magnoliopsida; order Fagales; family Betulaceae; genus Alnus; species Alnus glutinosa. The sequence continues at coordinate 6,519,505 of NC_084886.1, read as the reverse complement.
TGCATTGATTCTGATCTCAAAAAAGATACAATACCTGAAGAAGCTCCAAATGCCACGGCGAATAATTTCTATGCAGGAAATGAGTGTTGTTATGGCCATTTTATGGAGGGATTGCAATCTGAATCCTAACACCAATTGCATCCAAGCAAGTCGCAGCACTATATTCAAGACCTGCTATGAAAGCCCACAAACAAATTGGGTTAATGGGAAGAACAATGACAAAAAAATTAAATCTTCTCAAATCCAGAATGAAGAATACCATAGCTGCAAAGTAGACACTCTTGTGTGAAACTAGAAGTTTATCTCTCAAATATTTGTTCTTTGATTGCCTTCGCAGAAGCCCCCAGTCTACAACAATATCCCAGTATGTATTTAACGTTACTGCAATAGAAGAGCTGACTAAAGCTAACACCAACCAGGTCATTCCCTTCTTTAGTTCAAAAGCTGTTCTAATAAGAATTGCAACAATGGTCGAGCAGTACTTTAAAGCATTGAACCCGTGCATTGCATCTTTGTCTTCACAAAATCGTCGAATGCACTACAAAATGACATGCACCATCTGTCAGTGTTTTTCTACTTCTCTTTTTTTTAAAAAAAATAAAAAAAATCCCAAGTATTTAGTCCTGCAATGGAACTGGATGCACGAGCATTAGGTAGTTGGACATAGAGCCATTGCAGTTTCTGAATGGGATCATATTTTATGAACTAGTTTCTAACAGGGGAAGAAAAATCCTCTTAAGCTGCACCTATGCCTCTGTTTCTGTTTCGCTAGGATTTAATTATACAAGCTTAAATGGAAACGTGATTGATGCAGTACTAATCAAGATATTGGTAGTCAAAATCTGGAAAGTCAGATAGTATGAACGAATGCATGACCCACGGAGGTTGAGTCATAAGTCAAGCTCAGTGGTCTCCAAACAGCAAGCCAGCCACTTTTTTTTTTTTTTTGATAAGTAATTGGCCCAATGGGGAGGGGGAAGGCAAGCCAACCACTTTTAAGAACAAACAAACACTCGCACATTTGAATTTCATGACACATGTATTTTCAGTGGTGCAAGTAGAACAGAGAAATCAGCATCATGCACGACATCTTTCTACCCAGAAATAAAAGTCTCCTCTAAACTAGTTATAGAATCATCAAAGAATTCAAGGGATGAATAGCACTTAAACGGAACATAATATATACTTAACCTAACCTTATAATTATGGGATTCTATACTCATCAAAATTATGGGATTCTATCACATATCCACTTCCACAATGCATCATAAGTAGCACACTCGGAACATAAAGAAAAGAAAGTTCAATGATACCTGTAGGAAGCGCAGCCAAAATGGTATAACAGAGACAATGAAATAGAAGGTATTATAGACACCATGACTACGGCACTTGTTTTGCCTCCTTGAGTATTCTCCCAATCCATAGTAGCAAATGTATAACTCAAAAATCCTAAAGGCCTGGACCTGAGGTCAAACAGCAGCAAACAGCATAATAAAAATATAAAGTCATAGATACTCAGTATTGCAGCCAATTAAATGCATGGAAGTGTAAAAACCTGGCTAGTAAGCTGGTCTGCCAAGAAAAAATCTGGTAGAGTAACCTGCAAGGAAAGACAATCGAGAATGATATCTAATTCATCTTAGGAATGTTATCTAGTAATTGACATTCCATTACCTGGTAGAGAGGGGCACAAATACAGCGGAAGATACATTTAATGAAGAAGAAACGACTTGAACGGAATATGATGTTGAAAGGGCAGAAGGTGATGACAAACACAAACTGCAGACAAGAAGATTGAAGTTAATCTGGGGAAGTTTTGTATTATGCATTTAACTGGAACACCAGACCAAAGTTTGGTGAGAAAAAGAAAATTGGCCATAATCATGTAGCAGCAATTAGTTGTGACAAACACGTTTAAAGTACTCTAGAAAAGAAAAAATTTCGTACTTTATAAGTCTTACAGTAAGTAAGCCCAGAGGAACCAGTTCAGTGACTGTCTTGTAGTCTTGAGTATTTGAGTCCATGTCCAGGTGCAAGTTTGCAAGGAAACCAGCTGATGAAAGTACTTCAAGACCAGCGCTGAGGAGGAAAACTTCTCAATAGCCCAACTCAGTTCCTCGCTTGAAACCAAATATAAATGGATGGTTGACCCGATAACGCCTCCAGTCTCCAGAAGTATATGTTTGCCCCATACACGAGCATATGTATACATGAGCATATGTAGAACAATATATGCAAATAAACTGAAAGGAAATTCACATTGTTAAAGAGAAAAGCAGGCTGGATGAAAAGTTGAAAAAGGGCTTTATTCATATGGATTAGTGGATACAAGTTTCAGGGAGGTTTTTAGTTACTTGTATAGTGGGAAAATGTTTTCCATGTACTCGGTGCCCTCCTCCTTATCCATAAGATTATGAGCTTCTATTCTTAAAACAATAGCAACCAGTAGAGCGATTGAGCAACCCGAAAAGAAACCCAAAGTTAACAAGATGAAAAATGAAAGTTAATTAATGCAGGCCTTAGAACCACAACTACAACTCAACCTTGAAAAAGCATATACAAAATTGTCAAAGCCATGTCGATGTGAACTTGGGTGCAATAATCTCTCAATTAAAAATGTTAAATTTTTCAAAATAAATTTCTCAAATAAGAGACGATGGCACATTTTTTTAAATAATAAATTACATAAGATTGCAACACATCATTTGAAAAGTAAATTTTTTTAAAAAAAAATTGAAAAGTGTAGCATTTGTCATAATCGTTGATGATGCATTACTTATGTAATAATTATAAAAAAATTTATGACAATTTAAGCCATATTTTATATTTGGAAAAATGCAAAATTTGTCATCGTAGTTTATCTAATTTGCAATTAGTTTTCTATGGTATTAAAATAAACTCAGAGGTCTTTAAAGTATGCCAAAACACAATTTACTTCATGCAATCAATTTAATAGATTCCGATAGTGTGACATGTCAAATCCAATAAATTGTATGCTTTTTTCTTACCATTTTTTTTTTTTTTTTAATTTTACGTAATGCTAAAAGAAAGACCCGTATTTCTCTAATTCTCTTGTGTCCTTTCAAAATTAATGTGACTTTTAAAATCACCATTGAATTTGCAATAAACCACTATTAAATTTTGATCCAAAAATAATTATTAAAACCTCATCAATAAAAAAAAAAAAAACAAAGAAGACATAAATCTTTTTTTTGCATTACTCATTTTTTACTTCATTCTTTACGTGCAGGGAGCTGGGGATACAATACATAACACCTAGGTAGTGCCCTCGATCAAATGCCTTTAAGCACACTTGCATGATGATTCACGGGATTATGCAATTCAAAACAAGTATAACTTGAAACTTGAAGAAACCAAACCATATAATATGATTATGAACTTGTTCTCTTAATGATTTTGCAAATACACAATGGGATAATTTAATAGGTTTTAAGAGAACCTAGAACTTAAATTCTGAGAAAACTTAGACTTTTTAAATTCTAAAGGAACCTAAACCCTTTTCAAACACAAATTAATTTTGCTTACTATTTCAAATTAAATACTCTATTGGTACCTGAATTTTAAGCGTTTTTAAATTTAGTACATGAGTTTTTATTTGTATAATAAGTGGTACCTGAGTTAGGGGTAAAAACCTATTTAGTACCTCTGTAAGATTTTCCGTCCAAATTTTAACGGCTCGCCACGTGTCAACCGCTGAGGTTGACATATGACACTACATAACAAAAAATAAAAATCTTTAAAAACTAATTAAAAATAATAAAATTGAAAAAAAAGAAGAAGAAGAAGGGTGACTCTTAGCCAGTTTGAGGTGGCCGAACTACCCCATCCATAGCAAAAAAATAAAAATAATAATAATTTATGGGTTTTGACCCTTGGGAGCCACGGGGTGATTCGGCCACTCCTAGCTCGGCCGATCTGGGGGTGGCCAAACCACCCCTATGGCCCTAGAGGGTGGTTCAGCCATTCCCAAGGACCAAAACCCATAAAAAAAAAAAAAAAAATTAAAAAAAAAAAAAAAAAAAAAAAAAAAAAAATTAAAAAAAATTTTAAAGGTTTGCCCATGTGGGTGGTTCAGCCACCTCCAAGGGCCAAAGCCAATCATTTTTTATTTTATTTTTCCTCTGCCATGGGATACCCCTCGGCCAAAATGGGAGTGGCCAGCTGGTCCCCCCCCCCCCCCCCCCCCCCCCCTTCATTTTTTTTAAAAAGATTTTTAATTTTTTTATATAGTGCCATATGTCAACTGCTGAGGTTGACACGTGACGATTTGTTAAAATTTAGACGAAAAATCTAACAGAGGTACCAAATGAGTTTTTACCCTTAACTCAGGTACCACCTATAATACAAATGAAAACTCAAGTACTAAATTTAAAAACGCTTAAAGCTTAGGTATCAATGGGGTATTTAACCTACTATTTATTAACTGATAATCCTTTAAATGGGAAACTACATAACTACACAACTCAAACTAAATCAAACTAAAAGACTCGAAGATAAATTCCTACTCTAACTTGGAGACTCTTACACATAACAATAAAAACCTACTATTAAATAACTTATGCACCATAGTGCTATAACTAATTAAAAGACTGACTTAGATAGATAACTACAACTATCCTTATTTAATTAAACTACTCATTCTCTAAGATAAGCTAGGACAAATATAACTTTTCATGAGATATTCTGTCTTGCTAAATCCTCTAGCATGCAAATTCTAATACCATAACAGAACTGGCCAAGAAAAAAGTTCTACGAAATTCCTGGTAATAGCTAATATCTGCCGGTGAGGAAATGTTTTATTTCGATGTAGCTTTTCACCGAGAGCAGCCTACGCCAATTTTAGACTTTTTGTTGATCTTTTGCAAGAACTGCCTGACTAAGAATGTTAGTGTATTGGAACACAACCAAAAGAAGCCAAACAATTTTATGATAATTACAAAATTTCAAGCATAGCCAATTAAGCACCTTGAGCCCAGGCAGAAGTGCAGATCCTAATACTTAAAATACCGTATTATTCTTCCCATATATCTACTCCCATTTAGTCCATTTGCATGGAACCCTTCTAACTATTTAACCAATTAGCTTATCCACAAACCCAGCTTCAGTGGATGATGTTCTCACACTGATAAACATTTAGTAGAAAAGTGTATCGACCATGAAAAGAACAGGCTCAACATAACCTGCACTCCGGGAAGAAATATCCAATATAAACTCCAACAACTTCATGAAGATATGTTCGAAACTGAGAATTTAAAACTCGAATGAGGCCACCAAGGTTCGATCTTCATAGCAGAGAACTTGATCATCTGGTTGAATCATCTTGCTCACCAACATTTCCCCTATCTCCACTGCAACAGTAGAAGTGTTGCAGCTTGACCCGACCACAGCCCCTGCAACAGAGCATTGTACATTGTAAAAACGATAAATCAATGTAACTACAAATTCACTTTTTAATTGTCAATGTAAGTGAATATTTAATTTTTAAGCAGGTATCATAATTGTTGGTCCAAAACAAGCATGAGGTGGTGGATTTATACATAAGCAAACCTGAAATTTTTAGTCATTATTATGCACACGGTTGTTGTATGAGATCGATTGTTTTAGTAAATAAAGGCATAAGGTGGTGCACCACTGCACCATGCTTTCTTTGCCATAAATTCATTCAAATTCATCTTTTCGTCAATGGCTTTCAATAAACAACTTGTTTCAGTTCGTGTCATTATTTATGAAAATCAACCCCTTTCTTTTGCAAAGCCGCAGCCAAACCTTTTCAAGTAAATGCTTTGTCACCTCTATTCGTCTACTCAAACAGAGGCTTCTCAAGTGTGAAGATCATGAACCAAACGAGGCTCAATAACAGAAACCAAGAATGTTCTTTAGTCTCGTTAAAACAGGAGAAACTTGAGTAAATGACAATCTGCCATGCTTTAGTTTTAAATTATGAAAATCCTCCAATCATAACCGGAAGCCAAATTTCCAAGATTCATTTGTTTGTCCGGAAAGGCAAGCTGAGCTAAACTGTATAAAAAAAATCAAACATTGTTACCTAATTTCATCATGTAATTTTAAAAATACATATATTTCTGGAATATATGACTTCCACATGAAACATGAAACATTTGCAGATACCAATATTGGAAAAACACACTTATCAAAAAAAAGTATTGGCTAAATACTTACTTGCACCGCATTATCACAGGAATAGGTTTTAAAGCCTTTGGTCCATTTCTTATGCCTCTCTTATGGGGAGAAGTCTGCATTATATACAAAGCCTTTTAAGTATCATTTTCATATTCAAAATCTCCACACACAAACTAAGGCAGTGAAAATTATCCATTGAATGAAAAGAAACCTCAAACTAATCTAGCACCAAAAAGCTACCAACCCTCGTTGGCTGAAACAGATGAAGATAAACATGGAAAAAAGGACATGTCCAACAGGCAAGTCAGAATCATATAGTCGTTAAAAGAAAGCTTCCAAGAAAAACTCTGATAATGCCTACCCCAACCCACACAAACGAGAATGAAAGAGAGAGAAACTGATAAAACCATACCAAATAATCATCACCCACTAATAACAATCCAAAGACTAATAATTCAGAACACAGAAAGTAATCGTTCAGATATCTTAACCCAAATTAATCTGAAACTATCAATACTCAAAACCCTTAAACTTCGACTCTAACACCCTAAACCCTAAACCCTAAACCCCAAACACAACCATACTCCACATTATCCACCAAACCCAGACCTCCAAATCCAAAAACTCAATACTTACAAATGTTCATTTAAGAGAGAGAGAGAGAATCAAACTCTGAAGTGCCGAAGTAGAAAACGAAGAAACTGAAGTGATAATGATAACTGATGAGTCACAAGTTACCTTCTTTTTGGGAACAGCCATAAGCTCCATAGATCCACCATAAGGAAAATTCGAGAACCCCAATCCGAATCCGATGTTGTTGTTGTTGTCGTCACAGTTTTGATCGAACTCAGGCAAAACGCACGGTGGAGATGTGACCCCGCGGTGAATGACCCCATCTAACGGCGGAGGCAGGGCCATGGCGTGGCTCAACCTCCGAAGCCCTAACACGCAGCTCATGCTCCCCCTGGCGCTCCTTAGCATCGCCGCCATTCTCACCGCCACCGCTCACGGACTAGTTGCTAGTTGGTCGGCCACTAAGCCACAGTAGGAAATAGAGGCGTCGTAGGTTAATAACCAGAAAAGGGCAAGTGGAAAATGACGCCAAAATTGAAAAATCCATTTAATACTTCGGTTAATTTTAAAGGCATGTTTGGGTGATTTTTGTTTTTTAAAATAAAAAATTTTTAAATGTTGTTTTTTAGAATTTAAATTTTATTTAGTTTTTATTATCTTTTTTTTAAAAAAAATAAACCATCCTAATATAATTTAAAAAAATAAATTCTCTCAATATTTATAATTTTAAATATTTTTCAAAAAAAGCACAAATCCAAACAAATCCTAAATATTTAATTTTTCTCAAACATGAAGAGGAGCACCTCTTGCTTTAAAGGTTGATAATAATTATATTTAGCTCTTTTCAGTTTCTAACATATGTTTCAAAATAAAATTTTTGTTACAATAAACATTTACATATAAATTGTTAATGTAGCCGATTAAAGTAATTTTTTATTCTTTTCTTTCTCCATTTTCTCCCTCTTTCCTCTCAAGTAATGTTAACAATTATCATTTTATCCTTCCAAATTAACATGGCTTTTAAAATTCTTGAATGTATGGTAGATTGTTATTAAATTTTGATCTAATGATAATTTTAAAAGTCACTTCAACTTTAAGATGATAAAAATATGGTACCTAACATTACCCATTTTCTCTTTTCCTTTAATTAAATGACTAAATTTCTAATGAGAATGATCATAACAATACATAATTGACTAAATTTCTTACAATATTATAACTCTAAAAATTATTTTTGAAAAACCTTTTATTTTTTTTATTTTTTACACCTATTTTTTATTTCTATTTTTTTAAAAAAAAAAAAAATCATCACATGGGTTGCTGACAAGCCTGACATGTCGATCAGTTATGGTATATATATATATATATTTGAATTTAAATTTTTTTTTCTTTTGGAAGATGTTCTATTAATGTAATAATAGTTAAGGTAAATGTTTAATGAATCTTTAAGTCGGAGTGGCATTTGAATTCAATCCTTCACTTTTTGAAAGTAAGTATCTAATGCTTAACTTTTTCATGAATTTAAAACAGGTCATTCTGTCATTTTTCATTCATTTTTTGTTAACATTTTCGTCACATTATTTTAAAATATTATTTTTTATGTAATTAATAATTTAATAATTTAAAATATTATTATTATTATTATTATTATTATTATTATTATTATTTTATTTTTTTTAAAAGAAGTAAGAGATATGGGGTGGCCATTCCTTAGGGGTGGCCCAAAAGTCATCCTCTAGATCTAGAGGTGGAGGAGTGATTGGCGGGGGACGTAAAAAGGTTTCCCACCCGTCCCTTTTAATTAAAAAAAATATTTTTTTTTATCAAAAAATAATTTTTGATGTGACATTAGAAGTCACTTTTTGATAAAGAATATTTTTTTTAATTAAAATAGCCGGCTGGGAGACGATAAAACGTCCCCCAAATATCATTTCTCTTAGAGGTGACGCGTGGCCACCCCAGGGGATCGGGGTAACCACGCTGCCACTCTCCAAAGGCTGCGCAGTCACCCAAATTCTTTATAAAAAAAAAAATTTAATATTTTATCTTGCAATAATATGATAATGGAATTTTAAGGGACAATGATTTGACTTAATAATTGTCCTGACAAAAAAAAAAAAATGTGTACAACTGTACAAGTATGATATAAGAAATGAAAAAAAATAGAAGAACAAATTTTTTTTTTTGAATAAAGAAGAACAAAAAATTGAACTGCAGACTGCAGTCATTATTTGATACTATAAATATGTTTCGATTTGATTGGTCCTCGCGTTCTGAAGTCCAAACCCTCTCGCAACATAGCTCTCTCTGTCCGAGCACAAGTATTCGTTGCTTTCAGATCCATGAAACTCAAAGAAAAAAAGGTTCAGGAAATGGGAGTGAAACCCGTGATGTTTCAATGACAGTTTGAATGGATCTGAAAGCGTTCAGGAGGCGATCATCTCAATCGAAGCCCGCAGGTCTACCACAAACTCTCCGAGCCGCCCGAGTCGCACTTACAAAATCTGGGTTCACCACGATGAAGCTGTTGAAGATCTTGGCTGCTTCTTTGGTGGCACTCCCGGTTCTCGTCACCCTCACGCTCATTCTTCGGAACCCACCTGCCGATCGCATCGCTGGCTTAGCTGAAGCCAGGGCTTTGGAAAGAGTAGCTCACAACGGCACGTCAGTGGGTGTAGGTAAGAAAAAATACGTTGTTTGATGATATGCTTTCTGTTTGGCCGCTGAGAAAGTTGTGGAAATGGAACTAAATGGTGAATCTCGTGTTTTGTGCGGTTTTGGCTTTGTAGAAGTTTAACTACAATTTATTGAGGTTTGGTTTTCATGTTTCTGTTGTTTGTATGGTTCTGTAAGATTTGGTTTCTTTTCCTCATATTACTATCATTTTTTCTTTAAGCACTATGTTCTGAAATATTGGGTTTTCGAGCACAATTAGAGATTTGCTTCTTTAGGCGTTTCAATTTATGTAAAATTGGTCACCCTTTATGTTGTTTTCAATGATTTCCTCATTCCCGTTTGATGATTTTTCAACAGTCATAAGTCACTAAACTGTAGGTACGTAGACGCTTACTTGGAAAAGAACTGGAAGAATATAATTGTACGTGTTTCTATGCTGCTTGATAGAACGTGTTCGGTTTGATTAGTTTTCAGATGAAAAGCTATGTGCTTTTGATCAAGATAGCTTGACGAGTATATGTAAGATGTGTTCGAATTTGATTTTTCGTTGTTTAATGTCACTGAATATTAGTATTATTCAGTTTGAGTAGTATTGTTTGCTGTGTTTGTTTAATGTCACTGAATATTAGTATACATTATCTGGATAGGTGCTGGGTGCCAAAGCTGCTGTATGGGGTCAATTGCTTAAACGGGCAAAATAAGGTTATTTATTTATTTATTTTTTAATAATCTGTTGTATGAAGGAAGGCAAAAGCTTCTGCTATTTGTATTGAGTTAATTTTAAAGCTATGCTGGGATATCTCTCTTTTTGTTTTTAGGAAATTCACAGAACAACTCATAGACTTTGGAAGAGCTGGGCATCTAAAACATAGTATTTCAAAAGTTAATATTTGACAGATTTAGGATGCAGATTCTGCTGTTTTCTTCTCTGTCTACACTAATTTTGAAGTTTTATCTTGTTGCTACATGTATAGATTATTATCAAATTAACTCGTTGCTGTATTTGTACAACTTAAGCTACTCAATTTAGTTCAGGTTCATATATATATATAATTCGAACCTCCAGTTTTAAGTTGTTAATGTTTCCTGCATTCATATACTTATCCAAAAAAAGATGTTTCCTGCATTCATATCATCATGTTTACAGTCAAATATATACACATAATTTAGTTCCACATTCTGGCCCTTAGTATTATTATCTCACTCTGTTTTGGTACTTACGCTCTTAAAGTTGGTTTCATGAGTTTAGTTATCCAGTGCTATCTCAATACTGTCTTACAGGATATCTTAGGGCTTTAGTATGTCTAGATTAACACTGAAGTTGTCAATTCCATATGTCAGTACCTTAGGGTAAACTGGATACATTTGTGAGTTGAGAGTATTGAAGATAACGTCAAAGCTTAGGCTGGAAAGTGTTGGCCTAAACCTTTCTAATCTGTACAACCAAAGCAAGGCGTGTTGTTAGCTTCCTGTACAGAACTTCTGGTGTATTGTCTAATCATAACGTCTTTCATTTCTTTACAATTTGCAGGTTTGGAAGATGTTTCCTCTCAACCTACTGACACGCTTAAAGACAAACTGCTTGGTGGGCTTCTTGCTCCTGGGTTTGATGAAGGATCTTGCTTAAGCAGGTACCAATCCAGTTTATATCGAAAAAGTCCACTCCACAAACCCTCTTCTTATCTCCTTTCGAGACTAAGGAGTTACGAAGATCTCCACAAACGCTGCGGACCCTATACCAAATCATTCAACACAACACTAGAACAACTCAAGTCTGGCCAGAGTGCTAGTTCTACAGAGTGTAAGTATCTTGTGTGGATATCTTTCAGTGGGTTGGGTAACAGGATTCTAACCCTGGCATCAGCATTCCTTTATGCCCTCCTCACTAATAGGGTCCTGCTTGTTGACCCAGGAAAGGACATGGCTGATCTTTTTTGTGAGCCATTTCCAGAGAAGTCTTGGTTATTGCCAACTGACTTCTCCTTCAAAGATCAATTCAACATCTTTGATCAGAAATCTCCTCATTCTTATGGGAACATGCTGAAGAATAACATCTTAAATTCTTCAATAGAAACACTCCCATCACATTTATATCTTTATTTAGCTCATGACTATGATGACCATGATAAGCTCTTTTTCTGTGATCAAGATCAAGCTCTACTTGGTCGAGTCCCTTGGTTGATAATGAAAACAGATAACTACTTTGTCCCATCTCTCTTCTTGATCCCCTCTTTTGAGCAAGAACTCAGCAAGTTATTCCCACAGAAAGATACTGTTTTCCACCACTTAGGTCGGTATCTTTTCCACCCTTCAAATCATGTGTGGGGACTAATTACGAGGTACTATCAAGCCTACTTAGCCAATGCAGATGAGAGGATTGGGATTCAAATAAGAGTTTTTGAAACGGGAAGTGGTCCCTTCCAATATGTGATGGATCAAATTTTAGCATGTACTCTAAAGGAGAAAGTGCTGCCAGAAGTAGATAGGAGGAGATCCATTGTCACCCCACTAGGAAAGCGAAACTTGAAAGCTGTCCTGATGACATCTTTAAGTTCTGGGTACTTTGAGAATGTAAGAAACATGTACTGGGAACATCCAACAGTGACTGGGGAGGTGGTTGGGGTTTACCAGCCAAGCCATGAAGAGTTTCAACAGACAGAGAAGTATTTGCACAACAGGAAGGCATGGGCAGAAATTTATCTCCTCAGCTTGACTGATGTATTGGTCACAAGTGCATGGTCAACGTTTGGCTATGTAGCTCAAGGTCTTGGAGGTTTGAAGCCATGGATTCTCTACAAGCCTGAAAATCAGATGGCACCTGATCCAGCTTGTCGTCGACTCATGTCAATGGAGCCTTGTTTTCATGCTCCCCCATTTTATGATTGCAAGGCAAAGACAGGAACTGATACAGGTGCACTTGTTCCTCATGTGAGACATTGTGAGGATATGAGCTGGGGCTTAAAATTGGTCGATGGTCATGATGAGTTATAGCTACCTTATTAATCATTCTGTGTCTTTAGTTGACCAATTTTGCATACATATTTATATGTAAATTAGATCATTTGTTATTGAAGGACTTTCAAAACTGCAAGCATCTATGCTACGGCCTTCAGCGAGACTTTTGACTGGTGTTACTTCTGTATGGAATGACAATATATTCGTTGAAGTGGGAAATTATCCCATTTTCAGGCACATTATTGCTTGTTTCCAGGGTTACTTGATTTGATTGAACATGTTCTTTGGAACCACTATTTTCCAAGATATCATATATCAGATAATTGAGAGCCATTTGCATGTCACCTTTAGGTTTATTCAACTTTGAAATGTGAATATAAATCGCCTGGCCATCAATATGCCTATGCTACAATAACCTTGTTGTAGCTAGTATAGTAGTATTCATTTTCTCCCTACTAAAAGGAAGTAGTCTTATATTTGTACCAATACATGACTTAGAATCCGACACACGACATAAGAGCTGATTATTTTTTACACAACTCTTATACCCGACACTAATCTAACATGAAATTTACGAGTTAGGGTTGAAAATGATTTGACTCGTTTAATTAAATTAATTGAGAATGTTGTTTATTTGCCGGGCCTGTTGTTTATTCGCTCATAGGGACCCAACAAGAAAATTCTGTCTCGTATATGAGAAGTTACCAAAAATCAAAAGCAAAGTAGGAATTTACAGGGAAATCCACACCGTTAGTGTTGGCCCACTCGATTGAGGCGCATTTACGCGAGCCCATTTTGGTTTCTCAAAGATCCATGTCAGCCGAAAGGGATGCACACGACGTCGTACTCTTGCTTCAGTACTTACCTTATTCATGGTGGGAAGAGAATAGAGCAGAGATCGCGAAGCAAAAGGAGGCAAAGACGCAGCCATGTCGTTCATGAAAGGAGATTTGCTTACTCGAACCAGAAAGCTGGTTAAGGGCTTGGCCAAGGCCGAGCCCGTCTGGCTCAAAGCCATGGAGCAGTTCGTTTCTCTCTCTCACTCTCACTCTCTCTCTCTGAGTCTGAAAATGGTTCACAGATCGTTCTAATGGATTCGTACGCTTGAATTGAGTGGTTTTTTTTTTTTTTTTTTTTTTACGTGCTTTTACAGATTTTATTTTTATATTATTCAGTTGTTCTACGATACAAATGTGGCGGGGTTGTAGAGAAATAGCAAGGAGCTTCTAAGCTTCATGGGATTCGGATCATAAAGTTGCTTAATTTTTTGAACAATTGGTTTATTATTAATTTAAAATGTGATTGATCCAAGTTTAATTCTCGTTTTCATTTCTGCGATTGCTTAATTTGTTGCTTCTTGAAGGCTGTCAAGTTTTTGTTTTGGGATTTCTGTGTTGACTTAGACGTTGGATTACTTAAGAATTCACTGGTGCTGTTATAATAGAAGAGTACGTTTTTCTGAAGGTTGTCAGTTTACAATCAAATTTTGCAATTTATTTCACTGGAAAAGAAAATAGTTGTAAGGAAGTGTGTAAAAGGACAAAAGAAAAAAAATAAAAGAGAAGGAGCAGTCTGCTCTTTTTTATAAATGTGTGCGTTGTTCTCTATTGTCCAAATTGATCTGTGTCCTTTGTTAATCATACTATATAGCTCTGAATAACTGCTAACATCTTTAAGCCAGTCATATATCCCATGATATGTGAGTGTAAAGATGATTTTCTGTCTGATTTTGAGGTAGGTGGTGTGATCCAAGTTCATTTGTTTAAAGTTGTGACTGCAACATCTTCCCCGCCCTCTCCTCCTCGTTCTGGGGGATAAGGTGTTTGATTCTATATTTCTTTGTGGCTGAAATATACTTTTGTTCCCTAAAGTTTGGCCTACATTTTATTTTTGTCTCTAAAATTTTAAAAAGTTTCAATTTTTTCCTTAAAAAGAAAATTTTAAAAGATGACAATGTTCTTCTTTTGTCTGTCAGTCGTTACCATGAACTGTTTCCATTTAATTCTTAACATTTTAAAAGCGCCTCAATATTGTTTTTATCTACCCTATTATCTCTATGCCAAAGGTAATTGCTGATGTGACTGATTTTTTTGTGAACATTTCCTTATAATGCTTACGGGATAAGTTGGTTTCACAAAATCAAAATATATGAAGACACGTGTATATTGAAATAAAAAATATTTCTTAACCTAAAGATTTTACTATCAGAATTTAGATTTTGATGCCTATTTTGCCTATATTAAGAATCTGTTTAAGAATTAGTCATATTTTTTAACTCTCTTTTCATAAATCTTAAAACTTTGAGAATGTTGCTACCTTATGTGCAGTGCACCACCTGCAACATTTCCTTGTGCTGGTGGAAAAGTTAAAAGAATCAGTCTTCCTGAGGACCCTTATATAAATAAGTTCTTTCAGAAACATCCGGACTCAAGACCCGAAGATGCCATCAAGTATTGCTTTGTATCTATATCTCAAGTTTCTCTTTGCAATATTTGGTATCTATTTTCCTGTTTAGTCATTATAATGTGCTTGTAACATACCTATCTTGTTATGAATTTGGTTTTCTAAAGGTGGTAACAGTATGTTCATGAAGAAAAACTGATGGCCCAAATTTTTTTTGTGAACAGAAAAAGGAACAAAACATTCTGAGTATGTTTTGCATTGTAGTTCTATTCGTTGGCAACCTCATATTTGTAACATTTTAATACAGGTTGAATAGGCTACCTCTGTGCTTGAAATTGATCCTGTTTGTTGCTGACATGACTTTGCTTTGGGTGTTCAAGGGTTTTGTTATTCCATGTGTGCACACATACTTATCTTGGAACACATCAGTAGACTAGTCGCTTGATTCTGAAAAATGGAAAATCTTTTGAATTCAATGTCAACTGACATTTTTGACAAAAAACTTTGCATGCTTCTTACCTGCTTTGGATGTATAAGAGTGATAATGACCTGATGGGAAGGAGATTTTTTTAATGAACTAAAGAGAACTATTTCTCAGGATAGGACTGTTGATTTTGATTTTTATGGGTTCAACTCAGATGAGTCATTTTTTTTTTCCAGCAAGTAATTGACATATATCATTAAAAGCGTAAGATGACCCTAAGTACACAAGAAGTATACAAGAGGAAGCACCTGGCTAGAATGAGTAAAAAGAACAAGAAAATCACTATAACTAATCGTGAAATGAGAAACATAAGTAACGGTCCAAAGATACAAAGTTTTGAAGAATAAAGACTTAATCTCTTCCAATGTCCTCTACTGGTCCTCAAAACTTGTGTCATTTTTTTTCTCTCCATAAACCCTAAAGAAGAAACGTAGACACCATCTGCCACGCAGCAACACTGTGTATTGCCAGTAGTTCGCCAACAAGCATACAGGTCGACTATCCGTCTAGGCATAACCCAAAACGACTGAAAAATGCCATCCAAATGACATAAGCCACATCACAATGAAGAAGAAGATGGTCCATGGACTCTCCATTCCCCTTACACCTGTAGCATCTATCCACCACAATGATATGTCGCTTCTTGAGGTTATCCATAGTAAGGATCTTACCTTGAAACGCTAACCAAACGAAAAAGGCTGTCTTGAAAGGAGCCTTAGTTCGCCAAACACTCTTCCAAGGGAAGCGGCAACCTTCATTACAACCCAAGGAACAATAGAATGATCTAACCTTAAACTACCCTATTTTGGAGGGGACCCGCCACATCTTATCTTCTTCGTCTTACTCTAGCTAAATATAATGTTCTGAAGAATGAGGTAAGGACATCCACCTCCCAATCATGAGCCGCTCTAGCAAAGTTCAAATTCTACTGATTGGAACCACCATAAAACTCCAAGTGAGCTGCAATTGAGGCATCCTTTGCGCATGCAATGCCATATAAAGCTAGAAAGGCTTC
This sequence comes from Alnus glutinosa, assembly GCF_958979055.1. Taxonomy (NCBI): domain Eukaryota; kingdom Viridiplantae; phylum Streptophyta; class Magnoliopsida; order Fagales; family Betulaceae; genus Alnus; species Alnus glutinosa. The sequence continues at coordinate 6,503,237 of NC_084886.1, read as the reverse complement.
CTTAAGGGCCACATTCTCACACTACTGATCTTGCTAGAATCTAATCTTGGAGTTACCTCACACCTCAAATATGGTGTGACAAGAATATTACCCCCAACCCCTCCTAATGTGCTTCTATAACCCCACCCCAAACGCTCCAGAAGTCAATAGAATGCCATCCACCGCATGAGCTGCCAAACTTAAATTCCATCGTCACTCTCTCAAGCACATAACCCAAAGCCATAGCTAAGAGAGCACGATTGAACAATAGCAAGTTTCGGATTCCCAACCCTCCCCCAGGGAGTGGTGAACAAATCTTAGAACAACTAACCAAGTCATATTTGAACTCATCACTTAATCCACCCCATAAGAAATCACATTGGAACTTCTCAATACGGTTTGGAACACTTGCCAGGAGAGAAAAGAGGGACATGAAATATGTGGGCAAGTTGGAAAGTGTGTTATTAATAAGGGTAACCCTACCACCCTTGGACAAGTACATCATTTTCCAACTAGCCAACCAACATTCTATCTTCTCAATAACACTATCCCAAATATTCTTGGCCTTATAGGAGGCCCTCCAACGGTAGGCTGAGATACTCACCAGCAACGAGGAAACCCCACAACCTAGAATACCAACCAGCCTCTCCACATGCTCAACATTTCCCACAAGAACTAGTTTAGACTTGGCCAAATTAATCTTCAAGCCCGAAGTAGCTTCAAAGCAAAAGAATAAGCAACGGAGATGATTTGGATTGGCACCACTGAAAATCAAAGTATCATCAACAAATAGAAGGTGAGAAAACAAACCCACCATTATTACCCACAGAGAAACCAGACAATAGTCTCCCACTTACTGCAGCATAAATCATTCTACCCAAGGCCTCCATTAGAAAAACAAACAATAAAGGGGACAAAGGGCCCCCTTGTCTTGGTCCATGGGAGCTATTGAAAAAACCCGTTGGAGTGTTGTTTACCAAAACCGAGAAGCGCACCGAAGAAATGCAATGAGCTATCCAAGAAAACCATTTCCTTCCAAAGCCACACCTCCTCAGCATATACAACAGAAAGTTTTCCCAATTAACATGATCATAACCTTTTTCTATAGCTATTTTGCATTTAAAACCCTGCTCACCATATCTTAATCTGCTATCAAGGCATTCATTGGCAATAAGAACAAGATCTAGGATTTTCCTACCTCTTATGAATGCATTCTACGACTTAGAGATAATCATCTCCAACACCATCTTAAGTCTATTTGCTAGAATCTTAACAATAATTTTGTAAATGCCCCCCCACAAGTCTAATCGAGCGAAAGTCCTTGAAGTCAACAGTCCTTGGAATCTTCAGAATGAGGTGAAAAACGAAGCATTAAGGCTCCTCTCAAACTTACCACTAGCATGAAAGTCACGAAAAACCTTCAGGACATCCTCTTTTAAAACATCCTGGCAAGTTTTGGAAGAATGCTATAGAGAAACCATCAGGGCCCGGCATCTTGTCACCATTTATAGCTTTCACTACCTTCCTCAACTATTCTTCCTCAAAATCTCTCTCCAACAAACTAGCCTCGATCACCTCAATGGAATCAAACGAAAGGTCATCCACCAATAGCCTCCAACTAAACTGTTCGGTGTATAATTTTTGATAAAACTAGACAATGTGCCGTAATCTCTATCCGGTTAGTAGAAATGGTGCCGCCAATCAATAAGGAGTTAATGGAGTTATTCCTTCTGTTAGAGTTAACCATTATGTGAAAGAATTTAGTACAATTATCACCCTCCCTTAACCACAATACCCTAGATTTTTGCCTCCAACTCACCTCCTCCATGAGTGTAGATCTTTCTAACTCGCTAACAACTTCTACCTTCTTCATTTTCTCTTCAACGCCTAAGGCACTCTCTTCTTCAAAGACATCTAAAACACGTAACTCCTCTAGAAGGATCTTTCTCTTCCTTTCTACATTGCCAAACACCTCCTTGTTCCATCTCTTTAAATAAATTTTCAAAGCCTTGAGCTTGCTAGCTAAAACGAAGCTCAATGAGCTTTGGAAACGACTATTGTTTCACCTTGTCTACAAAAGCTTCAGACTTTAGCATTATGTTTTCAAATTTGAAAGACCTACCCCCCGCCCCCCCCCCCCCCACCGCCCCCGCCCCGCCCCGCGGAGCGTCTCCGCAGTCAAGGATGATTGGAATATTTGATCTGAACAAAGTCTAGGGAGCCTCCTCTGGGATACACTAGGAAACTGGGCTTTCCACTCCGAAGAAACAAAGAATCTATCAATTATAGACCAAGCGGGATGGTCCCGGTTATTTGACCAAGTAAAAGTACTGCCAACAAGAGGTAGGTCCATCAGGCTCTAATAAAAAATGAAGTTAGAGAACTCCATCATAGCAGGGCATAAACAAGCCTTTCCCGACCTTTCACTAGGGAAATAGGTAACATTAAAATTGCCCCCAACACACCAAGGCAAGTTTCACCAACTAAGAAAACCAGCCAACTCATCCCAAAGAAGCATTCTATCCCTATCATAATTAGGGTCATAGACACCCGCAAAAGCCTAGGTGGAATGATCTTCAAAAAATTTGAAGGTTACAGCCAATATGAATTCCCCCACACACTCGTTTATCTTCTCCACCACCCTTTCGTCCTACATATCAAAATACCACTTGAAGCCCCTTTGGAATCCAAGCAACACAAGTCCACATGATGACACCCCCACAAGCTTTGCACAACACTACAATACGTGACTTCAAGCTTTGTTTCCTGAAAACAAACAATATCCACCTCCCATTCCCTAGAAACAAACAACACTATAAGTCATTTAGAAAGTAAATGTAATGTAAATACTGAGGTACTTGCCATATTTGGGTCAAAAGGTTAAATTGGTTTTGCTTATTCTTTTGGTTGATGCTCGAGTTTTCCTTTATTTGCTTCCTGGGGCATTGATCGCTTTGGAATAAATTTTTTTTGAGCTGCAAGTCACATTGCTTGTGTTTACTTCTTTTTAGTATTTTTGTGGTGTTTTTCTTTCATATTTGATTTCAATTCCCCTCCATCTTCTTTGAATTCTAACATTTGCTACATTTTCAGAATGAATCTTAATTATTACTGGGCCTATATCCAATATTAAATTTCTGACTACCAAAGAAATATGCATAAAACCCATAGTTTTGGTCATGGACTTTTCAATAGTACAATTTACTCGAGGTTTAGGGTCTTATCATGACCTGTTTAGCAGCATGAAATTTGTTTTCTGGATTCAAATGCGTGACAATTCACTTAAGCTTCATGTTTCTACAGGATCTGTGGTTTTGAGCCCCCTTCTGCTCGTGTTTTTGGTTTGCGGGTGCTTGACCTGAAGGAGCAGGGTGTTAGTGAGGAAGAAGCAATGGCTGTAGCTGATGTATGTATTGTAGATTCTTGGATTTAGCTCTTTCCCGTAACATATGCTGTCTCCCCTTCCCCCAAAAAATAACTGCTGTTATTTGTTGGTGTCTAGATGGAATATCGGGCAGAGAAAAAAACAAAGAAGGCGGCATATAAACGAATGAAGCAGATTGCACGTCTTCAAGGGAAGAAACCTCCTCCTAACCCATATCCTAGTGCTATCAAAGAGATTCAAGCTGAGGAGAGGAAGTATGTTCGTGACCGCTTCTTCAACCCCGACATACTCAAAATTGTGGAGAAGTTGAAAGAGGAGAGGGCAGCTGAGGCACGGGACAGATACGGAGGTGGCTTCTAACCTTGAAGTGGCATGAGAGAGAGCTCTAAACGTAGTGCCATGTTTTGCTTCTGGATCCTGGGTTCTGGTAATAACTATGGCCAATGAACCACTAGAGTGCTCATTACGTTGGCTTTGAGGTTTAGTTCACATATGAGCTGAAATTATTAGACCAAGTACTTTTTTAGAAATGATTTCTTTTTCTTTTCTAAATCTCAAGGGGTTTTTTTTTTTTTTTTTTTTAGGCAAAACTACATTGTTGATTGAAGCTTTGAGCAAATACGTAATAAAATCATGTTTGCATTCTTATATATTAATTAATTGTTTTCCTGAGTAGCATTCTTTTATATATTAATCTTGCAAGCTAGGTCACATCACGGCCACGTGGTCGAGATATGGAAAGAGACAACAATATGACAAAGTGGAATCAGATGCCTACCTTGAACCCAACGTAAGTGCAAATAGAAGTAGTCTACTCTACCAAAGGAAGCTGGCCGTGAGCGAGGTCTAGAGAAATTTTAGGAAAGGAAATTCAAACAAAATGGGCATGCGAAATATGTAAATAACAAACTGCTAGAACAGGCCCAGTTAATTGAGACAGGATGACAAAAATTGGTATCGCTATAGCCTGTTAATTGACGATGCCTACATTGTGCTGAAATCTTTTTAAGAGTGGAGTGTCCCACGTAAGGCGGGAGGCGAATGGAGCAACTCAAATGCTTGCAAAGCTTGCGTTCTCTCAACAGAAGAAGTGTTTTACATTGAAGATGCCACTCAGCACTCAATGCGTTATTGATATTTGTGCCCGCTGAACGTTGTGGTCAAGTTTATTCTCTCATTAATGAATGGAATGCGTGAATGAGTTCAAAAAAAAAAAAAAAAAATTACAAACAAAATAATCAGCTTTAGTCTTTGTATATGTTTGTAGATAACTATTCTGCTAATTAATAAATAAATAAATTCGATGAATTTAATTGTTGAAAGACTTAACAACATACATGATTAGCCTCACTCCCAAAAGAGAAAAAAACAGAAGGATAAAGAGAATCTGAAAAAAAAAAAAAAAGGATTGATCCTTGTATACCTTCCCTGTGGTTCAAGAAAATAACTCTTTTCCTTTTTCATTTTCAATGTTATTTTAAGCAAAAAGAAATGATGCAATGAAAAAGATGATTCTTTGATAGAACCGAGGATCATGTTTAAACCAAAGAGGGCCGCTGGATGGAGAGAGATAGAGGGGAATGATGACTTAAACTGTACTTGTGTAGAAAAGACGGAGGCACATCAAACAAAAAGAAGCCCCAACAACTCCAATACTCGCTTTTGAGTTGGAAAACAACAGAATTTAACAAAAAGGTGAAAATTTGTTTCTCTATGAATTCCATTTGGTAAAATAATTTGGGCAGATTAATGCTCCTGAGCCATTCACCATCTCAAAATTCCCTTATCTTTTTGTATAGAAGTCTGCCAGCTGCAAATTCTCGAATTTTTGGGCGGTCCATAAGGACTTGTGAATGCCTTTCTTTTGGCTCAAGAAAAGAGAATAGTAATGCTATTTTTTATATTAGATTTTTACATCAACTTCATATCCGACTTAAAAAGTAATTTTAGCTACTAATATTTTTAGTTTTTTACGTGATTGATATGAAAAACACTTAAATATTAAAACACTTTACATCAGTCGGTATAATGCTATCGTGAAAATCTAATGCGATGAGTAATGCTATTGTTTTTCAAAAAAAAAAAACAAAAAAAAAATACCAACACCATAACACCTGAAAAAAGATCATCTCTAATTCAAATGAACATAAAATATCCAATTCTCGTAAAAGATTCACATTTTGTTGAACAATTGTACCCTCGCTTTAACGAGGGTATTCTGTTCAAATGATCCAAATACATAACACCCAATGTTCACTGATATCAGTTTCTTGTAGCATTGCAGCTAAAGTCCTATAAATAAGAGGCTCTGTCTCTCTCTTCTCTTTCTCTTTCTCTTTCAGTGCCACTCAAGTTGCAAAGGTGTCAACATTTTATTGGGTCCTTAACCCTACAACCCATAGATCACCTTATCCTCTAGCATTGAACTCCATCTGCAGCCATGGATGCAGCATCAGTAGCAGCTTCATCACTGAAAACTGTTAAGTCCCTCACAGTTTCAACCACCCAAAAAGTTAGTAACCCAACAACTACCTTAATCCCTCCATGGCTATCAAACAAACCCAACATGTTGACTCTTTATGCCTCAAACTCCAACCCCAGAAACCGTCTTCTCTGCCTCACCCGCTGCTCCACAAAACCAGACACCAACACAGACAATGAAACAGACCAAAATTCGACCATCGAACCCAACTCAAATTCAAAAACCCTGAAACCTACATCGCCCATTTCAGATGAATCACTTTCTTCTTCTTTATTGTCATCACCATCTTCTTCTTCTTCTTCTAGAGGGTTGGTGTTTGGTTTGGGTCCCGCAAACTCATGGGACAGTGCAGAAATTGGGTCACCAGTTGTGAAAAGGTTCCTCAGCGATGAGGAAGAGAGGTGGTACATGTGGTACTATGGAAGGTCTAATGGAAACCCGGCTTCCGACACGATAGGCTTAGCGGTTTCGAGAAATGGAATTCACTGGGAGAGAGGCGGAGGAGCTACTGGATCGAGCGGGGAGGCGGGTTCCGTGATGAATTGTAGTAAGGATTGGTGGGCATTTGATACTGAGAGCATTAGGCCTTGTGAGGTGGTGGTCATGTCCAGCACTAAGGTTCGAGCTGCCAGTGCTGTTTACTGGCTTTACTACACCGGATACAGTTTTGAGAAGGCAGAGTTTTCTGATAATACTTTGGAATTCAATTTGGAAAACCCAGAAAGGTTTTGTATTGATAGAGTAGAGAAGATTTCGAAGTCTTTGCCAGGTTTGGCAATTAGTCAGGATGGGAGGCACTGGGCTAGAATTGAAGGTGAGCATCATAGCGGAGCTCTGTTTGATGTGGGGTCTGAAAGAGAGTGGGATTCTCCGTTTATTGCAGCCCCGCAGGTTGTGTTTCATGGAAGTGGTGATCTTAGAATGTATTACCATTCGTTTGATCTGGAAAATGGGGGATTTGGTATCGGAATGGCGAGGTCGAGGGATGGGATTAGGTGGGTGAAGTTGGGGAAGATAATCGGAGAAGGAGGAAGCGATTCTTTTGATGAGCTTGGGGTGATGAACGCGCGTGTAGTGAGAAACCGGAAAGATGGAAAGTATGTGATGGCATATGAAGGTGTTGCTGCTGATGGGGGGAGGAGCATCGGGTTGGCTGTGTCTTCAACTGGCTTGAAGGATTGGAGGAGGCTTCAAGATGAGGCGGCTCTAATGCCGTCGGTGGAAGATGGATGGGATAATGGAGGAGTAGGATCCCCATGCCTTGTTCAAATGGATGGGGATGTAGATGAGTGGAGGTTGTATTACAGAGGAGTTGGAAATGGGGGAAGAACTGGGATTGGAATGGCAGTTTCTCAAGGAAGCGATATTCGAAGTTTTACAAGATGGACAGGATTTCATTTATAAGATGGGTATATTTTTCTCTTCATATTTATGTCATTATCAATCTAATTGCAATATGCATACAGAGGTTTGATGGAAGAGAATTCTTTGAATTGTTAGTTTTTGTGAACATGAGCTCTGAAGTTAATTCCATTTCCACTGAAATTCTGATTTACTCTTACAGTGATTCTAAATATCAATCCTTACAACAGATATACAGCATGGTCAGAAATTGAGAGCCTGAATATGATAAATATTATTTAGAAATAAGGGACAAATACATTTTACCCTTTTGGAAGTTGCATCACTTTTTTTCTTCTTTTTTTTTTTTTTTTTTTTTGCATCCAATATTTAAAAATTGGTGATGTATCTCAACCAAGTTTCAGAAATTTTCAATATAACCCAGTTAGCCATTTTCGTCTTCTCTAATAGAAAATGACCCACGTACGATGCATATGTGTTTTTAGCTGCAAATGTCCCCAAATTGCCCCCAAGTTCACGCGTTGAATTCTCAAAATGTCTCTCTTTTTTCAAGGAAAAAAAAAAAAAAAGAGGGTGGCTACATCCATCCATGTTTCAACCATATGAGATGGTCAAGTTATTCCTAAATCCTTTGGTGGTGGTTTCGACTACCCTCATTTGGTCTCTTGTAGTGGCTCATCACCACCATCTGGGTCATATAAGGGTGGTTATAGCTACAACTTTCTTTTTTTTTTTAATAAAAATAAAAAAATAAAATAAAAATAAAATAAAAAAGATAAGAAGAGAAAAATTGGGGCATTTTAATCTTTTTCATCTCCTAAAAACACAAGTGCATTGCATGTGAGCCTTCTTCCATCAAAGAAGACGGAAATTGTTAACGTAGTGGTTACATTGAAAATTTCAAAAACTTTGTAAGAATATATTGTTAATTTTTAAACATCGAAGGAAAAATAAAAAAAAATTATTGCAACTTCGTGAGAGAATTTTCCTAGAAATAATCTTTTTTTTTTTGGTCTTAATTCTCCAACGTATAAACTGCAGCAGTGACCTTTTACAAGGTAAGTTGTGAAGGCAACATGCGAGAGTTAAGCCCATCAGCCCATGTTTATTTTTATGCCTTCAGTCTCAGGATCTGGGCCCTAATGCACTATGTGATTGGGCTAGGTCTGAACTCTGAGAGTTCAGCCCGCACTATGTGATGGGCTGAACTCTCACATAGCCCCATCAGCTCTATGTGGAAGGCCGATTTTAATAACCGCCCACCCATAACCACACGAGTAGACAGTTTTTTTTTACTAATCAACATCCACTTTGCATTTTAGGCTCTTTTTAAGGCTTTTTTTTATTATTTTTTTTTTATTTTTAACTATACACTTAATTTATATGGGCATGTTTTTTAAAACAAGCTTTTTATGAGTTTTTTAGACTTTTAGAAGGCACTTTCTCTAGACAAAACACCGACCTTTTTGGATTAAATCTCGAAAAGACGTTTATATATATATATATATATATATATATATATATATATATATATATAGGTATAGTAGATACAATATCCGCTTGCATGAGGTTAAGGGTTGAAAATTTGCCTATAACCCAAAGAGACAGGTGGATAGTAGATGTGTGACTGTTTTTAACCGCTGCTTGAACACCCTGTATGGGAACCCATAAAAAAAAAAAAAAAAAAAAAAAAAAAATCTTTTAGAGGAGGATAAGAAATTAATTTTGAAGGAGATATTTACATAAAACGGGTGCAATTAATTTGTCAAATGGATTTTTAAAAGGGAGTAGGATCTCACTAATTTACGATAAAAATTTAAAATTGATACATTTAATTGTATACATAAAATCAATGTAAGCACGAGAATGTTATACAATCAAAGACATTAACCTATATATTTGTCTCTTTCGTGGAAGAAGCATGGGTTCGTTATTCTGTAGCACCAGCAAGGCAGCAACTAGCCCTGACTTGGCTGTAACTTCATATTTTAATTTTAAAAAGAAAGCATATATTATATATTATTTGTATCCTTATAAATTATAAAGAGTACAGAGGAAAGCAAACGTGGAATGATAATTGGGATATTCTAAGTTGTATTAATAATTAGTCCCAATCAATGCAGCCATTTTCTGTATCAAAATAATGTCCCACTATTTTACTCGTCTTTTTTTTTTTTTTTTTTTTTTATAAAAGTTGGCACGTCGAATGGTCGCGATCTGGATGCGCTCAAGTTGAATTGCAGATCGTACGTAGCTTCGGAGGTACTTTCTACTTACTATTCAACATCTAGCAAAGTGGCCAATAAAATATAGGAAAATATATATATATATATATATATATATATAAAATCAGTCTGTGATTTCACTCAAAGTATCCCAATATGTATATATTCGATCGTCAATACTTTGAGTCTAAACCTGTTCATCTAACATTTTGAGTAAGGTATATGCAAGGGAGGTCGGTGTCTTGGGGATCCGGCTTGCCTGCGGTAGTTTTTTGCTATTGCATGCATGCTGCAGTGGAAAACGTTTTCCACTACAGTATGCCATTTTAATAATAAAAAATTTATTAAAAATTAAAAATTATTAAAAACTAAAAAAAAATAAAAAATATTAATTTGTTTTTCATATTTTTGTTTTTAATATTTTTGTTTTTTAATAATTTTTAATTTTTAATAAATTTTTTAAAGCAACATTTTTTAAGTGAAAAATGATACCGTTTTCCACTATAGCGTGCCCTCTTAATAATAAAAAATTTATTAAGACTTCAAAATTAATATATATATATATATATATATTAAAAACAAAAAAAAAAAGAAAAAACAAAACAAAAGGGGTTGCCGATTGGCTAACGGGGTGGCCGGCCACCCATATTAAAGCACACGGTAGTGAAAACTACTGTATGCGTGCTATGGTGGAACTACAACATGCCCTCTTAATAATAAAAAAAATTATTAAAACTTAAAAATAATAAAATAATTATTAAAAAGCAAAAAAATTAAAAACTAACAAAAAAAAAAAAAAAAAAAAAGTTGGTCGGCCACCCCATATTAATTTTTTTTTTGGTTTAACTTTTAAGTTTTAATAAATTTTTTATTATTTAGTTTTTAAATCAACGTTTTTTAAGTGAAAAAGGGTACCGTTTAATGGAAAACGGTATCGTTTTCTACTATAGCATGCATGCAGTAGTTTTCACTACCGCATGCAAGCCAGATCCGTGTCCTGGCTCCCAAAAGAGTCCTTGAGATATAAATAGAGTAATCCTACATGTATATTAAATGTCTATCAAATGTCCAGAAAATAAATAAGGTGACTTTTAAAACTATTATTGGGCGTGTGATTGATCAAATAATTATTTTGATCAAATGGTGATTTTAAAAGTCACCTTATTTTTTTATGGACACTTGATGGACCCTTAACGTACATGTAGAATTATCTATATAAACATTGGCTATAAAATTTTATATGTGGTAAGCAAAAAATACAAATAAGTTTGTGCATTTAACTTTTGTACAAAATTTTAATGAAAATCGTCATATGTCACATCAATATCAATCCTATTATGACACATGTCAGTTACAATAAAAAATCAAAACTTATAAAAAAAAAATGTATAAATATAAAATATAAATATATAAAAAATAAAAAAAATAAAAAAAATAAAAAAAAAAAAAAATAGAAGAAGAAGAAGAAGAAGAAAGAAAGAAAGAAAGAAGAAGAGAGAGGGTATGTAGTGAGCCATCTCCTTTGGCCAAATGAGAGGTGGCCAAACCACTCCCAATGACCATAGGATGACATGTGTCATAATATTGTTAGAGCTAACATAACACACTTTCGATTTGTCCAAATTTTAGACCAAAGTTGGATGAAGGGACCTACAATGATTTTTGCTTTCGGTAATGAGTTTCCAAGTCAATTTTTATACCCTAAGTATCAAATCGCAAATGAGTAAAATCAGAATGATTGATTTTATATTTTTCTATAAATTATAATATTCACATGTCAAATCTATCACATGTCAATGAAGACCAATATGTTGAGCATATATTTTCTTTTTCTTTTGTATTTTATTTGAGGAAAACCAAAGAAGACTTTATTTTAGTTGGTAATCATGAAGAATAAATTATTCCAGATTCCATCTTGAAATGTTCAAAAAAACAAATAAATAAATAAATAAAAAGGTAAAATGCATATAAGAAAATTATAACTTTTATTACAAATTAACATGACATTTAACATGGCATTTGTCACGTCAATCACTAAAATACATATTATCACTTAATAGTCTATGTTATATTTATTACGCTTATAAATTGATATGGCAGTCTAAACGACATTTATTAGCTAATAAATTACAAACCAACACATAGTAATTCCGTGATTCTCATTTTATATAATATATACTTATATTAAAATTATATTACCCTAAACATTTTTCAAAAAGATATGATAAAAGATTACGAAAGATATCGTTCATAATTTTTTTTTTTTTTTTTTTTTTTATGCCACCGCACCTCACACAAAGACAAACTAGTGGACGGTCATATAATAAGATATCATGAACGACGAATAGGAAAAAAGAAAAGAAGATACCATGTAATCGTGCACATGCAAACGATGATGAAACAATGATTGTCCAATAAAATTAAAATAGTTTATAAAATTGGTGTTTAACTCGTGTACACTTCTTTTATTTTTTAATTTTTTGTTGGGAAGGAAAAAAAATTAAATTACACGAATAAAAAATTAAATTCATCATAAATTAATGGAATATTCCAAATCGCGATCGAGCTTAATAAATCATTTCTTTTAGAGAGTAATTTTTACATTGACATGCCCACCAAGTAGATATGAACTTAATGCGATTCCTTTTTGTTTCATTTCACTATTGCATGAGTATTTATACAATTCTGTTAAACCAACAGAGCTTTTAAAATAAAAAAATTTCCATCCAATTTGCTAATTGAAAAATAATATTTGAAGAAAGTAAATGATAAAATAATTTTGCTAGAATTTGTATTAAAAAATGAATAACTAAAATATAAATAAAAAAAAAAAAGAAAAAAAAAAAAAGAAGAAATATTTTAAGCAGCTTAAATAAGTCTTATGGCCAGAAATGCTCCTAGAAATTTTGGTGAATATGACAGCCGTGGCCCGCGATTTGATACCTTAAAAATGATGTCAATCTACAAATAATCGCATTAAAAAAATATCCACATGATAAAAATACGAATATCCAATTGGCATTTCTCTAATAACTTAAAATAGAAGGAATGAAAAGCGAAGCAACGGCTGAGAGTGGCTGGGTCTGGGCAGTGGGTACGACTGTCGTGGGAAATTCAAATTTGAAGGCCGAGAATCTGACTCAAATCAGTGGCCGGCAGGACGACTCGGTTTGGTTTCCGTGGAGGGACTGTTGTTGACTGAAAGATAGGGATTTATTAGGTGCTCACGTGGTTCGATCTTCTCATGGAAATGGGAATGGGACTGTCTGATGTATTGTCGTTTACAACCATTCTTCACGTTCTTAGAAGAGACAAATTAATCGTTAAAACTATTCTTTTGACTTTACATATGTAGAAGAAACAAATTATTGGAACCAAAATTTTAATCGTTTTATTATCTGCCAAAGCAAAGGAGATTAAAATAACAATCATCAATAAGTTTACGGTACGGTAAAAGATTGTTTATTACTGAAATTCTAATTAATTATACACGTAGTGCATATCAAATCAGAACAACAGCTAAAAACTTGATGTCATCTTGGTAACAACTAAAGCCATATCTCTTCACCTTCATTAGAACTACATAAAATATCACAATCTTGTCGACCAGCAAGAATGATGAGATATGACGTGTAAAAAGCTTGGTGGATCATTTGTGAAAAGTAAAAAATATGCCGGTTGGCAACAATAAAGGAGACTATACAAATACAATAGTAAAATAAGTAAGGATAACCAATTAAAGATGTTGGTTTTAGTAAAAAAAAAAAAAAAATGATATCTTGTACGAAAACTTATCTCTACAAAAAGTAGTTCTCTTGAGTGTTTTTTGTAATTAGTATCAGAGCCTTTGAGCATGGTGAAGGCAAGGTGGATTTTACTTTATTTGACAAACCTAAGGAAGCTAGATAGAAGAAAAAATATATTGAAATTGAAAGAAAGGAAATTTGAAACTTTTTTATTTCTTGATGATAATATACACTGATATATATATATATACACTGCTAATGCATGTATGTTTACAAGGCAATCCCATGTTTGTGGGATTGTTAATTACAGAAAATAACTAATGATTACAAATGCGCATATTGTCTTGTATGCAAAATCCTTTGATGAGCATGATTATCATTTTATGTGCAGCCTTGCTTCCCATGTTCTGTATAATTGACTTGTTGTGCATTCCTTTTTGCAAGTTGTCAAATGCTCTGATGAGAACTTCCCTTGTTGGTTGGAGATCTTTCTTTGTTGGGTGTCCTGATTTTCCCTTAGCATAGCTTGACATCTTAACTGCTATGGAATGATTTTTGCGATTGATAATGGAGTGAATTGCGGGTTTATGATTGACAGTGACTTGTTTAGGAAGTATTGCCTTAGCGTCCATGTGAGGAGAATTAGTGGCTGATAGCTAAACAGAAATTCGGTATATTCATATTGGCCTAATCCAAATAGGAATTACGTCACTTTTTCGAAAAATATTACATACTCTCATCTTAGCAGTGGTCTTATACAAATGCTTTAGTGACCCTCTTAAGGCTATTATTGGAGAAATTCAATATAATCTTGTTAATGGAGTAGTTTGGTTTAACATTAAACCAAGATATTTGATCTCAATTAATGATCTTACTCTGGAAGACACAATAGGATAAGAACTAAAATAAAAGGGTATAGACATGAAATCAAGTTCTCGTGATCTATCAATCCATTGGAAAACAACCCATGAATTGACCAAATGTAACAAAAAAAAAAAAAACCTATCATTCTATTTCTATCTCCTCCCAATAAAGACAGAACAAAGAAATCCTTGAGAAATAATAGATAAATGGAATAGGGAAAGTGTGTAGTTAAAATAGAGTGTGATATAGGTGTTTTGAAAAAGTAGATTGCTAAAATATATGACAAAAAAAGAAGTGATTTTTTTAGCTAAAATTGAGAGAATTTCCTGAGTTGGAATTAATCTCTCTACTTTTTCAAAGCACTTACACCACTCTATTTTAGCGGTGTACTTTTACTATTCCATTTAAATATTCGTTTTCATATACATATATATATATATATATATATATATATATATATATATATATATATATATATATATATAGAGAGAGAGAGAGAGAGAGAGAGAGAGATTTGTTCTTTGTTACGAATGAAGAGAAGTATTATGTGATACAAACAAGAGAGGAGACACTTGAGTAGTGAAAAAGGCAGAGGGAGGAGTGAGAAACAATAAATTTTCACAACATTTTGCTAAAAAATGTTGCCTTTAGATAATCTGAACAATGTGTTGGAGGCAAATTTTGGTTCATATTAGCTAAATTTAGACAACTTGAAGGTTTTAGCTAAGTTGCTGGAGATGGATGTTCTTCAAGCATTCTCATCTCGCTAGTTAAATGTTATTTTGATTAGTCGGAATGTTAAAATGAGAGCAAAAAGGAGTTGCATCTGGTTCAACAATTTCATTTTATCTTCCTTCAGCGTTTTTTTTTTTCTTACCAAAAATAAAGAAATCGTTGAAACCCACTCAAACCCATCTCACTTCCTCTAGCACTTGACTTTTCACTATCGTCTCTTAGACTAGGCCATGGGTTTGCTCTCAATCTCACCCTTTTCTTCAACTACCTCCCTATCACTACAAAAAATACCGCAGTTCGTCGCGTGTTTATAGTACCGGTTACTGTAGACACGAGGCCAAATAGTCACGTGTCTTGATGATAGCGTGGCTATTTGTAAAAGCAAAACAAGTGGCCGCGTGGAGTGATTACACGTGTCCATATGGCCACGTGTATTAAATCCATACGGCCACGTGTGTTAATACACGTGTCCAATCGGCCACGAGTATTTACTACACGTGGTTGTATGGCCTCATGCATTATGTTACGTGGCTATTTGGTTTTTAATCAAATATATATTTAAAATAAAATAAAAAATTAGTTAGAGTTTTGTACACTATGCATAATAATGTTACTATATACATGCATAATTTTGTCGTTTTATACACTGCATATAAATCATTGTATTTTTTTTTTTAAAAAAAAAAGGAAAAATATCTTATTTTTTTAACTATATACATTCATAATGACTTTTATATACCCTAACCTTAGGGTTTATGGCTATATGTAATAAATGCACTTATTTTTATGGTTTCGTACTATATATAAATAGTATACTTATGGTTTAGTCCCTTATATAGTACATACACTTAGGGTTAGGGTTTATAGCTATATATAGTACTATATATACATATACACTTAGGGTTAGGGTTTATAGCTATATGTAGTACATACACTTAGGGTTAGGGTTTATGGCTATATGTAGTATATAATACATGGGGTTAGGGTATATGGGCTATGTGCAATATGTTTATAGTATACTTACAGTTTACGTGCTGAGTTCTTTATATATGGTATACTTATAAGTAAACTCTAACCCTAATTAGGGCTAGCGCTTATATTTATGGACGCACTACAAATAAGTTTTGCCTTATTTTATACTTTAGCAGTTTAATACTAATTTGCATATTGTACTATATGCATATGCATATTATACAAAACTAAACCTAATTTGGTGTTAAATTATTACTATATATATATACTCTCTCTCTCTCTCTCTCTCTCTCTCTCTCTCTCTCTCTCTCTCTATATATATATATATATATATATATATATATATATATATATATATATATAAAACACCAAATTAAGCTGATGGTATGTTTATGAAACTAATTGTTTTATTTATTTAAATTAAACTTAAGATTAAGTTTTTGTTGAACTTATAAAATTAATGCTTAAATTGAATGTGCGGAAGGAGTTTTATCTACCTGTATTCGTGGATGAGCACAAGGCACAACACGAAGCATGGGCTGATATTGGTCGTAAGCACCGCTCGTGGAAGTCGAAGTTTAGAACCAAGCTTTGTATTTGAGACGGTGACACACCCGAGATTATATGTGCGAGAGTGCCGAAGAAAGTTTTTGAGAAGTATGACCCAGCAAATGTGGAGGAGCTGCTGAGAGAGTGGTGCACAGAGCAAAAAATGGTACGTAGTTCTTTGATTGTATTACTATAATGTTGTGTATTTTTAATAACAGTTCTATTAATTTACTTAATAAATGCTTACATTTTTATGAAATGTTCAATGCGTAGGCGACTTGCGAACGAATGAAGTGGTTGCGGGAGCAGAATGACCTCCCCCATTGTTTGGGATCCAAAAGTTATGCCAGATTTAATTACGATGAGGTATGAACTAATATATGTATATGTTAAGTTCCTTATATTTGTGCCTAATTGTTTATATTTACATTAAATAAATATTACTGTTTGTTATATATTTAAACTAGATGGCGACAGACATCTACATCTGGCACGCCCCCTACTCGTGCTGAGTCGTTTGTGAGGACGCACACAAGAAATGACGGCACTTACCTGGATGAACATACACGGGTCCTATGCGTATGCTACTAATCTATTTTACTAATATTTATAACTTATTCGTGTGATAAAGTATGTATTCAATACATGTGTATTTTATATTGACGACGTACATGAGAGGATGACGTAGGATTTATCCAATGATCCTCCCGCCATGCAGAGCATCTCAGGAGACACGGTGCGTTGGGCACCGAACGACGCGTACGAGCAGATGGTTGGGAGGTCTAAGTTCGCAGGGAGGGTTCGGCAAGTTGGGCCGAACGTTACTCCTGTTCGTGGGACGTGTTTCTCGTACATGGTTCGCTCACAAGGGGGACCATCTAAGGGCACATCTCGGGATTGGGCCGAACATGCCCGGAAGATGGCAGAAATGGAGACGATGCTACAGGCACATAGAGAGATGAATAACGCCTTGGAGCAGCGCATGCGACAATTCGAGGCCATGGAGCAGCGCATGCGACAATTCGAGGCCTTCATGATCTCTTTGGGACAATCACATTTATGCCCTGGTACTCAGCAGTCTTCACCTGCAAACAACGGTAATACGTCGTCTGTCAGTAGTGCATCTGCATGTATAATTCATATTGTGTATACGACAAAATTATTTTTAATTTATTAGATTACTTGTTTAAAATTGCATATAATTTATATACTTTAATTGTTTTTATAACTTGCAGGTAATGCGACAACGATTGGTCCGTTATCGCCTATTGGACGACGGCTGAGCCAGCACTCTCCTGTCGGGACACCATCACCTGCTACACCATTCCTTGCGTAGCAATCGCCGGTTGGCGAGTACACGCCTGGGACGGTACCTCGTGATCTGTAAGGACACTCTGCAGATTTGTAGATATTTTGTGTAATCTTTTTTTATTATTACCAAACACGTTTATTAGTATATTGTTGTGTTTATTTGTGTAGTTAACGAACACGTTATTAATTATTGATTTAAGTAATTTGATTTTGTCATATTTTTGGGTAAAATAGATTCTATGATATTTTTGGACGGAAATTTTTTTTTTTTTTTTTTTTTAAAAAAATTAAATTAAAAAAGAAATGAACAATAAAAAATAAATTAACAAAACAAAAATAAATTAACATAAAAAAAAAAATTCACAAAAATTTAATTAAATTAAAAAAGAAATTAACAAAAGAAATTAAAAAATTAATTTTTAACAGTCAGCCACGTGTATATCAGTACACATGGCTGACAGTTAGCCACGTGTACAAAAAATACACGTGGCTGACTGTCAGCCACATGCACTCATAAGAGCGTGGCACACGGGTAGCCACGTGTACTGATATTCACGTGGCCACTGTGCCACGTGTATTCAGATACACGTGATTAATTGTACAGTTCGCTACAACCGGGTCTACCACACCCCGAACACGTGGCCAAACCCTCCTGCCATTTCTCCTCATTCAAGCCCCCAAACCCTCCGCCCTAAGCCTTCATTCACAACTACACAGCCGCTCCGAACTCCCTAGCCCTCGGCGTGGCCTTCAAAACCCAGCAACAAGAGCAATCCCATGCCACTTTCAAACTCTTGGAAGGGTCGTCACAGAGCGCCATGAGAGGCACCAAGGCCTATGCCATGGGGCTTATGCTCAAGCCCAAGGAGAGAACCACATTCGCTGGGAGCAACATTGATGACTTCGTGGCCGACGCTGGTCAATTGTTGCTCTTGGACGCCATGGAGAGATACCAAATGAGATAAAAAGCCTAGGAAGAGGGAGAGAGAAATGTCTAAATAATAATAATAAATAAATAAATAAATAAAAAACAAGAGAGAAAAGAGAAATAATTAAAAATAAAATTAGGGTTAAGAGGAATGCTACATATTATCTCCTTATCCTCCCAAAATTGATGTGGCTTTTAAAATCACCATTGAATTTATGATAGATCATTGTTAGATTTTGATCCAATGGTGATTTTAAGAGCCACATCAATTTTGTGAGGACAAAGAGATGATATGTAGCATTCCTCGTTTGATAATGGGTCTTACCACAAGTACTAAAAAAGTCATTAACCCAAAAAATAATGCAATGATCTACTATGTCAACCCACAAGTGATGAGACATTGTAGCATAAATACATTTTGCATTTGCTTTACATAAGCTGATGGGGTGGATTTTGGAGATCCAGCTTAAGTGCTGTAAAATAGAAGTACATAATATCTGCTATTGAAAACTGGGCGATGAAAATTGAATGGCAAAAATTTTAAAGCAGATGACATCGTCTTTTAAAGAAACTAACAGATTCATTTAAACGGTACTAACGTTCAATTCTAAAGGCGATATGCGGACTCCCTACCCCTGAGAAAGTTGTACATTTAAACCCAAAATACATGAGCCATTAGCAATGCACCAAGACAACAAAACTCTAAAGGCTAGGTTTGGTCCGTAGAATGACCATTATATAATTTATATCAGAAAAAAGAAATAACTGCTATTAAAAATTGAAGAAAGTGAAATGAAATAATCTTGAAATAACCATTCTCATGACCCGTGAGAGTGGCTATTCCTTAAATTGAGAGGAATAGTCATTCCCTCATGAACATTTCAAATGTAGAGTATATGTATACATTAACACCAAAGCTATTTTATTCTACATTCTTCCATTCTTAATAAAACTATTTTTTTTTTCTTTTTTTCTTTTTAATAAAATAGTCATTTTGCTCGCTAAACATATTTGCCCATAAGACACTCCAATGTTAAGTCAAGTCACCAAATAAGTCAGCCTCAGGAACGAGCGATCATTCCACCAGAGAAACTGAGAGCAACAAGAATTGTGTACTTAAAGTTCTAAGGCAGAAGGACGGATTGGACCCATTGGTATAACTAAAGTAAATTAGCGAAGAAATTTTGAGTGTTTGACTTTCAGGCTTTTTAAATAGCTAGCCGATCGGACTCATAAAAAAGGAGTGCCCATAGGGCTGCCAAAAGCACGATGGTGGGGCACTTACCTATTTATTACTCTCTTAAGGCCGTCTAACTTTCAAGCCGAATCTAGATGCTACAAATTTCTAGAACATCAAGTACGACCCTAACGACCCAAAAAAATAAGTACTACACTAAATAATTACTACATAATACACAGAGTACTAATAAAAGATATGTTAACTTACAAATGCTAAACACAATAGAAGCAAATCAACTGCAATACCAAGAATGATAGTCCTCAAATATTTGGTATTCATCTTTGTTTTTTGCATGAATAATTGTCACCTACAAAATTGAAAAACCAGGAATATATGCATTCCCCAGGCATATCATGCATGGAAGTACAAACAGCGCAGTAGAATAAAAGTTATGTTACTTGGAAAGAAAGAAAGAAAGAAAAAGAAATCAGATTCTACTGCGCTGTTTGTACTTCAATGCATGATATGCAATCTGATGAAAGTTAGGTCCAACACCATTCCTCAACCCTAAGTCAAGGGTTCATCAGAGTGATTCAAGGCATTTGTTTTTCCATTTAAGCTTGATTTAAAAAAGAAGAGCAACCTACAAACCGTAGCAGAAATCTTTGCTGACATCTGCAATCTGATTCAATTAGTTCCTAACTTTTAACCATCCTTCCACGACTCACACTCCATGAAAGGTAGGTCAAACATCATTCCTCAACCCTAAGTCTCATCAGAATGATTCGAGGCACAAACAAGTTGGAACTTCTAAACCATTGCTTATGAATTTAAGCTTTAAAAAAACGATTAGTTGCCACAATCCTTTAAATATCCAGAACATGCATGTCCATATCATTGATCATCACCAACACAAATTTGTCAATTAGCTAAAAGTATGTCCATGCAGTATACAATTTAACAAGTAAAATGAAAGTGAATAACAGAGATTTTATAAATACAATTTTTTTTTTTTTTATTGATTTAAATAATGATTTTAATAACAGGGGAAAAGAAATATCATCTATCTTGTACTAATCATATTAATTTTGGTCACAGTTTCAAATGACATAAAGTAAGTACACTTTTCAAAAAAAATTAATACATTTGACAAATGAAACTTCAACTGGAGCAAATTGTCATTTTCATTAAAAAAAATTATAATCTCTTAATTAACAAAATTTAAAGGGAAAAATAAAAAGGGACTATATAATAAAAGGACAAAATGTAATTGCCACATTGAGACGTGGCATAGCATGATGTATAAGACCAAGCTTTTGTTAAATTACATATTCAAAAACAAAGGCAGAATTATCATTTTGCAAGCTTCATCCCATCAAAACAGGTTAGTTTCGGGCCTTAAGATGTTGCAAGTATGATGTGATCCATCCAGAATAAATGGTTCCAGAAACCTCTGTCCTTAACAAAAAGCACATGTATTAAGCTATTTCTAATTGTAAATGGTCTAGTGCTCCAGAAGATTTGACTTGAACATAGCCATGCATGATGCAACAAATTCAGAGTGTGTGAATTTGGCATGTGATGCTTGTTGCACAATTTGTTCATAATTTCAAGCAAGAGAAAACCAAAATAAGCAAATCAAAGTTTGCTTCCCCCTATATGTATCTTGTCCTTCTGTCAATTTTATTCTCTCTTTCCAGCAATTAACTATAAAAGTCTTCTCTCACTACGAGAAAAGAAAAAGAGAAGAGAAGAGTAAAAGAACCAAGTTGATATTGGTTTCAAACTAACTTCTAGGGAATCACACTTGCCAGATAATAACTTGTTTATTATAATTCAGAAAAGATCTAGAGACATGTGAAACGTTTTTCATACCAACTAAGCAAAACATTATGCACATAATATATACTTCTTCTTAGTTGAATCAAGAGGCAAGTTTTTAACTAAAACAGACTGATCTATCCCAGTCAACCCAAACTAAGGTCTTGCCTTGGCCATTTGACAGGTAGAGAAGCACCCAATATTATCAATGTGAAGAGGGCTACCAAAATCATAGGAAGAATAGCAGATAGGGTTAGCTAAAAGATGACCACGAAAAAAATAAGGAATTTTCTTATTCCCCTTAACATACAAGCAATGTTTTAACAAATTTCTGGATGAACCCTAGCATTTTGACATTTTTTAATACCTTTTACAGAATCTAAAGTTTCAACAATATTTACCCTCTATGTAAAACATTGGAATGCACAAACTCTAAGTCAATGTTAGCTCGATACATAATAGAATGTTCTTTTACACTAGACTTTCAGGTTAAAAGAGATTAACAAGTAATAATCATGTATGCTTCAGAGGTCAATGATGTAATTGAATAGAACTTGCATTATGAAAGGGTTTATCTATAGATACAGAAAATCATGGGCAAATTTTCAAATAGCCCAAAAAGAAATTCTCCACTACATATAAAAGCCACACGAATGTAGCACCAACCAGTTTGTATTTGATTCTGCCATTGATATCAATCCAATTTCCTTTCAGCCCCCCTGTAGTCCTATAATGGACACAGCAGCAGTCACAAGGATCAGAACAGTTAATTCCCTTCCATCTTATTCTTTAGGGAGAATGATGAATGCAACATATCTAATCCAACCTCCATGGCTTTCTACACAACCACAAACACTTGCTCTTTATGCTTCTGGCACATCTTTGTGCAGTAACTTTCCAAGCCACCAAAGAGGTCCATGTCCTAAGTCTAGAAACAGCACATTGTTTCTCACTCAGTGCTCTACAAAACCAGGCATTGACAGCAACAACGCAACGAATAAGAATCCTGCCATTGAACGGGATTCAAGTTCAAAATCTCAACATTTGGCAACTCCCATGCCAAATCAAGCACTCACATCTACTTGTTCAAGAGGTCTGGTGCTTGGCTTGGGTCCAAAAAATTCCTGGGATGGTACAGAAATTGGCTCACCAGTTGTGAAAAGATTCATAGGAGACAATGAGGAAAGGTGGTACATGTGGTACCATGGAAGGTCTGACGGTAGCAACACTTCCGATTCCATTGGATTAGCAGTTTCACGCAACGGAATCCATTGGGAAAGAGGAGCAGAACATGTTAGATCGTGTGGGGATGCAGGTTTGGTGATGAATTGCAGCAAGAATTGGTGGGCTTTTGACACAGAAAGCATTAGGCCTTCTGAGATGGTTATTATGTCCAGCCCAATGTACAGTGCTGTTTACTGGCTTTATTATACAGGATATAGTTCTGAAGAAGTTAACTTACCAGGGGATCTAAACATTTTAGAAAACCCAGAAAGAGTTCAGAGTGGAGACAAGAAAGATGAATGTCATAGAATTGGCAAAATTTCAAAGTCTCTGCCAGGCCTGGCATGTAGTCAGGATGGTAGGCATTGGGCCAGAATTGAAGGGGATCATCATAGCGGAGCCCTGTTAGATGTGGGATCTGACAAGGAGTGGGATTCTTTGTTTATTGCAGCACCTCAGGTTGTTGTGCACAGCAATGATGATCTCAGGATGTATTATCATTCATTTGATGTCGAAAATGGGCAGTTTGCTCTTGGAATTGCAAGGTCCAGAGATGGTATTAGATGGGTGAAGCTGGGGAAGATCATGGGAGGGGGGTCAGAAGGTTCTTTTGACGAGCTTGGGGTCAAGAATGCGTGTGTTGTGAGAAGCCGCAGAGAAGGAAACTATTTGATGGCATATGAGGGTGTTTCTGCAGATGGGATGAGGAGTATTGGGCTGGCAGTATCTCCAGATGGACTGAAGAATTGGAAGAGGCTTCAAGAAGACCCAGTTGTTAAGCCTTCAGAAAAAGATGGATGGGATAATAAAGGAGTGGGATCCCCATGTCTGGTTCAGATGGAAGGCAACGTAGATAAATGGAGATTGTATTATGTAGGTATTGGGCATGGTGGAATGACTGGGATCGGAATGGCAGTTTCAGAAGGCAGTAACATAAGAAATTTTAGAAGATGGGCAGGATCTCACTTGTAAGATAAATGTATAGTATTGGTGTATGTCAACATATCTCAATAATTGTTCAATCCAACTATTTTTCACTCAAAGATCATAACACACAAGTTGAATGTGTCAAATGCAGCTACAAAGCAAAGGTTGGTACTCTATCCCTTGACTACACTCCATCTCCATGTGTACTGAAAACTTTAGAAACACTTTCTAAGGTAAAGCATAAAATAGGATAGAAGGATCTAATGTCAAACAAAAGTTATATGTCAAATAATTTTACCAGACAACTAAAGAAACACCCAAAATTCTTCTGAAGCTCAGTTTTTTACTAGATTTGAATTTAAAGTCCAAGTACCATTGATGATTCTTTTATCAACCAGCATGGCTTTCCAACTAAGAAGGCCCCAAAAAATGACTAATTCATGTTCATAAAATTAAGGTTTCAAAGGTGCTGCAGGCACTGCATTACTCATAAACTCAAACAAGCATTCTGCCCCTAGTATTTGAAGTCAACCAATCCAATCCATAATTGGCAACCAACTCCATCTGGGGTCATTCGGCTGCTACCGACAGGATATCATATTTATCTCATTTGATTCAACCTACATTTTTTCCTGCCTTCCCTTGCCCACATACCACCCTAAAGGTGAATCAAGCTGCTCCTCCTTAATGCAGCAGTCATTACGCTTGACCAACCATTTTAGACTTCGAATGTCCTCCTATTTTGCCTCTACATCTTGTGAATGTTATTACTTTCTAGTTCTTCTTTGCACAACCACTCACCCATCTTAAATGTTTAATTTGAGCTACAAATTCTAAAAGCATGTCATTTCTTACTGCCAAGCAATTTTATCCTAAAGCAAAGATAACTCCATAATTACTCCGATTTTTTTTTGGTGAACAATAAACAATCGGAATTCCTACAGATTAACTTCTTCACTTAATCCATCCCATAATAATTATGTCCAAGGAAAAAAAAACCCCCACCTTTTCAATTGCAAACTCCTGTTGGATGACTTCGCTTTGCTGTTTTGTGAAGAGTATATGTAAAGACAACTGAAACAGTGACTTTGATTACCTCTTAGTCATGAATTTTCATTGTTCCTCATTCCACAATCATTGTTTCAGTGAATCTACTCATCTTTAAAACTTTTTTGACCTGACAAAGCAAAAAGATTATTGCAAAAAATCATCAACTGAAACAATTCAGTCCCTAGTTACTACTCCATGGACCTTGCGTATATCTATCTAATGCAAAAAGGATAATGACTCAATGCTGCACCTGCATATAATAATTATGTCCAAGGGGTCTCTCCGTCGTTCTCTCTTGCCTTTTCTTGGAGTTTCCTGGGTGGTGGGTTTAATTTTTTCGTTCTGTTGGAAGGGATGCTTTGCCTGTAGGGGTGTTGGTTTCGGCCTGATGGAGAGCCGGTTCTTTGTGGAGGCGAAGTCCTTCAGATTCTCGGTGGAAACAGGGTCTGCCGAGCTTCGGCTGGAGGAAAAGAGGAAAGGGTTTTCAGGCTCTGCTGTTTTCGGGTTGAGCTGCGCTGCGTGGATGTTGTCGAGGGTGGAAGAAGTTTTGGGTAATCTTGGGATCGAGGATTTCGTTAAATCCTTTAGGGAGGGGTCTAAGGAAACCATCACTCGGAGAGGTGAAAACAGGTCTGGGCGGCTCTTGGAGGTAGTTGTTTTCGACGGAGGCCAAAGAGGACGTATTCTCTTTCCTGAAGGTCGGGACGGGAGAGGGTGGAGCCGTGTTTCCAGGGAGCTGAGCAAAATTCTGGATTTTCTGGGAACCACGGTTGGGTCTTTGACTTCTGGCGGTCTACCTTCCTCTGGCGGTTTTCCGTCGGGCGTTAAGCTAGGGAAAGGAACAGGGCGTCCGTCGTTTGCGGAGGTGGTGAGTACAGCAGCAACCGTCTCAGGAAATAGGGTTGCGGCAAAGATTGATGGAGATTGGCCTTTGCCAGTCAGGTACGACGTGGAGAAGACGTAGCTGCGAGGAATGGAGATGGGGGCGGTCCGTCAGGTGAGAGATTGCTCCGTTCTGGAGGAGCAAGCGGTTGGCCCCTTGGGTATGGACCATAGTGTAGATGATCATTTCAGGTCTCGAGGTTGTGTCTGTAGACCGGCTGGCTTGTCTAGGGATTCAGCTGTTGAGGGTGACGTTTCTCTACAAGGGGATGGCGTGTTTGGAGTGTTCGAGAAGGTTTTTGAAATTCTGGGCCGCTTCTCCAAGGCGCTGGTTTGGGCCTGTGGCTTTTCGAAAAAGTTGGGCTCTAAGTCTTTGTTTGGGTTTAAACATAGGGTGGGTTTTGTGGCGGGCCGGGTGCTTAAGAGGGTTAAGTCTGTTTTTAAAGGGTTTCGGGCTAGGCTAAAGTGATTAAGCCCAATGCCAAGTTGGACGCTGTTTCGGGCCATAAGCTGTCTTCAGTTTTTGGTGTGATTTCGGGGCGGGGATCGGGTCCGGGGTGTCTTCAGCGTTCGGCGGAAGTCCATGGGAGCGCTCTTCGGCCGGACATGACGTCGGCGGCAGATCCTGGGGTGGATCTGGGTCTGTCACATTCTGGGGCTGGTTCTAGGGATCGGCAGCTCGTTCCAGTGGTCGAGTCCTTCAATCAGGCTACCGTTCTTCCCCCCCTTCCGGCACTGGTGTT
The DNA here is from genome assembly GCF_958979055.1 of Alnus glutinosa. Taxonomy (NCBI): domain Eukaryota; kingdom Viridiplantae; phylum Streptophyta; class Magnoliopsida; order Fagales; family Betulaceae; genus Alnus; species Alnus glutinosa. The sequence continues at coordinate 6,476,872 of NC_084886.1, read as the reverse complement.
GCGTCCTCCGGTGCTTCTGAGTGATCTTCCTTCTGGGGTGCGGTCTTCTATGGTTTCAAGTTTTTCCGGTTCAGGGCTCATCCATCGGCAGGCAGTGGTTCTTCCGTCGGCTGGCTCTATCTTGGTGAAGTCGGGCGTTGAGGAATTTCAGTATGGTGAGCCTGGTGCCTCGTCAGGCGGTGCTGGGCATGCTTCCGTCGACGTTGCTTCTAGTGCTCCTTCAGGATCTCTCCTTCGGCAGGCAGTGGTGCATTTGGATGCCCCCTGCCTTGGTAAGGAGTTTTGGTGGGGTTCCTCTTTTTGGGAAGTTTGGAGGTCCTCCCGGGGTTTCGGCTTCCATTCCCCCTTTTCAGTGGGTCTTGTTTCCTCAGTGGCCAAGGCCGTTCTCCTCTGTGTTTGGGTGCCCCCAGTTACCTGGTTTGTCATCTGGGGTCTTTGAGGTGGGGGAATCTTCAAAGGGGATTGATCCGAAGGAAAGCGTTGTTGTTTACCCTAAGGTAGTGAAAGATAGTAGGTCGTGTTTTCGCACGATGGGGGTTTCGTTTGTGGGATCTGATCAGAAGGGATTTCTGGATTTTTTGACTTTGATTGAGGATGAGCGCTATGACTCTGATTCCCCTCCTAAGAAGGTTAATGAGATAAAAAGGAAAAAGGGGAAAAGAGAGGTCAAGAATCTAGAATGTTCTATTAATTTCGATGCTAGGGGAGTGGGTTCTAGCCGGGTTAGGGGCAAGAAGTTGGGGGTTTGATGTAGAATTTCTTCTTTTGGGTTTTTCGGGTGTTCTTTTTTTTTTTTTTTTTTTTTTTTTTTTTTTTTTTTTTGTAGTGGTGTCCTTTTTGTATACTTCATGTATGCTTAGGGGCGCATTTTTCGCTTTTTAATGCTATTTTGTTTATTACCTATCAAAAATAAAATTATGTCCAAGGAACAAAAAACCCCCGACCTTTTCAATTGCAAACTCCTGTTGGATGACATCGCTTTGCTGTTTTGTGAAGAGTATATGTAAAGACAACTGAAACAGTGACTTTGATTACCTCTTAGTCATGAATTTTCATTGTTCCTCATTCCACAATCATTGTTTCAGTGAATCTACTCATCTTTGAAACTTTTTTGACCTGACAAAGCAATAAGATTATTGCAAAACATCATCAACTGAAACAATTCAGTCCCTAGTTACTACTCCTGTACTCCATGGACGTTGCGTATATCTATCTAATGCAAAAAGGATAATGACTCAATGCTGCACCTGCATATAAGCTTTTTTTCTTTTTCTTTTTTTTTTTCTTTTTTTTGTAACAGGACATCAACTTGTTTGTCCTCCAATATTTGCAATACTTCCGCAATATATCTTTACACCTGTAAACTCAGTCCGCACTGCTTCTTTGTAAACCCTCACCATCGAGCGTATCTAGAAATTAAAAAATAAAATTAGTGCAGTATGTGTCTTTCTTTTATTTGACAACTTCTTTACATTATTTATGAAATCAATTTTTTTTTTTTTATATAAGTAATAAAAATATATTAAAAAAAAAGAAAGAAAGCGTAATGCGCCTCTAAGTACACATGTAGTATACACAGGAACAACCAAACTAGCCCAAAAAAAGAAAGAAAACCAACAAACTCACTCAACCCTAAAACCCAAGACCCACATGAGGCATTCAACACTACATCATGTGAGCCTTCCCTTTCCAACGCTAAGAGGGTGCGCTTACATCACCGTAGGTAATGGAGCTTTTCAAGTTCAACAGCTCCCTCATACCTTTGGTCTTTTGGCGCGCAACCATAGTCTTCCGATGAATCTCCTCATCGAAATCAAAATTCCCAATGTGAAAACCCAATTTTGACCCCAAACACAATATCCAACAATCACAATGCAATAAATTATATCAACTAAAAAAATTAAAACTACTGTAGTGATAAAAATAATCAAACCAACAAGAACAGCCAAAACATCAACACATCAAACAACAAGGTTTTTGTTGACAAAGAGGAAACCCTTTGACACTCAAAGGTAAAACCTCTATGAGATAGCCAAACTCTGAACATCACTAAAAGAAGAACGATACACAAACATTGACACTTACCATGCATTTGTAATGCTAAGACACTCTATGTACAGACGAGCTCCTCACTCCCCTCCCTGCCTCCTCAGTAGCCTCCAGTTCCTCACTAGCCTATCTTCTTTTGGATTCCCTTGCCTGTTGAGTGTACATGTGTGAGTGTAAAAGGATCGAGTCCCACATTGAAAAAATGTGAGAAGTGTGAGTGGTTAATATAGCATAGTTAGGCTTAAATTCATAGGCTTAAGCTGTTGGGTTAAGTGGTGTCTCAACATGTTATATTATGGACTTACTAAAAAGACTCCACAATGTGGTATTAGAGCCGATGATGGTGTGCAGTATGGTGGAGTAGCGCATTCACGGACAAAGGTCACTGGAGTACGGATAAAAAAGTGCAAAGTGCGAGCATGGATGAGCGTCCTTGGAGTGAAGAGCAAAGGTTCATGGCATGGGCTTGACAAGACTTCTTGGAGTATGAACAAAAGGTGCAAGTTGTGAGCATGAATGATACGTTCAGATTTTCCTAGGGCTAGGTGGCACTACCGTAGCCACCAAGCAACCCCAAGCCGGCTGGAATAAGGAGTTTAATTCTCCATATATTATTTCCTTAAGTATTTAGTTTAATAAAGAATGTATTTTCCATTAGTTATTTCCTTCTTAGTTTATTTTCCTACATTGTGTTATGACGGCTAGACCTAATGGTTATGTCTTATGACCTAGCCGTCATCTATTTAAGTGTAATCCTACCCAAGGAATAAGCATGCTGAATATTATGAAAACTTAGACCTTTTTGGTTGTTTTGGAGATCAAGGTTCTCTCGAAGTAGCCATTGGAGATCACGGCTCTCTCGAAGTAGCCCATATCTTTTCTTTTGTTCCTTTTTATTATTTGATTGCATCAATGAACAAGGGCCTCTGGAGTAAGGAGCAAGGATTCATGGCACGGGGCACAAACGATGGTCCATGGAGTAGAAAGGTGCGTGGAGCGGGCAAAACCCACATAGCCCACAAGTGATCTTGGAAAGGGCCCATAAAATTGATAAAAAAAAGGCCTCTGTTTGAGGGGGAGTATAACAATGTGGTGATGGACTCACACATGAGAAGACTGTTGAGTATACATGTGTAAGTGTAAAAGGATTGAGTCCCACATTGAAAAAATATAAGAAGTGTGAGTGGTTAATATAACATAGTTGGGCCTAAACCCATAGGCTTAAGCTATTGGGTTGAGTGGTGTCTCAACATTCTATATTATAAGCTCAATAAATAGACTCCCCCGATGTATCAATCTCCCTAACATTACCGACCCACCGGTAGACTTCAGTTTGTTGAACAATGTTGCAGCAGCAACGTGGTTTGATTTCTATTCCAAGAACCTTCGCTTCAAAGCTTAGACCATGAAAGGATTCCTGGCACATAACCCTAAGCACCTTGTATTATGAACACAAAGACAGTGGTGCTTAGTACCAAACGACTCTCTGAACTCTTCTATATTCTTGAAAATCGTGCGGAAGAAAGCCTTTCAGTAAGAACCAAAATCAGCCTTTTAATGAAAATTTGATTTCAGTTTTGCATGGCGACGTCCAAGCATGAGATAAGTATGTCCAAACATGATTAGGGTTTAATGCCTAATCAAGCCACCATTTCCGGACATCATTGAACACAACATGGAACATGCACTCTTGGATCTCCATCATGTCCTGACATCAATATCCATGTTCAAACATCAGCTTTAATTATGAGCTCCCTAACCTTGCTCATGTGCGAACATGTTCCGTCCAGACATGTGTTCTCCATGTCCAGGCACCAGCTTCAATAAGCTTTAGTGATAATGCACCACAATAAGTGACACCAAGGACAATGTATCACTAATATCATGTGGTACTTTGAATCGTCACTCATGCACTTTTGTCCATGACATGTATCGATTTCATACTTAAGAGAGTGTAAGATGGAGAGAATCAACTCAACGCAGATAAAGCAGAATCACCAGCATCATGAGTTGTGTGAAAGTGTGTGATCCAATTCACAAGCAAAGTTAAGACCTTAACTTGATGAGGGCATAGGCTATGAAAGAAACCTCATGAGGAAGGTTGACAAGTATATCAAATCAAAAGTCAAACCTTATTCATACTAGGGCCTAGATACCCTCATCCAAACACTCCCCCTAAAACTTAGCACAAGTTACATCAATATCCTTTAGTGATTGTCTATTTCTGCAATGATTTAATCACTGACTATTTCTAACTCTTTCTTCATTTCCGTAGCAACAGACAACAAGTTTGGCACTTGTGCTCATGGGATATGAACATGGCTTCATCGAATTGCTTGACTTGAAGGCCCAAAAAGTAAGTCAGTTCCCCAATCATGCTCATTTCAAACTCTTTCTTCATTTCCGTAGCAAACTCATGAGCATGAGAATCAATTGTGGCCGAACACAATGTCATCCACATATATTTGCGGAATCAAAATTATTCCCCCATTTTCTAGTGAAGCAGGTCCGATCAACATGTCTTGAAGAAAACTCATGGTCTAAGAGATAGGGAATGAGCCTCTCATATCATGCTCAATGCGCTTGCTTTAGGCCATAGAGTGCATTCTTCAACTTACAGACATGATCTAGATGGTGCGGGTCAATGAATCCCTTTGGTTGAGCCACATAAGCTTCTTCTTGTAGAAGCTCATTCAGGAATGCAATCTTCACCACTCATTTGATACAACTTGAACTTCATGTGACATGCAATGGTCAAAAGAATTCGAATAGACTAATGGCGAGCAACTAGGGCAAACGTCTCGCCAAAATCAATACCCTCCACTTGAGTGTACCCCTGTTCCACCAAATGAGCCTTATTTCTCACAATCATACCATGTTCATCATATTTATTCTTGAAGATCCACTTAGTACCAATGATATTATGGTCATTAGGCTTAGGTACTAGGCTCCAAACATCATTCCGAGTGAACTAATAGAGTTCCTCCTCGTGCATTGCTTCCACCCAACTTTCATCATTCAACGCATCTTCTACCTTCTTAGGTTTAGGCGTAGATGGCAACACATGTGAGATACCTGATTGATCACTTGGCTTCTCAGTCTCTTTCCTTCATCCAGATCACCTAGAATGTTCTCCTTGGGATGATTCACTCTTTCTCGGGATGGAGGTTCTCTAGCAAGCATCTCGGGCTTCTCAGTGTCTGAACTCTCAGCCAAGTCTTTGTTGATTTCTTCCACAGGCACTTCCTCATCACAAGTTGCATCCGAAGAGTCATCATCCACCACCACATCTATGGATTTCATCATTTTCCAGTCCTCTTGTTGTAAACCTTGTATGCCCGACTTGATGAAGAATACCTCATAAAAATTCCTTCATCACTCTTACCGTCAAACTTACCAAGATGCTCCCTATCTCTCAGTATGTAGCACTTACTTCTTAACACATGGAAGTACTTGACAATGAGCACTTAGATAGACTATGTTGATAATATGACAAGCAGTGTTGACGGCTTCTCCCCAAAAATAATTGGCCAAATTCTTACAGTGCTTCATGGATTGAGCCATTTCCTGGATTACTCGATTCTTTCTTCCAACCACTCCATTCTGCTGAGTCATTGGGGCATAACTCTTGCATGATGCCATTCTCCTCACAAAAATCTGCAAAACTTACATTCTCCAATTCCTTGCCATGGTCACTTTGAATTCTCTTGATAAAATAGCCCTTCTCATTATGTATCTTCTTGAATAGAACTCTGGCTTGCTCAAAGGCCTCTAACTTCTATTAGGGTAAGATGACCCATGAGACTCTTAAGAAATCATCAACAATAACCATAATGTACTTCTTTCCCTATACTCTTCGTTCTTGATGGACCCATCAAATCCATGTTGAGTAACTCGAGAGGTCTAGAAGAGTGGATGAAATTTGTCTTCCTGTACTGGGACTTGATCTGCTTTCTTATCTAACACTGTCCACACACAGTCTTCTCTATCTTACCCAATTTTGGCGGTCCAAGGTCCTTAAAGTTGAGATGTCCCAAGCATTTGTGCCACAACTCCACTTCATCCAATTTTGCTTTATTGCAACTCCAGGTAGTGCTTGGCTCAACCCTATAACAGTTATCAATTGTCCTCAGTCCTCCCATGATCCATTCCCCTTTGCTGTTGAAAATATTGCACTCTTTCTTGGAGAACTGGACAACGAGATCATCATCACAAATCTGATTGATACTAAGCAAATTCGCCTTGAGACCCTTGGGTCTTGACATAGAGCACATCATGAAGTAGAGGAAGCCCTGGAATCTCAATTGTGCCCTTGCCCTTTACTCGTGACTGACATCACCAAAGGTTACATTGTCACCGTTGCACTTATCAATATATTTAAGGGTTAAATACCTTACACACTCTTGTGGTTTAAAAACTTTATTTTTTGCCCCCTCAATTTTCATTTTTATCATAGGAGAAACCTGTACTATGAGAAAAGACGGAAATGGTACTTCCGTTCATCTTTCCATCCTAAACTAACGTTCTACCATGTCATCCTACACCTGTCCCCAGAGCCATGTCAGCGCTGATATGGCTACTATATATATATATATATATATATATATATATATATATATATATATATATATATATATATTATTTTAATGACTTAAAAAAATAAATAAATTCTAGGGGTGGCTTTGGGCCACATAGGGGTGATTGGCCACCCCCATTTTGGCCAAGGGGGTAGCTGAGCCACCCCCAAGGCCAGTTTTGGGGGTGGCCGAAACCACCCCCATTTGGTTTGGGGAGCCACATTTGGCCTGGGGGTGGTTCGGCCACCCCCAAGAGCCAAAACCTATTTTCTTTTTCTTTTTTTTTCTTTCCACTTTTGCCTTGAAACCACCCCTAGACCAGCCGATATGGGGGTGGCCGAACCACCCCCATGGAAAAAAAAAAAAAGGAAAAAAAAGAAAAGGTTTTGGCCAAATGGGGGTGGCCGAACCACCCCCAAAACTAGCCACCCCTTTGACCAAAATGGGGGTGGATGTGGCTCAAAGGGGGAATTTTTTTTTTAAATAAAAAATATATATATAGTAGCCCCGTCAACGCTGACATGGCTCTAGGGATAGGTGTCGCACAGGTACGCCGACACGTGTAGGATAACATGGCGAGACGTTAGTTTAAGACGGAAAAATGAACGGAGGTACCGTTTCCGTCTTTTCCCATAGCATAGGTACCTCCTATGATGAAAATGAAAACTGAGGGAGCAAAAAATAAAGTTTTAAACCACAAGGGGGCAATTAGGTATTTAACCCTATATTCAAACGACTTATCCCCCGACACATGCCTAGAGCAGCCACTGTTGAGGTACCAATGACACGTGTTAAGCACTTTAAGTGCAGTGTGGGCAACCAAACACACGTGGTCACCCTTCGTCACCCAAACTTTTGAGGCTAAGATGTGGTCACAGTATGATCATAGTTCCCTTGAGTTGTATTCTTCTCATCCATGGAAGAAGAATTAGACAACTCATCAAGTCTCTCACTAATGAGCTTGACTTGTTTAGTAAGGGATCTAACTTGATTCCCATAACCAAGTTTATCTTGCCTAGGAACATTCCATTTGGTCCAAGGCCTTTGGGATCTCGAGAGAAAGCAGTTTGGTCTAATGTGACCATTGATCCTACAATGGAAACTCTTAGGAACAGACTTGGTTGAAGTTTGTTTCCTAGAGGAAGTCATGAATTTGGGATTCACACGATCATGTATGCAACTAGACTTTCCCTAATCCATACAGGCTACCTTAGCCTTAACTCCATCCGCATTCACAGGCTTGACAAACATGGTCTCATTCATAGACATACAAGCATGTATAAACACCTACAGAGTCTCATTTCTTACTTTGTTGGTGCACACCAAGTAGGTTTTTTAAATGATCTTGAGAGTTTATTAAAAAAATTCTTGGTTTCAATCAATTCCTTCTCAAGAGTTTTGACCTTATTCATCAACAAGATGTTTTCCGCTTCCAAAGCATCACAAATCTCACATGATCTTTTCAATTCAAAAGGCAAGCAATCTCTCTCACAATCAATCTCAGTTTTTTAGAAATTATTATGTTCATATTTGATAACCCAGAAAATTTCTCAAAGAGATTGTTGTTGGATAACTGCATATCATCAACCTCTTTAGAGTCATCCTCAAATAACTCTATAGAATCAGAATCATAAGACTCATAGAGATTATTCGCATATTTAGTGGGAACCCCAATGTTCTCACTTTTCATACCATTGCTCATGCCCAAAGCAATTTGCAAGGTTGATTCCATAACAGCAGGGGTCCAGGATCAAACTCAGGAAATTAATCCAAACAGAGTGTACCTCACTCTAATATCAAGTGAAAAACCAATTTAGACCCCAAACACAATATCCAACAATCAAACTGCAGTAAGTTATATCAACTAAAAAATTAAAACTATTATTGTGATAAAAATAATCAAATCAACGAGAACAACCAAAACATCAACACATCAAACAAGGTTTTTGCCGACGAAGAGGAAACCCTTTGACACTCGAGGGTTTTTTTTTTTTTGTTTTTCTAATTTTTTTTAATAACTTTCTACAAAAGCACATGCACAAACATTAACTTTTTTTTTTTTTTTTTTTGATAAGTAGATTTTAGTGAAAAGAAAGCATAAGACGTCTCTACGTATACAGAAAGTATACACAGAAAAACCACAGCTGACCCGAAAAACCCGAAAAAAAAAAAAAAAAAAAAAAAAAACCACGAAACAGCCCCCAAGACAAAACCTAGAAAACAAAGAAACAACTAAAATACTACCCACAAAAGAAACCAAACAGCACCCAAAAAACCAAGAAAACCTGAGAACAACCCAACCCTACGACCTATTGGCCTTGTCTCTCCTACACCTCGAAGAAGCTTTGATGTTTCCGTAATTTACGAAACTTTGTAGATTCCGAAGCTCCCTCTTACTCTCACGTTTCTTATTCTCAATCATCTCACCCCAAATCTCCCGATGCTTCTGTCTCTGTTCTTTAGTCACCAACGGATACACCTCGAAGATCTTCCCCCAGAGCTCTGCCTCGATTCTCCAACAATCCTTCTCCCAATTCTGATCGCAAACAATAGGCTGATCCTTCTTCTCTTGAAGCTTTGATACCTCCTTCCTCCACCAATAGACTGCATCTCGGACTTTCTCTCCAAAGTCGAACCAGTGGATAACTCTAAAATCCGACTAGGATCTTCAGCAGACTTCTTCTCTTCTATTGGATTTGCAAAGACATGTAAAGAAGAAGCTGCGTGGGCTTGCACAGAAGGAACCGCAGGGAGGACTAGAGAGGAGGAGGACACCGGGAAAGAGTTCAACTCAGAACCGACCAACAAGAAGACAGAACCCAAAGAAGCTGCCGGAGCCACCAGAAGCAACAACTCCGGTGCCGACAGAGGAGGATGACAGAACCCGATGACACCATACCCATACCCTCAGAAGATTCTTTAGAGGCTGGAGTCTGGCTTGAAAGCACTGTATGGACGTTGCTCGACTCACCCCCAGTGGAAGGCATAAACGACGTCGTCCTTGTAACTGTCGACGACGAGGGCTCTGACCTAATGGAACCCCCAATAGAAATCGAGATCGCCGGACCCGCGCCCTCTGTGGCTACCGAAGCAGCAACCTCTAAACCCCCAGGAGGAGGTCGAACCAGAATCAGCCCAGATGACACCTTCGACGACGAACTCGACGGATGGGAGACTTTAGCTTTCGGCATGAGACGAGCCACGTGGAAGCCAGAAGATTTACGACTCAGCCCCGACCCGGCAAAACGGTCTAGAAGATTCCTTACGGCCTGGCCCAAAGCCAAAAAAAAAAACCCGTTACCCAACTTACGCCACGTCCGCAACCTCGAATGTTCAATTTTCAAATTTGAACAAGAGGGACGCTTCTTACCCTACGGACGAAGAGGACGGTCTTTGTCCAACAGGTTGAGCTGATGCAACTCCATCGAGAAGCAATCCACTGCTGTTCTCTGTACAGACTATGCATGCCACACTGTCGGAAGAAGATCAAGCTCACAAGGCTCCGGCAACGAAGCCCTTGACCTGGAACGACGCCACCCACGATGGACAACTCCTTCACAGCAATGGCCGAAACCGACCTCAACACCTCCGCAAAAGAGGGTCCAGTCCACTTCGGAGCTAAACCCAAACTCGGTTGAACAACCTTCACTTCCTTCTTCTCCGAAGAAGGAGAGGAACCACTCCCACTACCCATCGAGCCAGAGAGAAAATCAACAACCTTTCTCAGCTCATCAAAGAATTTGATCCAACCCCACCCTCCACGACCCTTGGGGATAACAATGAACCCTTTCCGACCACCCAACCCGAAAGAAGAAACCTCTAAAAAGTGCCCATCCTTGTTCCCACCTCTTCAAGCAATCAGAAGTTTCAATCCCTCTCTGAACGACTTTACAATTTCTTGCTCTTCCGGTAAACCCAACAACATTTCCAACATCGACGCAAGCCATTCAGAGCTCTAAGAATTCAATATGACCACTGCCAGAAATTTTTTCCTCTTCTCCTCCACCCTCAGCGCCGACGCCCCAGCCAAAACAGAGAAAGCAAAAGACTTCGACTCCACTAAAAATTTCTTATCCATTTCACAACACCCCCGGAGCACCGACGACCAAGCCAAGCCAAAAATTACATCGCCGGAAAAATAACCACCCAAACCAAAGAGCACTCTAACAGACTCCCTTGCGAGAATCACACCCCAACAAACTAGTAAAACGGAAACTCAAAACCTAAGTGCCAAACGAAAGACTAAGAAAGATAGAGGAAGTGGTAGGCGACGAGAAGAAATGAATCCCTAGCTAGACGCACTCTCACGCACCGACGCTAGGGCAGAGAGAGAGAGAGAGAGAGAGAGAGAGGGCTGTTTAATTGAATCAAGGAAACACTCCCAACCATTTCAAATATTCCTCCAAAGACTCACCCCGTAAGGCCCTCGAGCTTCCTCTGAACACCAACCTCCTCTCTGGATCCCATACAAACATTAACTGCTTCTCTAGCTTCCTTATATTGACAAATTACATTATGCAAATAAGCACCATCTTGGGGGAAGCCATGCTATTGAATCTTTAGATTCAGAAGCTTGCTTTGGGTGGGCAAAAACGAAAAAAAAAAATTAATAATAAAATAAAAATAAAAAATAAAAATAAAAAAAAGGAAAAAAAAAAAGAAAAAAAAAAGGATGATCTAGGCCTAAGCCAACCTCACTCCTGTTCCTAATAAGTGGCTGCAAGCACACAAAGATTAGATGGCTTGAGCTCCTCAAGACACCACCAAGCCATAAGGTTGCTACTGACTTAGGTCCATTCATGTCACACTAAAAGTCTTGAAGATAAATATGCAATTTGAGCGGAGAAGGTACGTAGTGGATTCAACAGTAGAACATAGTAGCTCATATATCACAAGGCATGGTAGCCTATTGGGTTCTATCCTTTCTTAAGACGGAGGCTTATTTGTCAAAGAAGAGAATCTAGAGATACCAACTTTACAAATGGGAATTGTAATCTTGCCATCATATAGAGTTCTGATGAAAAAGAAGTAAAGAAATGAAGAGAGATTATATCAAAAGAAGAAATTAAAGATCTACGTATTCTTTGAGGCCTTCCTTACAGTTTGATTGAATTTATATGATCGTTGAATAGCTTGGCTAGGAAAGCCTTACTAAAATCAAAGATAAAATGATGAGCAACCATAGCCCTCTTGATTATGAAGAAATTCCACTTTGATTGTTGGGGAAAAACGCAAATTACATTTATGCACCCTTTTGGCTCGCTAAAAATTTCTGTATGGGAAGCCTTTGGTTTTCTTTCTTAAATCAATTTCTAAACCTTACCTCATTAAGAGTTAGAGATTGGTTAAAAAGTAAACAATTTTGGAGATGGGATTTTCTTTTTGTCGGGTAACAAGTGAATGTTCACGAAAAGCAAAACTTCTTTTAGATAAGTTCTACTGATTTATGAATATTGCACAATGCATATATAACAAACTACCGTATCATGATCTATAAATTCGGGTCATATATAATTAATGATAACGAAATGTTTGTTTTCATTTCCTACACATCTCTTGTCCATAGTAAATCCACCATTGAACTACCATATCATGATCTATAAATTCGGGTCATGTATAATCAATGATAACGAAATGCTTGTTTTCATCTCCTACACATCTCTGGTTCATCGTAAATCCACCATTGAACTACCATATCATGATATCTATAACTTCGGGTCATGCATGATTAAAGATAACGAAATGTTTGTTTTCATCACCAACACATCTCTGGTTCATCATAAATCCACCATTGAATCTACAGATTCAACGGTGAATTTTTAAAAAAAGATGGACAAGAGATGTGTAGTAGAAAGACGTAATTATGAAGTTTGTCGATATAACGTAATATTGTTACTTTCTGTTCTTCTGGATAAGTTCCAGAGGCAGAGACATTTAAACAAGAACATAAACCCCGAAAATAGCATATTATAGAATTTCGACTTGTGTAACTCGAATTTCACAAAGGCTCTCAACCCTTTCTCAAACACAAAAATGGATTTAATATTGGTTTATCCAAATTCCATACTCAGTTAATAAATAAAAAGGCAATAAATAATGATAAGTCGGAATCCAATTTACCGTGTTGCGATGAGAACTTGTTGCAGAATCAGCAACTCCGAACTCGTTGCAGAATCTTCAGCTCCCTATAAACTCCAAAAGCAAAGCTTCAGAGAGAGACAGAGAGGGGTTAAAAGTTGTGGAGCAATTACTGAGCGTGTTAATTGTCTTTTTGCTAATTAATAAAGAAAATTATATTGGACGCCACGTCGCCATCCACGCGCGGCGGAATAAAGAAAGCGAATTGCTGGGTGTCCCTAATTGAACATGTGAAAAAGGACAGTTAAAATAAGTAAACGAATTAAAAAGGCAAAATTAAGTAAAGCCCAATAGAAGGGGGCTGGGTCATGATAACGGGCTTCCCAAAAGAGGCTGTACAGGCTCGCAAGTTCGTAACAGTATGTAGAGAAATCAATCTTTGGCCCCGGTAAGAATTGAAGAAATTAAAAGAAACATGTAATTTCATTCGTTCATTGGAATTGAAGAAAAGAAACATGCATGCTTAGTTTGTTTTTACTTAATTTTTTTTTTTTTTTTTTTTTTTTTTTTAAAAAAATGTTTTAACGAAAATATTTTTGAGAAAAAAAAAAAATTCTGAAAAATGTTTTTCGACGTTTGGCTCATATGAAAAATGAGGAACAACGGAAAATAGCTTGTGACTTCCGGCAACTTTCGAAGGTTGTTGGGCAAACTCCGTTGGTGGTCAGAAAGCTTCTAGTGGTAGTCATATGAACACCAATGGAGGTCCAACAACTTCCCTACGGTGGTCCGCAGCTTTTGGTGATGGTTCAGTGAACCCTAGTGGAGATCCGATAGCTTTTGTTCATGGTCCAAAAAACTCCGACGCTTCCTGAAGGCTTCTGATGGCTGTTTGCCAACTTTCAGTGTTGCTCCGACAAATTACAACAGTGGTCCAGTTAACTCCAGCGATTTAAGAAGAACAAGCTCAAAAAAAAAAAATTAAAAAATTTTAAAAAAAATGGTTGATAGTTTTAAAAAATGGAAGCCATTTTATTGAAATTAAATAAGTTTTTCTAATCAAACTGAAAATGCTTTGCTTTTATTATTATTTTCGGTCATATTAAATACTGAAAACACAGGAAACATTTTAAGGCGAAACAAACAAAATCGTAATTTCATTCATTTATTGGTTTTTCTACACTTAAATCAATCCGTTTTTAATTTATTTATTTTTTGGGTTCATATTCAATCCTTTTTTTAATTTATTTTTTATATATGTACTTGTTTATTGTAGGTATTCTGTTCGAGGACATCACTCAACTTCACCTCTACGTAAAGTTCGAAAACACAACAGGCCCCAAGCACATCGGAATCCAAAATGCACAAGTTGCATGGATAGCCTGCACATTACAAGCACAACCTTGAGAATCATAGTAAACTACATCTACTATTTCATTCATTAATTCTTCTTAATTACCTTTTTTTTTTTTCGTAAATTTCTTACCCATTTTTGAGTTAAGGATTAAGTAGATGTAAAATTTGGTCCAAAATACCAAGAATTCAAGTTTATGAATATAGTTTGGCACAAGCCTAGTCAGAGTAAAACGTCCATATCTTTTGATTATAACATCATACGAAGGAAATTTTGGTGGCGTTAGAAACCAAATTCAAAGGGTTACAATTTTGTATATCTCAAAAAAAATTTCAATTCGATGTTTATTAGGCCAAAACGAGATATCAATAAAAGTTTAAAAATTAGGACAAAATGGCCCGGCTGATAGCTTGGTCGGCCAAACCAGTGCATCAAGTCCCAATACTGAAACCCGAGAAGCTTTGCTGATGGCTTGGTTAAAACTTGTTCGACTGAGACTGCAGAAAACTGTTTTAATCTAGCCGACTTAGCCTAAAAACTTCAGTTTGCCTTACATCTATATAAGCATCATAAGCCACAATTTTTAGAAAACCTAAAGGCTATTTTTCTTTATTCTCAGAGAGGTTCTTAAACACCTTAATTTTGAGCCTAAACAGTTTTGATTCCTCTCCTTGTTTTTCATCAACCAAATCACAGGAAAACCTCCAGCCATCAAAGTTGGGGATTGTAGCAGACAATGTTTGTTCGTGAAGGCGATTCCTATGAAAGAAGACCAGAGGTTCTAGAATCGGCCACTATGTTTGGAGGTAAAAATGTTGTTTATCAGGGTTGAAATATTGGGATTTTAGGGTTACAAATGTTTTGTAAATAAGAACAATTTGTAACGTAAGCTTCTATAGTAGATAGCTTTGGTTGTTGATCCTCAGAGTAATTTTACTTTTAAAGAGTTGTTCAAAAAGTTTCTACTGCATTTCCAAAATCTTAATGTTGATCTATTTAATGCTTTATTGGAATTTGGTATTTATAAATGTAGTGTTTGGATTGAAAACTGATTATCTGGACAATCTTAACTGCGTGATAAAATTGTGATTTTTCTGAATTATTAAATTTAGAGTCTAGATCGGAATTTTCATGTCGTATATATAAAAAGGATTCATTAAGCACAAACCTTACTAGATATATGTTAGTGCTTAGTGAGAGCTATATATAATTAGTTGACATGTATAAATTTAGGGGTAATTACCTTTTCCCCCCATGAATTACCAAAAAATGCGCGATGCCCCCATGAACTACCAACTCGACCAAAATAGAGCATTCAACTATCAAAGATAACCATTTTCCCCCATTCCGTCAGTCACACGCCGTTTTACCCTCATTTTCTTCCTCTTTTCCCCCTATGAACTACCACCATCTTCCTCTTTTCCCCCCATGAACTACCATGATCTTCCAACATGCCCCCATATAAAACGGCACATGACCCGTTGACCGTTTGTTTTAACCCATTTGACTGACGGAAGGGGAGAAAATGGTTGTTTTTGGTAGTTGAATGCTCTATTTTGGTCGAGTTGGTAGTTCATGGGGGAAAAAGGTAATTACCCCATAAATTTATCAATGGTGCCTTCTCTTTATGGTTGTTTGTAAAACAACGGTCCTACCAACCTCATTGTCATACTAAGACTCATTATTTAAAGGGGTAATTATATTTTTTCTCATGAACTATTAGTCATTGTCAATATGCCCTCATGAACTGACATCATCGCCAAAAGAGAGCATTGAACTACCATTTACATACCAAAACCCACATTCTGTCAGTCAACTTCACTAAAAAACTCAAATACTCTAACTTAAAATCAAAATTTACATATAATACAATCGAAATTAAACAAATAAAATTTGGGGGGGGCTGCGAGCCACCCTGGATGCGGGCTACCCCTAAGCAAGCTTGGGGTGGCCGCGCTTGCTCTGGGGTGGCCTGCGGGCCACCTCAAATGCAACCCGGGGGTGGCGCATGGCCACCCCAGGTTCCGAGGTGGCACATAGGCCACACCCCTTTCTTTCCTTTTTTTTTTTTTTTTTTGTAAAAAAAATATAGATTACATTTGATATTTTTTATTAAACTAGTTTGAGGGTATTTTTATCTTTAAACAAAATTTAACGTCTAAAAATAGAATATTCAATCCGATTTAACGAGATTCCCTAACGGAATGGCGATTTTGGTATGTATGGTAGTTCAATGCTCTCTTCTGGTGAGGGTGTCAGTTTATGGAGGTATATTGACAATAACTGATAGTTCATGGGAAAAAAGATAATTACCCCTTATTTAAAACTATTCATTGCCTTTGGTTATGGTATTTGGTATGAAAAGTTGTTTTCGATTTTATTGTTTGTATATGGAAGATTGTGGTGGAACTTTTGGATGCTTTTTATTTGGTAAATGAACACGCATAAGCTAGATTAGGCACAAACCGGCAAAAGCTACAATGATCAAGGAATTTCAAATTACAATCAAGACTAACTTAACATAAATAATGCAACCTTAAACTAATCATCCATTCAAGTTCCTACTATTGGCCATGTAGTTTTCATAGGGTTGGAAATAAACGAATTTTTTAAAATATGAGCGTTAAAGAAAAGACAATTTATTTTTTATTTTTTAAATATTATCGTTGGAAAGAAATAATAAAGAAAAAAAAAATTTAAATAAAGTAGTGAAAGTAAATAGTTAAAATAGAAAGTGACATATACGTAATAGCATTCACAATAGCTTACATATTTTGTATTTCTATATAAAATTGCTAACCAAACCCCTAAAAAACATCTGCATCCGGTTCTCTAAATCAAATGCATTTTGTATTTCATTTATGGTGCTCACCAAAATGTAAAAAAGCACCGTAGATAAATGCATAAGTTTTTTTTATGATTTTATTTCTCACTCTCACTATTTCTTTATCATTTCTCTCTTCTATTTATTTTTCTCCCTCTTTTCACCAAAACCCATTCCCAAACTCCTCTCCCTCCCAAACATTTCACGTTACGCAATTCTTCTTCTTTGATGTGAGATTTAATTATGTTATACAAGAAACTGCAACATCATTAAATTAACACTCGAAAAACAAAAGTAAACAAACAAAGATTTCTCATAAATGTTTTTCCCAAAGAAAAAATTGTACAAACAATCAAGAAATTAAAAAGTTTAAACTAGAGAAATCTCGTCCAATTGTTCAAAGAGAAGAGGAATCTCGTCCCCACATAAGGGGACAACCATTGAAGTAATTTTTCAGACGATCGAACAAATGATGAGGTTCATGCAAAATAAAGAAAATAGTCATCGGAATTTATCGGTCCGTGAGGGGATCGAGAACAGTCCAATTAATGATTAAGTTTAATTGTATAGTGTTTGAAAGAGAACTGAATAGAGAGTTTTTTCAACAGAGAGGCGTAATACAGTCTCCCCCATTTTGGAGAGAGTACTGTTCCTTTTTAAAGTAGCTAGGGACTTGCTAAATATACTCCCTAGATACCTGGCATCTGGCGGGTTGAGAGTTATCTAATTATTATTATGTAGTGGACTACTATAATGAATCTTTTATAAATGAGTTTTTTTGCTTGGACCCTACGCTGATTTATTGTAGAAACCACAACAATATTAGTGAAGATGTAGGAAAGTGGATTTGAATCGGAAAAGAGCTGGTTATTTAAAAAAAAAAAAAAAAAACAAATTTATTATTTCACTTTTTTTAATACAAATTTACCTTCTCTTTTTTAAAAAACCAGCTCCTCTCTGTTCAAGTCCGGATCCATTATCAGAAAGAAAAATGATGATATTTGTACACACATTATATACACATTCACAATGAGTGTAAAACCTATGCATATAGAATTTATTCCACATAAATCCCACATGTGTGCATGAATCCTATACTTATGTACAAAATATATGTGTACAAATAACACAAGCCTATCAGCCATATTAATAGGAGACGAGGGAGGATATGCAGTCAATGTAGACATTAATTATTACCAGTACTACGACAAGAGTGGCATACTTACCCCACATGGTATTTATGTTTGGCCCTCTTGCGCGCATGATCCGATGGATTAACTGATGATGATTGTTACGTGCCTAATTACTCAAACACATAATGGATAAGTAAGGGTAGTTCGAGGAACCCTAATATCTCTCAAATCAACTCAAGAGCTGAATATTAATAATCTTTGTTTCCTTTATTCATCAACCCAATAGGTTTATAGAGTTACAAAGAAATGCGATAAACATAAACTACTATTATAGAGATGTATCCTATGACGATCCTATCACTAACAACTATTAATAAAGATAATACAAAACTATTAAGGGATAACATACTATACTTTTATTCCCTACTTAAAGATAGACTCTAATAGATAAATAATAACTAAATAACAAAGACACATGACTGCTTGAGAACTCTTTTGTCCTCATCCTTTGTCCCATCTGATACGTAACATTCTATCCCCCTTAAATTGGACCTTGTCCTCAAGGTCCAAGAAATTTTGAAATCTCAGGAAGTGGATTTGAACTTGGAGATGTCGTGAACTTGGAATCTTGAATATGTTACTTATCTTCAAACCGGTAGCCTTCATTTTCTCTAGATTCTCTTAAGAAAAAACGAAGCACACATAAAAGAGTCCCACAAGAACAAACTTCAAGGTGGACTACAACTTAACTACTAACAAAAAGAAATTTATTCCTACTAACACTAGATACTGACACTAAATACTTAGAATTAAAACATAACTCATATATGTTGCTATAACAACTCCTACCTAAATACAAATACTAAATACCCTAAAGCAACAAAGGAGATAACAACTACAACTAATAATAAAATACCAACATAAAACAAATACTACCTAACCAACTAGACATATTCGAAAGCAACAATACATCTGAAAGTTGAAATTTGGCCTTTTTCATTCACTTCCTAGGCGGTCGTTCACCAGATGGAATCGCTTGTTTGTCATTGAGCGTCCAGATCTGCACCGGTCGGTGGTCTTCAATGGTTCTATGTGGGTTGGAGACGGTAATTGTTTTTTGGGTCGAGGGATAAAGGTTTTGTAACAGGTGGGTCTGATGAATTTTTTGGGTTATGATTGGTAGCCTGTGGTTTTGGTCAAGAGGTTGCTGGTTCTGTAATTGGAGCGATTGAATTTTTGGTTTTGTGGTCGTTGGATCATGAGGGTCAATAGAGTGGTTGTCGTCGTTGTGGGTGTTCGGTAAAAATGACCGCTACGAATGAATTTTTATTTCAACAGATATCTTCTCCATTTGCTTCATCATACTCTCCTGTCCCACACGCATGTTGGTCAAAATCTCTTGTTGAACGGATTTCATGGATCTCAGCTACTTCTCTAATATGGCGAAAGAAACGTGGTAACCTGGCTCTAATACCAATGTTACGTGTCTAATTACTCAAACACATAACGGATAAATAAGGGTAGTTCGAGGAACCCTAATACCTCCCAAATCAAGTCAAGAGTTGAATATTAATAATCTTTGCTTCATTTATTCATCAACCCAATAGGTTTATATAGAGTTACAAACAAAGGCGATAAACATAAACTACTCTTATAGAGATGTATCCTATGACTATCCTATCACTAATAACTATTAATAAAGATAATACAAAACTTTTAAGGGATAACATCAGAGACGGAGGAAGGGGGGGCCGGCAGGGGTCATGGCCCCCCACTTATTTGAAAAAAAAAATTATAAGGATAAAAAAAATTCCAAAAAAAAAAAAAAACAAATAATTAGCCCATTGGCCCCTTCTCAATTTGTTGGCCCTTACCCAATTAATTTTTGTTCATTAACCAAATAAACCTAAAAAAAATCCCAAATCCACAGATTTGTTGTAAACTTGTAGTCTCTAGACATCAAAAGCAGGCAAGCACTTAATTAAGGGGGGCGTTTCCAGTTTCAACACAGCCAAACAACTCAAATTTTGAAACAAAATATTTAATAATAAAAAAAATTTGAAACAAGAATACGGAATACCTCTACTCTTCTCCATCCCTCAGCCGACCCACTGCAATTTCCAGTTTGCACACCAAATCCGACACCACGGCCAAGCACTGCAGTAAGCACAATATTATCGCTTTATACGCCAGGTCCATGACACCATGGTAATCTATTGTACTCATATTTTTTGGTGATGATAACTATTGATGGCTTTTTGTTTTCAACTTGATTCTTGAACTTGTGTTTGGGCCATTTGGCTTTCGCCTGTATGAGGAAGGAGAGGAGACTACTCAGACTAGGAGAGCCGAGAGAGTGAAAACCAACTTCTTTTTCTTTTTTTTTTTTTTTCTTTTTTTATGGAAGTGTCTAGACACTAGAAAAGTGAAAAAATATTGTGGATTTGTGTACTTTTTTGACTTGACTTGTCCATTGAAAAAGCTTTAAGCTTTTGACATTTGTCCAATTGTCCCTAGAGAGTGAAAGAAAAAAATTATTTTTTTGTTCTCAATATCCAAAAAGCTGATAGAAATGCTGTGATACAGTGATAGGTACAAAAAATCACAGCGATAGGTACAAAGTTTTCTTTTTTTTTAATAGGGTTGTTAATTTTTTTGTTTATTGTGTGCAGATAAAATTTACAATTTTTTTTTAATAGGTTTGTTAATTGTTTTTTTGTACTGTGTATAGATAAAATTTTGAAAATGGTTGATTTGATATGATTTTACGATACAAAACAATAATTAATTTGCAACACAGAAGCGATGTAAAATCACTCAACGCAGATCGCACTTTTTGAGGTTAGTTTTCTAAGCTCAATTCCTAATATAAGTGGTATTGTAATTAGAATATTATGATTATTAAATATTGTGAATATTTGTTATTATAATTTGTAAGTCTAAACAATTAATTGAAAAATTTGACATGTGAAAGCTATTATATTCTATTATTCTTTATGTGAGTTCATTAATTACTAACTTACAAATATTTTTTTCTTACTTTTCTAAAGACTCCAATATAACCATGTAAATTTATCTGTAGATGATGGGAAAGCCAAATACAATACTTGACTTTTTTAAAAGAAAAAATGCACAAAGTTCAAATGCCAATGTTAGTGATACATCGTCGCCAACTTCTGATATCATAGTTTCTGAAAATTCTTCTAAAAAATCTCGAAGAATTAACGTCAGTGAATTTGATATTAGTTCATTGGAGTTTGATCATGGATTGTGTCGTCAAATATAGGAGTATAATGTTAATCAACGGGATGAAATTCGACGAGCTTACATTCAAGCTGGTCCGTACCAATTTATCCTTAAAGAGTATCCAAAATCTGGAAATCCAAATCATCTTCGTAGCTTTCAACCTTCATAGTTCAATTTATTTCCTACATGGCTTGAATATTCGAAGAAAAAAGATGCAGCATTTTGTCTACTATGCTTTCTCTTTAATAAGCCATCTAGACATCCTACGCAACGTGTATTCACTATAAATTGATTCAGAAATTGGAAGAAAGTTATAGATGGAAAAAATTGTGCTTTTCTCAATCATATAGGAATAGATCATAATTTATTTCATAGAATTGCTGAGAGATCATACGAAGACTTGAAGAACCAGTCTCAACACATACAAAATGTGTTTGAAAATTTCACTTATAAACAAATTGCAAACAATCGACTGCAGTTAAAAAGCTTCAATTGAAGTTGTTCAAATGCTGGCATTTCAGGGTATTTCTTTTAGAGGTCGGGATGAAAGTGTGGATTCAACGAATCGTGAAAATTTTCTTGAAATATTGAATTTGATAGTTTCATATAATGAACAAATTGCTGAAGTGATAGCTAAAACTCCAAAAAATGCCTCTTACACATCACCAATGATACAAAAAGAAATTTTACATATTTTTTCAACCAAAGTGAAGGAGACAATTTGCAAAGAAATTGGTAATGCAAAGTTTTGCATAATTGTTAATGAAGCTCGTGATGAGTCAATGAATGAGCAAATGGCTATAATTTTAAGATTTGTTGACAAAGATGGTTTTGTGCGGGAACGCATTTTTGGGCTTGTTCATGTCTCTAATACTACGGCAGTAACCCTACAAAATGGTATATATTTTATATTGTCTCAACATAAGTTAGCGATTGAAAATATTCAAGGGCAATGATATGACGGCTCAAGTAACATGCGAGGTGGGTGGAATGGGTTGCAAGCTTTGGTTTCAAATGATTGTTCATATGCCTACTACATTCATTGTTTCGCACATCGTTTGCAATTGGCATTAGTGGCGGCATCAAATGAAATTATTTTTGTTCATCAATTTTTTACTAATTTGACTTCTATTGTCAATATCGTTTGTGCTTCGTGCAATCGATTTGAAGAATTGCGGATTGCCCAAACTGCTGAAATTGCTTGCCTAATTGAAATTGATGAGATTCAGAGTGGAATGGGACTTAATCAAATTAGTAATTTACAACGGGTTGGAGATACTCGTTGGAGTTCTCACTTGAGATCAGTTTCTAACTTGATCAAAATTTTTAGTCCAGCTTGTGAAGTTCTTCTTAAAATAATTGATATGGGAACTACTTCTTCCCAACGAGCAGAAGCAGATTCAGTTTACCAGGTGATGACTTCATTTGAATTTGTTTTCATCTTGCACCTCATGAAAGAAACAATGCAGATCACTGATCATCTATGTCAAGAATTGCAATCAAAATATCAAGACATTTTAAGTGCCATGAATCTTGTTTCATCCACTAAAGCATATATCCGACAATATAGAGATGATAAATGGGATGATTTACTTACTAATGTGAAGTCATTTTGCCAGAAACACAATATAGATGTCCTAGATATGAATGCTCGTTGTGTTGAGAGACGAGGTCGAGCTCGCCATCTACAAGCCGACTTTACAATTGAGCAACATTATCGAGCGAATATTTTTTGTGCCTCAATAGATTCTCAATTGTAAGAATTAAATCGCCGGTTTAGTGAGCATGCAGTGGAGTTGCTTATTCTCGGTTCAGCTCTTGATCCTCGAGCCGCACCTGAATCTTTCAGAATTGATGATATTTGTCTGTTGGTAAACAAGTTTTATCTGCAAGACTTTACTGATCTTGAAAATGAACAGTTGGAAATAGAACTTAACCATTATAAGCATAAGGGTTAAATACTCCTTTAGTCCCTGAGTTTTGAAGACTTTATTTTTTAGTCCTTGAGTTTTAATTTGTATCACAGATGATACATCAGTTTTGGGAAATGACCAAATTAGTACCTCGGTTAACTTCTCCGTCCAAAAACTAACGGTCCGCCACGTGTCAACCTCAAAAATTGACACGTGGCATTATATAAAAAAATAAAAAAATAAAAAATCTTTAAAAATTAATTAAAAAATTGAAAAAATTAAAGTTAAAAAAAAAAAAGGGTGGCTGAGCCACCCCTTTGGCCACCATGGGGGTGGCCGGCCACCCCCATTTTGGCCAAGAAGGTGGCCGGCCGGTCTAGGTTGGCCGAACCACCCCTATGGGTTGGTTCGGCCACCCGCTAGACAGAAAATAAAAAATAAAAAATAAAAAATTTCGGGAAGATCGGTTTTTCCCTTGGGGGTGGCCGAACCACCCCCGTAGGCCACGGGGGTGGTTTGGCCACCCCCAAGGGCCAAACCCTCCAAATTTTAGGGTTTATTTTTCCCGTTTTGCCCTTTGGGGGTGGTTCAGCCACCCCCAGACCGGCCGATCTGGGCCACGGGGGTGGTTCGGCCACCCCCAAGGGCAAAACCGATCTTCCAGGAATTTTTTTTTTTTTTTTTTTTTTTTTTTTTCTGTCCCAGGGGTGGCCCCCATGGGGTTGGTTCGGCCACCCCAGACCGGCCGGTCACCTCCTTGGCCAAAATGGGGGTGGCCAAGCCCCTTTTTTTTTTTTTTTTTTTTTTTTAAAAAAAAAAAAAAATTTACAATTTTTTTTTAAATTTTTTAATTAATTTTGAAAGATTTTTATTTTTAATTTTTTTATATAGTGCCACGTGTCAACTTCTGAGGTTGACACGTGGCGGACAGTTAGTTTTTAGACGGAGAAGTTAACCAAGGTACTAATTTAGTCATTTCTCAAAACTGATGTATCATCTGTGATGCAAATTGAAACTTAGGGACTAAAAAATAAAGTCTTCAAAACTCAGGGACTAAAGGAGTATTTAACCCTAAGCATAATGTAGTTCAACATTCGAGTTTTCAAGCACTGTCAAATATTTTTGAATTGTGCCAATGGTTGGTTAGTACCGGAAAATCAACTATCTACCAACTTGTTTTTCGAGTTATTGTACTTGTACTTACTCTTCCCGTTTCTACCGCAACTACAGAACGAGCATTTTCAGTCATAAATATTGTCAAAATTAGGCTTCACAACAAAATTGAAGATGAGTTTTTGACGGATTCTCTAATGGTGTACATCGAAAGAGAAGTTGCTGCTACAATTAGCATAGATTCAATCATAGATGGTTTTTGCGATTCAAAAACACGACGGGTTCCATTTTAATAGATGTTTTGGCTGAAATTTAATGTATTATGAAACACATATTTTGTATATTTTCTTTTGTTTATTATTATTTTTTTGTCAAAACGAAATTGATGTTAATTTTGTCTTTATATATTTATTTCATCTTCAATCTTTATATATTTCTTATTCATGTTTTGACCCCTACTCCGATTTTAATATATTTGTAATTTATGCCTTAACGGCTTGGCCCCTGCCCAAAATACTTTCTGGCTCCGTCCCTAGATAACATATTATTCATTTATTTCCTACTTAAAGATAGACTCTAATAGATAAATGATAACTAATGCTCCGTTTGTTTCGATGTAAAATGGTTTCCGTCGTAAAATATTTTCGAAGAAATCATTTAAAAAAAAAAATAATTTTCTTGAAAATGCAACTGTCGCAGGAATCCGGCAACGTTCGGTCGCCGTTGCCGGATCTCGGCGAGCACGTTTGGCCGGATCTGGCCAAAATTGCCGGATTCCGGCCGGGCTCCTCCGGATTCGTGGCCGGATCCCGGCCATTTTGGCCAGATTCGGCCGGCTTCTGACCATGGCCGGATTCCGGCCAGATTCGGCCGGAATCTAGTCCTTCGGCATCCGGCGACGGTGGCCGAATGTCACCGGATTTCGGTGCCGCCTGGATTTCGACAACCGACCATTGTTTGATTCCGACAATCGGATATCAAACATGCTTGTAAGGACGAAAAGTTTAATTTCAAAAAACGATTTACAGTTTTTAAAACCGTAAATCGTTTTCCAAAAATTAAAGAAAGTTTTACCGTCAAACCGAAAATGATTTTCATTGATCATTATTTTCGCCCCTACTAAACATCGTAAAATGTCGAAATTATTTTACGGCGAAACAAACGGAATATAAATAACAAAAATATATGACTGTTTGATAAATCTTTTGTTCTCGTCCTTTGTCCCATGTGATACATAACAATGATGGAGTTGGTTCTTCGTTCTTCTTTACTTCTCTTTCTTTTTTTAGGTCTGCGATGGATAATTCCCTCTATATATGTATGTACAGCAGAAAGATAGATCTCTCCCACAGCATTCCATCAGGGACATTAAACTGAGAGCTACCTAGGGAAGGGAACACTACCCTCACAAAAAACAACCTGCACCAAGGCCTAGATCTATTTAAAGCATCTTCAATTGCACACTCTTTCCAAACAAAGTCCGTAATTCTCTTCGATCTGTTTCTTTTTAAAGAGGATTCCCAGTACCTTCTTTGATTTTACTTAAATTTTAGAACACAATTGTTTTTTTTTTTTTTTTTAATTCAAATACACTCCATAATGAGTAATAATTCAACACTATCTAAATATAAAATCTTTCACCACTTTGCCACATCTATCACCTTAATTTATTTTTAAAAAATAGTAGAGGATTACCTTACTAATGTGGCAATGTGGTGAAAAGTTGTATATTTAAATAGTATTGAATCATTACTTCTCCACGATAGTTTTCATTATCTTTCCTTATATCAATTAAATATTCTTTATTTACTAATATAAGTTTGTACGTACTTTTACATTTTTCACAAAATTTCAACACAATCCCTATAAAAGGCTTTTGATGAGAGATGGAAAAGAAAAGAAAAATATTTTATATTAAAATAATAGATATATAGGAAAACTCTTTTGGAACTCTACACATTAGGTACGGTAAAATTATATTATTTTCAATGTTTAAAAAATCAATAGAGTATTTACTGTGTGTTTTTTTTAACAATTTTCTTATATATAAGAAAAAGAATGAACTATTGGGAAGCGGAATACTCTTAGGTATTCGTAACAACATTCTGGCCTACATCTGCGTTGAAATAAATAACCCAATTTCTTTTTTTAAAAAAAAAAAAAAAATTGAAAAACGTGTTTTTTTTTTTTGCAAAGGTAACATTTTTTTTAATAATAATAATAATAAAAAAAACGTGTTAAAGTGTGACATGAATCCATCGGTCCGTGGGCCCATTAATTACTTGTTGGTATCGGTTTTGGAGTTTCCTCTAGCTTTTCGTATCTGCCATAATTGTTTTTTCTTTTTTTTTTTAGAAAAAAAAAATTATGGGTAATTTTATATATATATTTTTTATTAATTTTACTGAGATATAATGGACATTTGACCTATTTGGCGTCTGATTTTACTTTAAACCTTAACAAAGGCAGTGTAAACTTTTACAAAAACGCAACTCAGTATTGATACTTTTTAAAAGTTTAAGAAGATTATAAAAGTGATAAAAAATAAAAAAGCTAAGTAAAATTTTTCCTAAAATAATTAAATTCAACCCTTTCTATCTCTTAATCTTCTGTGATAACGAGCAATACATCAAATGGAAAGGGCGGTGTTCAATTTTTTTGATAATTCAGAAGAAATCATTTTGAATAAAGGTGGTGATTAAATAAATTCTTATTTAGAAGTCTTTTTTTTTTTTTTTTTTTTTTTTTTTTTTTCTTTTTTTCTAATTTAGAAGTCGATCCTGATCAGTATTACATTGTGATGCAGAGCAACATGACCCCTAACTATCCTGCAACCTGATCTCAGAAAATTGTTCGACACTTTCAGAACACAGGCGAACCTGCAGATGACGAAGCATTCAGCAGATTGAGTATGCTGTTCCAGTAATTCTTGTTATTCTCCCCATTATCCAAGTTCTCTCCAGCCATCGATGAGTTCTGTCCGTCACAACTATAAGCCAAGATATTCGTGAAACCTTCCATGATATATGAGAGAGGCATGTTTTCATTCCCATCCCTAAAAGAGTCCTCAAACCATGCACTTTCCATAGTATACGTCATGTCCTGCAATACCATCGCGTCATCCGATCTTTCTTTGAGTTCTGCCATTTGACGGACTTCTTTGGTAAACCCCCCTTCGCAAGTAACTGAGCTTTTAGCGAAATCAAGTGCTGCAGTCTTTGTGCTTTCATTGAATGCAATAGTTTGGATGGGGAGTGCGTTCTCGGAGAAGTTCAACGTTGATGTTGGAGACTCGAGGTCGTCGCCGGCGATTGGGAAAATGCCGGCACTCATCGACTTCGACCATACCCTTTGCCATGCTTTGAGTACGTCAAGGCATGGAGGTAGTGCGGGTTGAGTTGGGTTTTTGCTGATGAGCTGAGCCGGAAAAGGGGTGCTGAGCTGTTGTTGGATAGGGTAAGACACAAGCTTGGATTCTCTTCCCAGTCTGGCTTCGGCTTCCAGCCGTGCGCTCTCCCACTGAGCCATATGGCTTAAACTGTTTGCGCCTTTGGAGTGGCCGCTGCCGGAGCACAGGGCATCGCTTTTGAGCTTGTGGGTCACGGGATCGATGCCCATCTTAGCAAGTCTTTTCTTGAGATGCGTGTTCCAGTAGTTCTTGATCTCGTTATCGGTTCTCTGGGGCAAGTGAGTTGCTATAGCAGACCATCTGAAAGGAAAAATCATGTACGTGTAATATTGGAAAAGAGGTGCTATGTCGTTTTCATGGAACATTCCAGAATGAAAAAGATGATAATGAAAGTAAAGGCTGAGATAAAAGGTAGCTAGGGATGCATGGTCGTATTTGTGTCTGGTCTTGCACAATATATAGTTCGGCTTTCATGCCTTCCACTTTACAAGTGAAAGAGGCATTCGTTAAAACTAAGCTTTGGACCCCAGATAAATATATAGTTTGAGTCCAACTAACATTTCCCTAAACCATATATATATATGTGTGTGTGTGTGAATGCATGGGGCAGGGATCTTATCGTATGCATATTTTCAATGGCGCTCTCAATGTACGTACTATATAGCTCAATCTCATTATCGTTATCAAGAGTAGTATACGTAGTGATTAGTGAAATGATACATGCACCCAGTGACAGTGGGTTTTGCAGCCAGTAATATTTTGAAATTTTTGTACTCCATAATTTGGAGCTCTTTTACATGCATTTTTCTTTTTTTTCTTTTCTGATTCTGTTTCTCAACTATAATCTTACACAAAATTAAAGGTCAAAATTCGACGAGTCGTAGACGGAAGAAAGAGTGCGAGCAGATCGAATGATGATATTGGAGATTTGGAGTAAGTTATAATGTTTAGAAACTGTAGGAACTATATATTGACTAGCTTCTCTTTAAAGAATATTATTACCTGTTCCCGAGTAGAGCGTGGAGCTGAATGATGGTCTGCTCTTCCTGCAAGCTAAACTTTCCTCTTTTAATATCAGGCCTGAGGTAGTTAGTCCATCTCAATCTGCAGCTCTTCCCACATCTCTGAAGCCCTAAAACCCACCCAGAAAGAAGAAAAAGAAAAAGAAAAAGTAGCACCAATTAGTCATCCTAGTCGTAAAACTATGTTATTTACTGTATAAGGGTCCTCGTAAACCTACCAGCCTTTGCCGGCAAGGCTCGCCAGCTTCCATGGCCATGTTTTTCTATGTAATCCAAAAGCTTTTGGTCTTCCTCAGAGGCCCATGGCCCTTTCTTCAATCCCACCTTCTCACAACATGGAGACCTGCCCATTTCACTGACCAAGTATATAAAAGAACTTAATTTAGGCCTCTAAAGTAGTACGGTACCCACAAAGAGTGGGGAAGGGAGAGATAGAGAGAGAGAGAGAGAGTCGGAAAAAGAGCAAATGGGAACAAGGAAATCGTTGAGAAGCAGAGGAGTTGGTTGATCATCTACTCAAAGGATGAGAGGCATCCGACCACCTTAAGGGGGATTCTATCATCCTCTAATATATATATATATATATATTTTATCTTTTTAATTTTAGTGTTCAGTTAGGTAATTAAATAATAATAATAATAAAAAAAAAATGTGGGTTCGTTTGTCTCATTAATATAGAGCTAGAAGATTGACAGTTTGGTTGTCATACATGCTTGGTTGGGGTTGTGATCAATTCCATGAAAGAGCAGAGCAGATTTCTATTTACTCTCTTGATGTAATGCTCCCTTTGGCCAAATTAATGCCGAGACTGCCACACATACAGGTTCATGATTGCGTTCGATCACTATCGACAACTCTAGGGAGAGAAGCCATTTTCCTTCGTTTCCCGCACAACAAATGTATGTATATACTTTATATAACGCTGACGTGAAAATAATTTTCACAATAATAATAATAAAAAAAAAGTAACATTTCCTGCATATAAAAAATGAATAAATTATTTTGATCACGTCAGTGTTTGTTATACAAAATATGTATATTTGTTGCGGAGAAAACATTACCGTTATGACGTACCGACAATTTGCTTGGATACATTTGATTTTGAGTGAAATGTATAAAACCCAAACAAATCAACTTGTCCTCCAAATGAAAACCCCTACACTTCTCAAATTTTTTCTCTTAAATTATGCAATAGCGTAAAAAGGTTCAAGTCATAATTAAATAGGGTGTTTGATATTTTTTTATTTTTTTTATTTTTAACGAAAGATCTGAGTATTCATTCATCAAAGATCACGAGTATAAAACTCTTACGTCACAAAGCATAAAACTCTGCCAAACCATAACCACATGCTATGAGGTCACAAATTAAGTCATAGATACAAACAAAATTCTTACAATAAAGTACTATCTATAACTTTTATCTCCGGTTAACCCATGTACAAAAATAGTTAAAAAGTATATCTGCTCCAATCCAAGCAGACTAGATCTAAGATAAAGGTAGCCAAATATTATACAAAAACTTATTTAAACCGGCTGTGAGAGGATAACCTCTCACACCGAATTATCTAGGTCGTGAGGGATAACACATCACAACAAACTATCCAGGCCGTGAGGAACAACCATTCACACCTGACGATCCTTCATTCTATAGATCATCCATGAGGGCAGATCTATGAAGAATAAAACTCTTATTCAAAACAAAAACACAACCAGCAAACAATAGCAGCGACCATGGAGGAGATGAATGGCATAACACAAAGGTAGATTGACGAATGCATAGCGGAGATACCAAAATTGTTGATCTGGTAAAAAAAAAAAAAAAATCAGAATGGGAGGGGGAGGATAGAAGCGGCGAGTAGAAAAGAAAATGAAGAGGAAGAGGGAGCAGATTTGCTCCCTCCTCGGTGTTTGATAAATTAAGTTCTTTGTTTATGACAAGAAAATTAAAATAACAAACAAAACTGATATAATTATAAGGGTCTCGCATTGTTATGAAATAGGAAAAATATAAAACCAGTTCATGTGATTTATTTGATTTGCAATTAATTCTATCTAATCATATGTCACGCCAGCACCAATAAAATAATGACACGTGTCACTATTAATATATATATGGGTTAAATATATTTTAACCCCCCAAACTACCACTATTTCTCCGGATGGCCCCCCAAACTACCAATGCTTAGATTCTGGCCCTCCAAACTACCACTTTCTGATTTTTTAGCCACATCCGTCCATTTATGCCGTCAATTCTAAACAGAAATTCGAAAATACCCCTCCTACACTTTGAAATTCTCACGGTTAAGGGAATGGTATTTTTGAATTTTTGACCAATTTCTGTTAGAATTGACGGCATAAATAGACGGATATGACCAAAAAATCAGAAAGTGGTAGTTTGGGGGGCCAAAATTTAAGCATTGGTAATTTGGGGGGCCATCCAGAGAAAGGGTGGTAGTTTGGGGGGCTAAAATATATTTAACCTTATATATATAAAGAGTTAAAGAAATTAAAAACTTACAAAATTCAAAAAAAAATTCTTAAAAAAAAAAAACCAAGGGGTGGCCTATGAGCCATTGGGGGTGGGTGGCTACCACCCCCATGCCCCAGGTCTCTAGGGTGGCTCGCAGGCCACTTGAGGTGGGGGTGGCCTTCGAGCTTGGGCCGGCGGTGGCTGCCGAGCCAGCCCTTGATTTTATTTATTTTTTTCTTCTTTCTTCTTTTTATATATATAACAAAATCTATCAAGTGTTTTAATTTGATATAATTTTATTGCAGTGAGTGATTTGTATTTTTTGCATATCTCATGAACTTCTAAGTTCATTTTGATACCATATAAAGTTAATTGCAAATCAGGTAAATTATATAGACTGATTTTACATTTTTTTTTCCTATAAAATATTTCTAGTGGTTAAGAGCATATAGATAACCATTGAAAAAGCACCAAAAAAATAGTTACTGTGAGATAAGTTGAAAATCAGGTATAAAACCGCTAGTTATACATATTCACAAGAAAATAATTACTGGAATTACAAAAAAAAAAAAAAAAAAAAAAAAAAAAAAAAATTACTGTCATAAAGTACTCTAATTTGAAGCTTATGATCATTACAAAAATAATAATTACTTTCAATCTTAAAAGAAAAAACAAATACCGTGAATTGAATAAAAAAATTCAAGAGTTTGGCCAGGATGAAAATTATGAACTACCAGAAAATGAAAAACTTAATAAATAGAGTATTCATTTTGATACGAATTTAGGTTTACACTTAACGAGTATCATTTACTCGATCGTCTCGTTCATTAAAAATCAAAAATCAAAAAATAAAAAAATAAAAAAACTCAAGAAATAAATAAATGCTCGACCGATCTATTCAGCACCGGTACCGAACATATCATTGATATCAATGGTGAGTGGTGAGTGGTGAGTGGTGAGGCCATGAACCACCAGAAAATTAAACACTACATAAATAGAGTATTCATTCTGCTATCAATTTAGGGTTATATAATTAATGAGTATCATTTACTCATCTCGTTCTTTAATTTTTTAATTCAGAAAAAATTCAACACCAAGTGTGTGTATATATACACATATTATATACGGTGACTGCAGACCGGTGAGGCCAAACGTGTGGAGTACGTAGTAGGGTAGCCATACAGGTGAAGGGCTTTCCAGTCATTTTAATTTTCAAGTGTGTTAAAGTAATTATCAAACTACTAAAGTGTGCCAAAAATGTTATTTTTTTATTATATTCCTATAATACCCTTATTCGATCTCTTAAAAACTAAAATAAAAAATTAATAAAAAAACCTATTTTTTAAACAACAAAAAAATTAATTAATAAAAAAACTATTAATATAAAACTAAAAAAATTAAAGAAATTAAACTCGGAATATGTTTTGAAAGAGAAGATAGGAACAATCAAGGGCCACCCGGCAGCCACCCCTTGATTTTTTGTTCTTCTTTTTCTTTTAATTAAAAAAAATTTATTTTTAAGTTTTTAATTTCTTTAACTTTTTAGTTTTATTATTGATAGTGACACTTGTTTTTCATTTTACTGGTGCTGATGTGGCATACTAATGAAATTCGTCAAATGTTTGACAGAATTTGACTGCAGGCCGGAGTGATTTAATATATTGATTTTATTTTTTTTAGAAAAAGTGACACATGTTATTATTTTATTGGTGTTGACGCTGACATGCACTAACATAATCTATCAAGTATTTTGACGGAATTTGACTACAATGACTAAATTGTTATTTTTTGCCTACTTTGAAGACCTTAAATTATTTTTTTATTTCACAATGAGCGATTCGTAATTGATTTTGCATTTATCAATTTTTTTTTTTAAAAAAATAGTTTAGTTTAGTTATTTTTAGTTTTTAAAGAGAATACGGGTATCATAGGAATATAATAAAAAGTGGCATTTTTTTGCACATTTTGGTAGTTTGATGGATAACTTTAGCACACTTGAAAATTTATGGTGTTATTTTAAAATTGGTTGTTAGTTCAAGGAAACTTTTTTATATTTTTCCCTTTAAAAAAATTAAATTCATAATTAAAGCATATGCTATGATATATCTAGCGCTGTAAACAAATAAAGTTTTTTATGATATACAATTCAAACTCGACTTTTATGAACCCTAAAAGAGATTGATTTGTTTATTAAATTAATTGAATTTGAACAAAAATTTAAAGCTTGTTTATTACATGAGTCAAATTCATATAAGTTTGATTTTACTTTTATAAACTCATATAATTTAATTTTTGTCCTTTTACGCGCGCTTGCGAATGCATACATGCATATCTATCTATCTATCTATATACTCGATATTGAATTGTTTAATTTTTCAATAATGTCATAACATATATATATATATATTAAAGTATCATGTGATAAAAAATTATATACGAGTTATTACACTCATGGGTAATGTTTCTTAAACAACTTTCGCACAATTCTAAAAACTTTTTGGGGTAATTACATTTTTCCCCCATCAACTACCAAAAAATGCGCTATGCTCCCATGAACTACAAACTTGACAAAAAAAGAGCATTCAACTACCACAGTTACAAGTTTTGTCCCTTTTTGTCAGCCTAACTCATAAAAAGACTTAAATACCCTGACTCAATTTTAAAAATGACCTAAATGCCCTCAACTTAAAAAAAAGAAAAAAAAGAAAAAAAAGAAGAAAAAGAAGAAGAAGCAAAAAACCAAAGGAAAATGGGTGGCTGCCGGAGGGGGTGGCCTGTGACCCACCCTCAGAGGTGGGTCCGGCCACCTTTTGGGTGGCTCACAGCCACCCTAGGTTTTTTCGGGGTGGCCTGCTAGCCACCCCTAAAGGTGGCTCACGGTCACCCCTCCGGCAACCACCCCCATTTTCCTTTGGTTTTTTGCTTTTTTTATTAAATATAATAGTTTTAATATTTTTTATTAATAAATTTAAACCAAATTAATAAACCATTTTTTTTTTATCAATTGAGGGCATTTTTGTCTTTTAATCAAAATTAACGTCCAAAACCGGCATATTTCGTCCATGTTAACGGGTTTGACTGACGGAAGGGGGCAAAATGTGTAAAGTTGGTAGTTGGATGCTTTATTTTGGTCAAGTTGGTAGTTCATAGGGGCATGACGCATTTTTTGGTATTTGATAGGGGGAAAGGTAATTACCCCAAACTTTTTTTGAGATCAAACATTAGAAATTTAGGGTCCACACATAGGAAAACAGATCAAATTAATGGTTTATCATTAAAAAAAAAAATTGTTAGAGTTATACAAAAATTGTACGAAAGTTGTACAAAACTGTACAACAATCATTTCTAGCTCTACACTTGTTTAATTCCCAATGGGTTATTGCACTCTTAAAACATTCACATCAGCTTCCCTAAAAGGGATGTTCCCTAAATTTTAGGAAAAATTTCAAAAAAGTCATAAAAAGCCACCTAGCAGCTTTCCTATATTTTTCTATTCCTTGGGAATGCTACAGTTCCCAATGCACTGTAGCATTCCCAATGCATTATTATATTCATATAAAAAGTTCTCTCTCCTCTTAGATAAATAATTATAACTAAAAAAGAATAAAAAAAGAGTAAATAATATTTAATTGATATTGGGAAAGGTAAAGTAAAGGTATTACGGGGTGTTTTTTTTATAAGGAAGTAAAAAGTAGTTTTGTTTCTTATATTTAAGAAAAATAGTTGAAAAACTGTTGTAACCAGTGCTCTAAGTGCAGTACATTAATGTTACCTCGAGGGGGAAGTTGCGAGGTTGCTCTAATTAAGGCCATGGGTGTTTATGTGTGTCCTCTTTGCTGGCAACTAAATGGGCCAGTTTCTACCTTTAATTTTAAAAACTGAATTGAAGTAAAATCCAGACAATTAAATTATCTTGTGTTCATATGGTGCTTTGGATTTCTGAATAGTCTCAAATCAAGTTTAATTAACATTCTAGTTAATTTTGTGAACATTTAAATTATGGGACATGCTTTTCTTATAAACAACTTCCATAAAATTTATGTAATTAAAAAATGGAAGTTCAAATATTATATATTAAAACCCACTACTCATCCATCTATGCATCTGGTTAATTTTCACGTTATACTCTAACAAGCATTTGGCATAAATCCTTAATTATGATGTGTATACTAGTTTTTCTCATTCACTATGTTAAAATGTTGAGCTAATTAAAGCTAGCTAGGGCTCTGATGTAAAATATTTTCTGTTGGAAAATGATTTTAGCTTAAAACAGTTTTTGGCGTTCAGTTCGTAAGGAAAATCGACAGCCTCTTGTGGCAATGGAGAATGAACTACGGGAGAGAGTGGCGGGTGCGAGAAGGAGAGATCGAGTACTGTAGGTTGAGAATTAGAAGCTCAAATTTGAAAAATAATTTTTTCCCGAAAATAAAATATAATAAAAAAAAAAACAAAAAAAAAAAAAAAAACAATTTTATGCAGCTAATTAAAAGAGGTTTTCCAGATCAACCGAAAATATTTTTGGTTTGACTAAAAATAAATAAAACTTTTTTTAAAAAAAATAAATAAATAAATTACATCAAAACAAGCAGAGCCTAAGATTTAGATTTAGGTTGTAATTAAGATAAAGTAGGTTATCCACGTACGTCCAAAGTCGGTCGTAACTCGTAAGTGAAGTTAACTAGTTAAGAACAAATTAAAGAAGATGCATGTGCGGTACTGACATTCATAATAATAAGAACGATCGAGTAAAGGAAGGAAGGTGGAGGCTAGGCAATGGGTTTTATTAGAGGCAGGTGTGTCTGAGATGTAGAGCCAGATGATCAGTACTTTAAAAGAAATATTGGTTGGCAAAGATGAAGGCCTGAGTTAAATAAACAGTCATTTCGAGCAGATCGGTACGTAGTCACATCCTAATTAGCAAATGGTTGCTGGGGACGTTTCTCTGCTCTACCAACTGATCGAAGGCAGGTACTTCTTTCTTTTTACCACTGGGGGCAAATGCATGGTTTTTACTATAACCAGCTTTTGTTTTTCCAGAACGCGCGTTATTGCGCATTTATTCGCGTGGC
Organism: Alnus glutinosa; assembly: GCF_958979055.1. Taxonomy (NCBI): domain Eukaryota; kingdom Viridiplantae; phylum Streptophyta; class Magnoliopsida; order Fagales; family Betulaceae; genus Alnus; species Alnus glutinosa. Next base: position 6,440,615 of record NC_084886.1, on the reverse strand, counting down.
GAGCGTCTCAAATGTCAGAATAGATTCTGATTTGGTGACTTGTCAATCTAAAAGAACCTCTTAGCGTTGGAAGACTCAACAATTCCACTCCGATACTTAAATTAGTATTATCTCAAATGTATATCCACTACAAAAATGTATGCACTTTGACACGTGCAGTTTGACACGTGTACAGTGCTGTACACGTGTCAAACATTTAGACACGTGCACTTTGACACGCGTAAGACGCGTGTCAAATGTGCACGACATTAAGTGTACAAGTTGACACGTGTATTGAGATACACGTGTCAAATTTGACACGTGTATCTCAATACACGTGTCAAAGTGTTTTGACACGTGTATTAAGATACACGTGTCAAACCGTTTGACACGAGTATTTTAAATAATTTGACACGTGTATCTCAATACACGTGTCAAAGTGTTTTGACACGTGTATTTAGATACACGTGTCAAATTGGTTATATTTTTTTAAAAAAAAAATCCAAATCGAATTTTTCATTTAAATAAAATTTTAATTTAATTATTTAATTGTATTTTTAAATTAAATTAAAAATACGATTAATTAATTAAATTAAAAATTTAATTAAATAAAAAACCCAATTTGGATTTTTTTTCTTCAATTTAGTTTTGGTATTGGTTATTTAAAATTATTTGGTATAATAATTTTAATAGTTATTTCAAATTTTATTATTTCCGACCACAAATAACAAAATATTGATTTTACCGAAAAACTACACAAAATAATATTACACAAATCATAAGTTAATAACGTATTCGTTAACTAAGCAAATATTTACACATAAAAATTAATTACACAAAATATCTACAAATCTGAAGGGCGTCCCTGCGAATGAGGAGGTACCGTCCCAGGCGTGTTATCGCCAACCGGCGATTGCTGCGCAAGGAATGGTGTAGCGGGCGAAGGTGTAGCGACAATGGAATGCTGGGTCAGCCGTCGTCCAACAGGCGACAACGTACCAACCGTTGTCGAATTACCTGCAAATCATATAGACAATTAAAGTATATAATATTACTTGCAAAATTAAAGGGGTAATTAAAACAAATTGAAATTAATTTTGTCCTACACACAGTATAAATCATACCTGCAGATGCACTACTAACAGACGACGTACTACCTACGTGTGCAGGTGAAGGCGTACCAAGACATGGTGCTGATGCTCCCATGGAGGACATGAAGACCTCAACCTGTCGCAGGCGCTGCTCCAACAGGTCATTCCTCACTCGCTCAGCCTGTAGCTCCGCTTGCATCTCTTCCATCTTCCGAGTGTTTTCGGCCCAATCCCGAGACGTGCCCTGAGATGGTCCCCCTTGTGACCGAGGCCTATATGAGAAACATGTCCCCCGAACAGGTGTGACGTTCGGCCCAACCTGCCGAACCCTCCCTGCATACTCAGGCCTCCCAACCGCCTGTTCGTAAGCGTCGTTCGGTGCCCAACGCACCGTGTCTGCGGAGACGCTTTGCGTGGCGGCTGGATCACTGGATAAACTCTGCGTCATCCTCTCCTGTACGTCGTCAACATGAACAAGTCATATATTGAATAATGACAAATCACACATAATTTTAAAAATAATAGTAAATTAAATCAGTAGCATACGCATAGGACCCGTGTACGTTCGTTCACGTGAGTGCCGTCCTTCCTTGTGTGGGTCTTCACGAACGACGCGGCGCGAGTGGGGGGCGTGCCAGATGTACATGTCTGTCGTCATGCAGTTGACATATATAAGAAACAGATAGCGATAAAAATAGTATAAATAAAAATAAAAACAATTATCAACAAATATATATAACATAAACATATATATTTTCATATCTCCTCGTGATTAAATCTGCCATAACTTTTAGATCCCGTACAATGAGGAAGGTCATTCTGCTCGCGCAGCCTCTTCATCCGTTCAGAGGTTGCCTACGCATTTAACATGAAAATAAAAATGTAAGCATTGACACACTTAAATTAAAACTAAAATTAAATAAACTGTTATTAAAAAACCACAACATTTTCTTGGCCTACATACGATTTTTTGCTCACGGCACCAATCTCTCAGCAGGAACTCTACATCTTCTGCGTCATAGTTGCCAAAAAAATTGTCCGGCATTCTCGCACGGATACTCTCGGGCGTGTCACCGTCTCTAATACGTAGTTTGGTTTTGAACCTCGACTTCCACGAGCGGTGCTTACGGCCAATATCACATAAAGCCTCCTGTTGTGCCCTGCGCGCGTCTACTGATACAGGTACATAGAACTCCTCCTGCACATTCAACACATTTTTATAGGTTTAAAAACTTCAAGAAATACATTAATCTCAAGTTTAATTCAAATAAATAATTAAATTATATTCATAGACATACCATCAGCGCGTCCCACATTGCCTGCTTAATCTGCCTATTTACCTTCGCCCATTCGTCCCGCATGTGTATGTAGGATCCACTCCTGATCATCTTGCCCTCAGCCCGCCGAAATCGATTGCAGGCCCGTCCTACAGGTTGTATAGCAGCATTGTACTGCAATACAACCTTCTTACACCTCGGGAGGACCCAGTTTCTCGCTGGGTCGTCAATCACCTCATAATAAATGGTCCCGTCTGGGTTGTACCCTAATGAAAGAAATATTCAACATTAATGTTAAATATTTAATCATAAGATTAAAGAACATATATATATATATATATATATAAAACAATTTCTAATCAAATATTTATTTATTTAAAAACCAAAAAAAAAAAAAAAAATTTGGTAAGAGAATCTGAGTTTTAAGGATGTCTAAATATGTACTTACCCATCAACCGAATCTGCTAAATCCGTATGTGCTGGGTCGCTGGGTAGCCTGCAACCTCCTCCCCAACCCCTCCGGCTTGTGGATCCTGCTGATCATCATCTGAATCCATATCCTGGGGACTACCGAGGGCAACTGATCGGTACCCAACATCGCAACGTCCTCCTCATGGGTACTCTGGCTCCCCCCCACATCTGGCATCTGACTCTCACCGGAAAGTGGCATCTGACTCTCACTGGAAAGTGGCATCTGGCTCTCACCAGATAAAGGCATCTGGCTCTCTACATGCCTCGGGCCCTGACTCGCCCCCGATGCTGGCATCTGTCTCTGCCCCGGGCCCTGACTCGCCCCCGATGCTGGCATCTGTCTCGGCCCCAAAATCTGGCCAGGCATCGCCGCCTGTGCCGGTATCTGTCCCAACCCCATAGCCGGCATCTGCATCTCCCCGGTCTGTGACAGTGGAAATCCACCATCCTGTGTCTCACTATCAGGGTTACACGTCATAGGTCCACTATACGTATACGGAAAGTACGGCGCATAACCCTGTGACCCCATCCCCTCTCACAGTCACCATCGATATGCGTTACCCGGTTGGGTGAACCCTATCTGAGATAATGTCGGCAGCTCCGACAATGGAGAGCTGCAAGGTCCAGCTGTGCTGCTCTGTCCGTGATCTGACGTGGGCACGGCCACCGTACCCGGCAACAATGGTCTATAAGGCCCGTCTGGGTGGTGTGGCCACGCTGCAGAATACAATGCCGTCGAAACAGTGGGCGTGGTCATGGGGGGCACGGGTGGGCTAGGTGCCCGATACGCATAATGAGGGGGTCTCTGGTCCATCAATACCTGCGAACAAATGCAGACAAATTAATTAGAATATGTTTTTTTAATATATTTTTAATGAACATACTAAAGAACAACGAAATTTATACAATTAATAAAAATTTGTATTCAGTACAAGCGAATTGTACAAACAATATATATATCAGTCAAGTGTATTGAGTTCAAGCTAATTATACTCACAACAAATACATCAATCATTGTATCACGGGAGCTTCAATAGGATCTATGTCGGGCCTGTCGTACTCGAATTCGTCATTCGTATCTGGTAGGTCAGCAGTGGCTAGTACGAGCGGTACGCACTCATGGTAGGTTGTACCATCCTCATTACTCCCATCCCCCTGTCCAACGTCGTACACGTTGCGCGGTTTGGTCATAACCGCACAAACCCAATTTGGGTTCCTTCCATCTTCTACGTAGAATACTTGATCCACCTGAGATGTAAGCACGTACGGCTCGTCCTGAATCTGTTCTCCCCTGTGGACGAGGTGATTGAAGTTGACAAACACTAGGCCATACTCGTCTATTGTGAATCCTCTGTCCATTGTGGGGTCTGCCCAATTGCACTTAAATAAGACGTACGTAGTCCTGTCATAGTACTCGACCTCAAATATATCGGTTAACTGTCCGTAGTACGTTTCGCCTTCAACGGTAGGAACACAGACGCCGCTATTCTGAGTCCTCCTTCCCACATCATGAGCAAGCGTGCGAAATAATTTTCCATTTACCACGTACCTGTTGTACTTCACCGCTGTCTCCTTTAGCCCTCTACAACGCATAACCAACTTGTGGCCCAATTCCTCCCTACGTTGATCGTCCAGGCCATCGACCTATGTTTTAATTACAAATAGTAAACATCACATTGGGTTATAATCCTGAACCCGCATAAATTTATCCAATTTAAAATTTACAACTATTTCCTTACATATGCACGGTACCATTCGCAGAACTGCTCATGATGTTGTGCTTCAATAAGAGCCTCCGTAATGCGACCCCTAGTGCATGATTGCCTAAGCGCGTCTTTGTGCATCCTACATTCAGCGTATACAATTATGTAATAATTGTTATTAATACTTTTACTCGAATTCTGCTAAATATAAGGTTAGGACTACTTACGTTCGCAAATTGTGAAACTCTTCAGAGTTGAACACAATATAACGATGAATCTGGTGCATTATCAACCGGTTCATGGTAACACGCGTGCCCGCTCCCTTGGATCCATCAGGATTCCTCTGAGGTCTGTTGTGGAATGTTGGTGCGTTATTCAGATACCTTGAACAGAACGTTACCAGCTCGGTCGCTATGTACCCCTCCGCAATGCACCCCTCAGGAGCTGCTTTATTGCGCACATTATTTTTGAAATTCCCCAGACTCCTGGTTTAAACACATACACGACAATTTAATTGTCGTCAATTAGGATTACAATTAAATAAAAATATTTATTTACATATTACGCCGAATTTTACCTCTCTGCCGGGTACATCCATCTATACTGCACGGGTCCGCCCAGTCTACACTCGCGCACAAGATGCACGACCAAGTGGACCATGCTGGTAAAAAACCCTGGAGGGAATATCTGTTCTAGCTTGCACAAAGTGATACAGACGTCACCATGCAGTCGGTCCATATCTTCTTGTGATAGCTTTGTTGAGCATATGCCTCTAAAAAATGCAGAAATCTCCACAAGAGGTCTAACCACTTTATCAGGCAATGACTTACGCAGTGCAATTGGGAGAAGCTGTTGCATCAGTATATGGCTATCATGGCTCTTCAAGCCGGAAATTGTACGGTCCTTGAGCCGAACACATCGTGAAATGTTCGAAGCGTATCCGTCCGGGACCCTAACATTTCGAAGAACCTTCAGAAAATTTTCTTTGTCCTCTCTAGACATTGTGTGACAGGCAGCGGGAATATACGTTTTACCGTTGGCGGCCGTGAACGGATGCAACTTAGGTCTCAACCCCATTTCCTGCAAGTCCAGCCGAGCTGCCAAGTTGTCCTTCGTTTTCCCTTTTATATCCAAAATAGTGCCAAGTATATTGTCCATGACATTTTTCTCTATGTGCATAACATCAAGATTGTGCCGAAGCAAATTGTCTTTCCAATACGGCAATCTGAAAAATATACTTTTCTTCTTCCATATAACATCGGAACTCCCTGCACCCTTCTTCCGCTTCTTCCGTTTCTTCTTCTTACCCGCGGTCTCATCTCCAAACGCAACTCCGTCCAACTGTTGGAGAACCTCGTATCCGCATGGCACAATCGGTGCGCTGGCAAATTCTTCGGTACCGTCAAATGTCCTCTTGTTAAGCCGCCACAGATGTTCAGGCGGCAGATATCTCCTGTGCTCCATATAGCAAAATTTGCACCCGTTCTTTAAGCGTATAGAACGCGTCGATTGCATACAGCAAGGACATGCCTTCGCACCCCTGTTAGGCCAACCTGATAAATCTGCATACGCTGGCAAGTCGTTTATCGTCCACATCAACTGAGATCGCATAATAAAATTTTCCTTCTTTGAAGCATCGAATGTTCGTACCCCTACATTCCACAGTTCCAGCAACTCATCAATCAATGGCTGAAGGTAAACATCAATATCCATACCTGGTGAGCTCGGTCCAGGGATAACCAAGGAAAGGATGAAGGACGACTGTTTCATGCACATCCAAGGTGGCAAATTGTACGGCACAAGCATTACGGGCCATGTGCTGTGGGATGTGCTCATGTTCCCAAATGGATTAAATCCATCTGCTGTCAAACCAAGCCGGACGTTTCTACTCTCTGCCATAAAATCTGGATGTAAAATGTCGAACGATCTCCATGCCTCACCGTCTGCCGGGTGCCTCAATACGCCATCCCTAGTGCGGCCTTCTGCATGCCATCTCATATGGGGCGCAGTATGCTCAGACATGAATAACCTCTGCAACCGTGGGATGAGTGGAAACCACCTCAAGATCTTCACCGGGCGTTTTTTTCTCGCTGATATGATCTCACCATCATCATCTACATGTGTATCAGCCCTCCACTTAGACTCTCCACATACGGTACATGAATCTAATTCTTTATTGTCTTTCCAGAATAACATACAGTCGTTACGGCACGCCGGAATCTTCTCATACCCCAGACCCATGCCACTTAGGAACTTCTTCGCCTCATACGTGTTATCTGGCAATGCCTCATCGCAAGGAGGCAACAACTGATTGATGAATTCCAGAATGTCTGAAAAAATCTTGTTACTAATACCTCCAACGCACTTCAAGTTATACATGTGTACAGTAGCACTCAATTTACTGTGCTTTGTACCAGGGTGAAGGGACTTCTCGGCAGTCTTTAACAGCTCTTGGTACTTCAATGCGTCCCCGCACGACGTATCTTCATCAACTTGTTGCGGAAGAGTACTGGCGGCTTCAGGAACATCGTGCACGCCGAAGGCGTCACGCAACATGGCGTGCATGTTATCATCCTGTTCCACGGCGACACCCTCCTGTTCTGTGACTTCACCATGTTCAGTGCTATGGTCAGCGGCCTCTGTGCCACTGTGATAACTCGAACACTGACCAGGAATAGCGGACCCAGTCGTAGTCTCACCGTGCATATACCACAAATGGTATCCCGGATTCATCCCCCGACCTCCAGTCAGGTGGGCAAGAACGTAATCAGGAGTGTGACGCTGGTTATTTCGACAATACTTGCATGGGCAGTAAATTTTTCCATCGACGGCCGTACAGTTACGAACGGCAAATGTCACAAACGCCCTACACCCGTCGTTATACGTTGTCGTACCCCTAGGTGCTGACATCCAAGACTTGTCCATATTCCTCTGTATAGGGTTAAGAGGACAAGACAAATCATACGTCAAACAAATAAACGTGTAAAAAAGTTGAGCATGTCACGCAACATGGGGTGTACGAATTTATTTCCCTTTTAAAGGGTTTATGGTTAGAGTTTAGGGTTTTAGTTTTTTTGTTAGAGTTTAGGGTTTAGGGTTTATGGTTTATTAGGGTTTAGGGTTAGGGTTTTTTTTTTTTTTTATTTAAAAAAAAGTGTAGGGTTTTGTTTTTTTCCTTTTCTAAAGGGTTTAGGGTTAGGGTTTGTAAGGGTTTAGGGTTTAGGGTTTAGGGTTAGGGTTTGTTAGGGTTTAGGAGGGTTTAGGTTTTTTATTTTTTATTTTTAGGGTTTAGGGTTAGGGTTTAGGGTTTAGGGTTAGGGTTAGGGTATAAATTTCGAAAGTGTAAGATTTTTTTTTTTTTAAAAGGGTTTAGGGTTAGGGTTTGTTAGGGTTTATGGTTAGGCTTTTTTTTTTTAAAAAAAAAAAAGTGTAGGATTTTGTTTTTTTTTTTTTTTTTTTTTTTTTCTTAAGGGTTTAGGGTTAGGGTTTGTAAGGGATTAGGGTTTAGGGTTAGGGTTTGTTAGGGTTTAGGAGGGTTTAGGTTTTTTTTTTTTTTTAGGGGTTAGGGTTAGGGTTTGTTAGGGTTAGGGTTTAGGGTTAGGGTTAGGGTATAAATTTAGAAAGTGTAGGATTTTTTTTTTTTTAAAGGGTTTAGGGTTAGGGTATAAATTTAGAAAGTGTAGGATTTTTTTTTTTTTTAAAGGGTTTAGGGTTAGGGTATAAATTTAGAAAGTGTAGAATTTTTTTTTTTTTTTAAAGGGTTTAGGGTTAGGGTTTGTTAGGGTTAGGGTTTAGGGTTAGGGTTAGGGTATAAATTTAGAAAGTGTAGGATTTTTTTTTTTTAAAGGGTTTAGGGTTAGGGTTTGTTAGGGTTTAGGGTTAGGGTTTGTTAGGGTTAGGGTATAAATTTAGAAAGAGTAGGATTTTTTTTTTTTTTAAAGGGTTTAGGGTTAGGGTATAAATTTAGAAAGTGTAGGATTTTTTTTTTTTTTTAAAGGGTTTAGGGTTAGGGTTTGTTAGGGTTAGGGTTTAGGGTTAGGGTTAGGGTATAAATTTAGAAAGTGTAGGATTTTTTTTTTTTTAAAGGGTTCAGGGTTAGGGTTTGTTAGGGTTTAGGGTTAGGGTTTGTTAGGGTTAGGGTTTAGGGTTAGGGTTAGGGTATAAATTTAGAAAGTGTAGGATTTTTTTTTTTTTTAAAGGGTTTAGGGTTAGGGTTTGTTAGGGTTAGGGTTTAGGGTTAGGGTTAGGGTATAAATTTAGAAAGTGTAGGATTTTTTTTTTTATTTTTTAAAGGGTTTAGGGTTAGGGTATAAATTTAGAAAGTGTAGGATTTTTTTTTTTTAAAGGGTTTAGGGTTAGGGTTTGTAGGGTTTAGGGTATAAATTTAGAAAGTGTAGGATTTTTTTTTTTTTAAAGGGTTTAGGGTTAGGGTTTGTTAGGGTTTAGGGTTAGGTGCTTTTTTTCTAAAAAAAAAATGTATGATTTTGGTTTTTTTCTTTTTCTTAAGGGTTTAGGGTATAGGTTTATGGTTTTATTTTATTTTATTTTTTATACGGGTTTATGGTTTAGGGTTTTAGTGTTAGGGTTTCTTTTTTTAGAAAGTGTATGATATTTTTTTTTGTTAGGGTTTAAGATTTAGGGTTCGTTATGGTTTAAGGTTAGGGTTTGGTTATAGAAAATGTAGGAATTTTTTTTTTTTTTTTTTAAAGGATCTAGGATTAGGGTTTAGGGTTTAGGGTTTTAGTTTCTTAGGGTTTAGGGTTTAAGGTTAGGATTTTTGTTTTTAGTGTTAGGAATTTTTTTTTTAGAAAGTGTAGGAAATTTTCTTTTTAAGGGTTTAAGGTTAGGATTTTTGTTTTTAGTGTTAGGGTTTCTTTTTTTAGAAAGTGTAGGATATTTTTTTTTTTTAGGGTTTAGGGTTTAGGGTTTAAGGATAGGACTTTTGTTTTTAGTGTTAGGGTTTCTTTTTTTAGAAAGTGTAGGATATTTTTTTTTAGGCTTTAGGGTTTAGGGTTTGTTAGGGTTTAGGGTTTAGGGTTTAAGGTTTAGGGTTAGGGTTTTTAAGGTTTCAAAGTGTAGGAATTTTTATTTTAGGGTTTACGATTTAGGGTTTGGAGTTTAGGGTAAGGGTTTTTTTTAAGAACGTGTAGGATTCAAAGTTTATTTAAGGGTTTATTATTGTGTTGGTTTTATGGTTATGATTTGAAGATATAAAGTTTAGGGTTGGAGTTTAAGTATTTCTTAAAAAGTAGACGGTCAATTTTAATTTTTTTTCTTTTTTTATTCAAACCCATTTTATTTGTTGTTCCCATTTATTATTTTCAAAAGTGTCATCGTTGGTTTATAACGTTAAACTAATATCGGACATTGTTTGATTTTGTTTGACTAACAAAAAAACATTGTAATCCATAATAACACATTCAAAATATATATATATATATAACCTCTCAAATAAAAAATTAGGACAGGAAAAATTAAAAACATAAAAAACACAACATGGCAAAAAAGAACATGGCTTTCAAAAAAATAAAAATACATATAACACTAAATGACACAAAAATACAAACGCCTACACAATTTCTAAATATCAAATGTGTACTAACACAAAAATACATGCAGCATTGTTAAAAAAAAAAAACACAAACTATAGCAAAAATGAAATACCTACTCCAAGAAAACCCCCAAAAAAAAAAAAAAAAAAAACAGTAATTTAAGCTTACACTGATTCAGCAAAATTGAAAAAATAAAATATAACACAGTCCAAAAATTATTACAATTATCAATCAAGAACAAATGTCCAAATTATTACAATAAAAATTATTACAATATATATTCAATCAGTATTTCATTTACATGTTGAAAAAAAAAATGAAATACAAATTTAAGGGGAAATTACTCACTGTCGACGGTAGGTTGTGGATTTAGGGCTCCTTCCTTATATATATACCTGCATATTCGGATATACATTATGGAGAAAGAAAAAAAAAGTTAGCAAATGTATATATATATAACACTAAATTTATCTGCAATATATATTAAGAGCACCGGCGACTGAACAGAGAGAGAGAGAGAGAGAGCCATTGACCGGACCGGAGGAAAGGGAACCGACGGCCTAGTCAACCCCTGCCGGAGGGACGTCCCAGTAGAGAGAGAAAGAGAGAGAAAGAGAGAGAGAGAGAGAGAGAGAGAGAGAGAGAGAGAGAGAGAGAGAGAGAGAGAGAGAGAGAGAGAGCTAGAGGGAATCGGTGAGAGAGAGACAGTCGGTGAGAGGGAGACGTGACGACGCCGGAGCTCACCACACCGGCCGGCTGAGCTCGCCGGAGAGACAGAGAGAGAGAGAGAAGAAATGAGAGAGAGAGAGAGAGAGAGAGAGCGAGAGAGAAGAAATGGGTAGCTTCCAGAATCTTATATATAAATATAAGTATATAATTTATATAATATAATATATATTTATATTATTAATTTGTTTAACGTATATAATATATAATGTTTGGCCAGGTGGCGCGCGGGAGAATTCCCGCGCGGCATCCGGCCAAACAGTTGGAGACGTGTTTATAAATACACGTCTCCACATGGTATATATATTTAATATTTAATATATATATATATATATATATATATATATATATATATATATATATATATATATATATATTATATCTATTTTATATAAACCCATGCAACCCTAAGTTCATGCAATGCATGTACTGCATGTACATGCACTGCATGAACTCATGTTAATTAATTTTTTTTTTTTTTTGGGTCTACATATATGCTTCACAAAGTTGGTTTAATTATGCATATAGTACAATATGTCAATTTAGGGTTAGGGTTTACGTACTTATAAGTACACCATATATATATATATATAACTCATCATATAAACCCTAATCATAAGTGTATGTATTTTGTATAGCAAACAACCATAACCCTAACTGTATGTACTATAAATAGCAAAAAACCCTAACCCTAAAATACACGTCCCCCATAGTAGAAATTGTATTTAATTTAAAAAGTAATAAATATATCTATATATATAATAAAAAATAATTATATATATAAATAAATATATTATTTAAAAAATAATAATTTAATGGTCCAAAAAATTAAACTATAACCCTAAGTGTATATACTATATATAGCTATAAACTATAACCTTAAGGGTACGTACTATACTAAAACCTAAAACCATAAAAAATAAAAAATAAAACCTAACCATAAAATTAAACTCTAACCCTAAGTGCTAGACTATATATAGCTATAAACTCTAATCATGAGGGTACGTACTATATCTAGTCATAAACCCTAACCCTAATCCTCTATCCAAAAGTATATAATATATATATATATATATATATATATATATATATATAGCTATAAAACTAAACCTTAAGTAAATGTACTATAACTATAACTATAACTATAACTATATATATATATCGGAACAATCTAATTTTGAACTGCTCATGATTTAACATATATATATATATATACTTAAAAGTGTACAATAATGACACGTGAAAAATATATTGACATTATTATTCATTAAACGTAAAATCAATAAAATTATAACACATAGCCCTAAGTGTATATATTATATATACCTATAAACCCTAAAACCCAAACCCTAAGTGTATATACTATATATATCGATAAACCATAATCCTAAGTATATATACTATATATAGGTATAAACCCTAGCCCTAAGTGTATATACTATATGCTATAAACCCTAACCCTAAGGGTATGTACTATATATAGCCATAAATTTACGAGGGACTAAACTATAAGTATTTAATTCATTATGTAGCGCAGAACTCTAAAAATAATTGCATTTACTATATATAGACATAAATAAAAAGGTTACTGTATATAGTTTCTAAACCGTTTACATGCATGCATATCTATATATATAGTATTAATTATAGGTTTTTTAACTTTGTTATGTTTAATTTTTTTTTTTTTTGGTTTCTAAACGTAGATGGTGTACAAAACTAAACCCTAATTTAAACTATTTAGTTTAATTATATATTTAGCACCAAATTTGTTTAATTATGCATATAGTACAATATGTAAATTAGGTTAGGGTTTACGTGCTTAATAGTGTACTATATATATATAAATAAGGAACCTAAAAAGTATAAATTCCAACCAACAAATTTACATATAGCATATAGTACAATATGTAAATTAGGTTAGGGTAATCTACACCGTATTTTTGGATTAGATTTGTATGATTAATAATGTAAGGAGTTTTTTTTTTTTGATTTTTTTTTTAAATAATTAATACAACACATAATTTTTTTTTTTAATATATATTTGGCGAATTAATAAATTTTTGACACGTGTATTAATACACGTGTCCATTTGGACACGCATATGGAATACACGTGTCCAATTGGACGCGTGTCTATATACACGCGTCCAAAATGGACACGTGTATTCCATATGCGTGTCCAAATGGACACGTGTATGTCATACACGTGTCCATTTTGGACGGCTTCACAATTTGACACGTGTCTAAAATGACACGTGTCAAATTGGACGCGTGTCTACAGTAACGGGTACTGTAGACACGCGTCAAAATGAAGGTGTTTTTGTAGTGATCATTGAGATCACATAAAGCAATTTCCTTTATACCTGCATATTTGTGAGGTATTTATAAATGGATTGTTAAGAGTAGTCTTGTTTTTTTTTTCATTGGACCACGTGTTGGGCCTGGAACATTTGTCGACAATTCAGATCGTGGGATCATGGTACATGGTGCATGATGATCATGGAGTCGGTCTTTAACTGGTTCTAGATCGTGCCGTGGATCGTAAAGTCGGTCTTTAACCGATTCTAGAACGTGGGGCACCTTTCGTAATAATCGCTAGGTTAATTAAATAACTGGCCTTGAATCGTGGGGTGAACGCCATAATAATTGGTGGCTCGGTATTTTACCGACTCTGGGTGAGATAATCTTGGTAAAATATTATCGTGAACCCATTAGGCTTTGCCGTTGACAAGCCCAATGGGTCTGGTTCCGGTAATTTGTTGTTGGGCTTGGTTGAGCAAAATCCCGACCCAATCGGCAGGGTTGGGATAATTTCTCAATAGTACAGAAAGTACGTTATGGTTGGCAAGATTAAATTAACAATTATTTTGAGCAGAGGCAGTACTCACATGCATCCCCGGCAAATTGTTGTTGAGGAGCTTTCTTTTGCTCTACCAACTGAAGGTACATTTTATTTATCACATTTATCCTTGGTAAGAAGGCAAGATTAATGCTCCGTTTGTTTCGACGTAAAATGGTTTCAGGGAAGTTATTTTTCTGGAAAATATTTTTCGCCGAAAGCATTTTTCAGTGTTTGGCGCGTACAGAAAATCACAAATATTTTTCATATTTTCATTCAATCATATTAACCTATAAAAATTAATTTTTATTCAAAACATATAAATATTAATATAAAATAATATAAAAATCATCGATGACGAGATTCGGTCACTGACCGACAAGATTCTGATAATTTTTACCTGATTCCGGCTAATATAGCCAGAATTCGAGATAAAGGCCGGAATCCGGCACAAACGGCCAGATCTGGCCAGCCGGCCGAAATCCGGCTCTCTGGCCAGATCCGGTCAGATGGCCGGAATCCGGTCAGATTGGTCGCCGAAATCTGGCTGACCGGATTCCGGCGACATTAACCGGATGTTGTCGGATTCCGATAACGGCAATATTTCGATGGTGGTCGGCTGCTTGAACGTGAAGGTCGACTATGCCGTTTAAAATAGATCGACCGCGTCTGGCGTCTTCAGAAAAGAAGAAAAGAAAAGTTGACCTTTTTATTTAGAGTAATGAAAAAATGGAGAAGATGGTTTTTTTTTTTTTTTGAACAAGCTCCTGAAATTTCATTACTGAAAAGAAACCCCAAAGGGGAATACACCAAGGCCAAAGCCACATAACAAATTCAAGAGCAAATAAGCTAAAAACACTGCCTAAAGGCTACAACAGTGCCTGTAGGCCATTGAAGTGAATAAAGCTAAAGAAACTTCATCCACTAAGCCAGGAAAATCCTGGCTTAAAGCAGCTACCCAAAGGTAAACTGTGAATAAAGATAGAAGAATATACAAATACAAGCAGAAAAAAAACCAGAAAAACCAACTCCAGAAGAACCGCCGCCGGAGCACAGGGCTTGTAGAAAACGCACCTACTCCGGGAACCCATCCAGCATCGAACGACCTCCAAAAGCGCAGATCGACACTAAACGAAGCCGGAAATGCAACCGGTGACCCTCACGCGCTAACCCAGGGAGGACACTCCTCGGCGCGTACTGGCCACGCGCCACGGAAGAAAGAACCGCACAGCTTCGTCGAGTGACTACCGAAACCAGAGGAGGTCGGCGACCACCAAAGAAAAGCTCCTGTCGGCGAACACCCAGCCGAGACTTTTAGATCTAGCAATAAAGCACACCTCCACCGGATACCCACCGACATCCGCCATTCCCCCAGGCCAGATCCTCGGAATCCTTCTGCTTGCACCAACAACAAACAAAACCAAAACAAAAACAACAAAAGAAAACACTAACCTCACCGGATCTAACTCCAGGAGGGACCACAGCTCCACAACCAAAAGATTGGGAAAACAAAACATCCATCACTGGAGGCCAATGGGATGACAAAAGCCACCCTAGCCCTCACAGGCAAGGGGGAAGACCAGCACCAGGAGGGGGAGACGTGAAGCCTCCCCCCCCCAAGCGAAACAAAGCTCAAAGTTTCTCTCCTGTATCTAGAACCTTTCAGAAACACAGAGAGAGAGAGAGAGAGAGAGAGAGAGAGAGAGAGAGAGAGAGAGAGAGAGAGAGAAAGGTCAAGAAGATGGTTGACAAACACACATCGATATATATATATATATATATATATATATCTAGATCGAATGAGGAAATTGGTTATTTATGGAGATCTAGAAAAGAAGTGACTTTTTGTGCTACATGACATTGTATGGCCAAATAACTTGAGGGTTGAGTCTAGATCAGTGTTATACCACACACACATAGCCCATTTTGTGATTTAATTTAATGTTTTTTTGAGAATCTAAATGGGTTGAAGATAACTTGAAGGGATTTGTGTAAAAGCTAGGATTTTTAAGACCTAAACATGTTCAAGGCTCGTAAAGTAAATGCCTTTAGGACCTTATGACAAACTATAAACAAGTATATAGTGTAAAGTTTGAAGCTTGAACCAAGAAAACACTGAAAATGAATTATGTGTAGTCATCAATAGCTAGATTGATGCTTCTTAGTGAACGATCGGTGCCCGATAACCAATAGATCGATCCTTGAGCAGCGATCAATCGGTAAGGGACATAAAGTGGGATTAAGGTTTTTAAGTGAAATTAGCTAGGGTTTGTGAATTAGGGATATGACTAATAATAGAGTATAAAATTTGTAGAGTAAGAAGCTTGACTTTTTAGAAAGTCCAAACTTGGATATTAGCGTAATAGGTAAATAATCGTCCATGAGAATGCCAAAACAGTTAATTCGTTGAGCATGAATGTTTTCGTCGAAATAATCTGTGCATATTTTTACAATTATGATTTCTCTTGAACATATGTCGTGAGCCTAATCTTTTGAGAAATGATTGATTTAAAAATTCATTATTATTCGTTGTGTTTATTAATGAAATTAATTTTGTTCTCTTAACTGGAAATTTATAATGTTTGTGTGCCATGCCACTATGAAAAAAATGGGTGAAGAATCTGGGGCATGTGCACATTCTTTATACGAACTTGACCCTGTGACCCATTGTGAGTGGAATGTTAAACTACCTTGGATCTAAAGGCTAGTGTGACTAGCACAACGACCCATGGGTGGTGCTTATACTTGCGGCATCACTAGTTGCATGCTACCCGTGGTATCCACCCAGTCAAGTTACTAGAGAGTGGTAGGCTATTATGCCTTACCAAGGCACCGAGATTGTACCATATGTTTCATATGACGCACAAACCCTACTGTAAAGTGGATAAGGGCACAAATAGGTCATGCAAAAGATGTTTATGGATTGTGATATATTTATTGATATTATATTTTACACTTTCTCAGCATAAATGTTTTGCCTTTAAACTAGTATGTGATTTCGTAAGCATACGCCTTAAACTGTTTGCTAAATGCATTCTTTCAACTGACCAAATTATTGCGATATTTCCCTTAAACATAACTTGTCCAAAACCTCATGTTTAAACCTTAATGATGTTCTGACAACAGCTTCTTGAAATGCTTACTATGTATAATTATCTTCCTCACTTTTATTACTAACATAAACAGGACTAACTACAGTATTGGGTAAGTTTCGTTAGCAATTTACTTACAAAGTCGTGGATTTGTGTGATTTTTCACCTTTAAAACATTATTGTTTTACATATTAGCAAGTGATAGTTCGAAGAGTGGAGACTATAGGTATTCACAAGATTTTCGAGGTCGCATTGCGAAGTCTTGTAGAAATAAATTTTATGTGTATTCTTATACTTATTGTATTTGAGAGAATAGTTTAATTATAGAGGTTATTGTATTTATAGGGGCTCTGGTTTGCACTAGCGATATAAGAGGATAACAAGAAAAGAAGAAAAAGATGCAAAAGTAAATAGTGATGAGCTCAAATCAATATTACATTTTCGCTGCATATATTCTGATATTTCGGTAGTATAAATGGTTTTTCAGGTTAATTACTAATTAATTAATTTGGGGGCGCCACATATATAGATAGTGGGAAGCAAACAATGGTTTGGTACAACTAAAACTATAAAATGAAGAAAGAAAAAAATAAGGCGGCATTCAGACAAGTAAGTAAACTCGTTCAGATACAGTTAGGGTTTCACAATTCACAACTTAGTGGCGTTCGTACTGTGTCCGTCCCAACCCCCATCCAAACGTCTCAACTTAATCGTGATCTTCAACTCATTTGAACACTATCCAACCGAGTCTTGCAACTAAGATGTTCAGCCAACCTTCATTGTTTCTTCATTCCTTAACCCATTTAGACAATGTCAGATTGAGGGTTGCGACCAAGCAGCTCTGTGGTTTCTTGTATTTATTTATCAAACATCTTCATTCTGAACGACCATTCCAACCGAGCGTCTCGGGAAAAACTTCATGTGGTGCTTTGACATAGCTCGTATGGACATGGTGCAACCGTCATACCCACCAAGTGGCTTGGCTATTGAAACTTTAAGCCTTACACAGTGTCTCGTTTTGACGCCCTACCAACCGAGCTTCAAACCAAGCATTTTTGTTTCTCAGCATTGTCCAAGTTTCTAATTTTTGGTTTAAATACCATCTAAAATTGACAAATTTAGATTTAAATCAAACTTAGTTTCGACACCGATTTAGCCTCCATAAAACTTAACAAGAAGCCTTCTTTGCTCTACCAACTGATGGTGGTTATATGCATTAAAAAAAAAACTGAAGGTACAATTCTTTTGTGAAGTCACTCCCTGGACCCTGGGTACGTATATTGTATACAATGAGAAGATCCAATGGTTAACAACGACAACTAATTCCATAACTAAAGGAAAATGTTAAAATAATCGGTTAAATGGAGCCCAACACCCAACGACGGTCACATTAACACCTGGCCGACTTAATTGCCTTTAATAAAAAAAAAAACCAACCCATTTTTAAGTTGCCGGGCAAACAAATGGACTGAGAGTCCGGCCCAATCCTAAACAGATAAAAGCAGCCCATTGCATCCCTAGGAACAAACAAAGAGACCATCCTGAATTTGAGTCGTACAACGTGGTGGGGTTTTTTTTTTTTTTTTTTGGTAAAAAAGGAAAGTGGTGGTATTAAGTGTTCCTTTGGTTTGTCGGTTTGAAAAAATAATAACAATAATAATTTCAAAACGCAATTAATAAAAATATAATTTTTAAAAATGCAATTAAGCATTTTGTAAAGAAATATTCTATTTATTATTCTTTCTGCATTCTCAGCTGACCTTTAAATAAATCTTAATTAAAAAGGACAAAAAAATTTAAGAATAGATTAAGCAATTCACATTCAAAAGTGTGCATTTTTTAAAAGTTTCCCTTTTTCTTGATGTTTCAAAAAATATTTAGATTTTTTCAAGTTGGCCATTTTTTTTTTCAAACGCACCCCAAGACAAAACACTTACAACAACTCTTTTTAAAAACATGTTTTTGGCGTCTCCAAGTGGTAACTCAATCGGTTGAGAATCATGTCTCATGAAACGAAAGTTTCTAGTTCGAATCTCTCATCCCCTATTTTGTGTGAACATGTTAAAAAAAAACACGTTTTTGACCTTCAAAATTGTAGGTCAAACACAGTCACAACGTGGTAACAACTCATCATCTTTCACAAACAATGACGTCGGTGCTCAAATTAATAACTCTTCACGCACAGGATCGGAGCTGCTCAAGAGTTGGGTACGTATTGCATAATTATTTTCCTTTTGTGAAACTGTGTGCGCGCTTTGGATATTGTAGATTCGGTCTTCATTTGCCTTTATCGGTGCAATGCAATGTCTATTTTCCTTGTTTGGATTGTGCTTGATTTGGCTGTTGCAGATTTGGATTTTGATTGCCTTGTTGGGACCTCACGCGTATCCCTGTCATTACAGCATTCAATATGTCTCCACCGAAAGAGCCACTTCTCTTGTAGCCACATGCTCACGATTCACGAATTTGTATTTGATTTTACTTTGTTGTCGAATCTGATGAAGAAAAAAAATTGAGAAAAAAGAAACTCGGTTGAAGAGGAACCAAGAAAAAAAAAAAAAAAATTGAAAAAGAAACAGTGGGGACTAAACTTTTTATAAGATCAGAAGAAATAATCTAGCTTGAACAAGGTTAGTGATTAAATAACTTCCTATTTTGAAGTCCTACTTATTATTACATTAATTGTGATGCAATGCAACATAACACCTAATGCGACCTGATCTCAGACAATTTTTCGGCAATTTCAGAACACGGGCGAACCAGATGACGTCCAAGCATGCACCAGATTGAGCATGTTGTTCCAGTAATTCTTATTGTTGTCCTCAAAGTCACCGCTGCAACTTTTATCCCCATTGTCCAAGTTGTCTCCGGCCATCAATGAGTTATGGTCGTCACAATTATACGCTAATGTATCGGTACTAAAACCTTTCATGATATTTGAGAGAGGCGTGTTTTCATTCTCAGCCCTAAAAGAGTCCACAAGCCATGCACTTTCTGTAGCATAAGTCATCTCCTGCAAGGCCATTGTGTCAATATCCGATCTTTCTTTGAGTTCCGGCATTTGACAGACTTCTTTGACAAACCCTCCATTGCATGGAACTGAGCTTTTGGCGAAATCAAGAACTGCAGTCACCGTGCTTTCATTGAATGCAACAGTATGGATGGGGAGTGCGTTCTCGCGATCCGAGAAGTTCAATGTTGATGTTGGAGACTCGAGGTCGTCGCCAGCGATTGGGAAAAGGCCGGCACTCATTGACTTCGACCATATATACCTCTTGCCATGCAGGGACGGACCCAAAAAATCTTATGAGCAAGGGCCAAAGGTTAAAAAAAATTATTGGTAAGGGCCAGTAAACTAAATTTTATTTTTTTACCTTATAATTTTTTTTTTACCTAATATTTTTTTGTTGCTTTTTGGAATTGAGGGGGGGCTATGGCCCCTGCCAGCCCTCCTTAGATCCGTTCCTGTTGCCATGCTTTGAGTACGTCAAGGCATGGAGGTAGTGCGGGTCGAGCTGAGTTTTTGTTGATGAGCTGAGCCGAAGTAGGAGTGCTGAGATGTTTTTGGATAGGATTAGACACAAGCATGGACTCTCTTACCAATCTGGCTTGGGCTTCCAGCCGCGCGCTTTCTCACTGAGCTATGTGTCTTAAATTGGTTGTGTCTTTGAAGTAGCCACTGCCGGAGCTCAGGGTATCGCTTTTGGGCTTGTGGGTCATGGGATCGATGCCCATCTTAGTTAGTCTTTTCTTGAGATGGTTGTTCCAGTAGTTCTTGATCTCGTTGTCTGTTCTTTTGGGCAAGTGATTTGCTATCGCAGACTATCACGATCACACGGTATCGACATAAATCGAGTCAGCACTATTCAAGAAGTTTCTAGATGGTCTTGGATTCCAGTGACGGTTTTATTGTTGCTGGATTGAATATATTCTGTAAATTAGTTATGATGAGCTGGCGTGTAAATATTCTCTTTGTTAGCTTTTCTGTTCGTAGCTTTGTTCTCCTGTATTCGTTATTTATACCTACAGCACTCAGTGCTTTTCAATACAATGAAAATCATGTTTTCTCAAACTCTCTCGTCTCTTTTCATTTCTTGTTATGGTATCAGAGCGTATCTGATAATCATTCACATCTTTCCTGCTTTCATGTCGTCTTCAACCTTTTCCATTGAAGATTCTTCTCCTTATCATCTCCACCATGGAGATAGTCCAGGGACTGTTCTTCTCTCACAGTTGCTGGATGGTGATAATTACCATACCTGGAGTCGCTCCATGGTGATGGCTCTTACAGCTAAAAATAAGCTTAGTTTCCTCAATAGTTCACTCGATAAACCTTCTGATGAATCCAATGTTGAATACCATGCCTGGATTCGCAGCAATACAATGGTTACCTCTTGGCTCTTAAACTCGGTTTCTAAGGATATTGCTGTCAGTGTTATTTACATTGATAATGCTGCAGATGTCTGGACAGATTTGAAGGAGCGTTTTTCATAGAAGAATGGACCACGTATTTACCAGATTCAGAAATCTATCTCCTCTCTCTCGCAGGATGATCTTTCTATTGGAGCATATTTTACCAAAATCAAAGCTCTGTGGGATGAGTTCAGTAACTACCAACCTATCCCTTACTGTTCTTGTGGTTCAATGAAGACTATCCATGACTACTTCCACCATGAGTATGTTTTTCAATTTCTTATGGGCTTGAATGACTCATTCTCCCATATTTGAGGTCGAATTTTGTTAATCGATCCTCTGCCTCCCATAAATCGAGTCTTTGCTCTAGTTCTTCAAGAAGAATGTCAACGAGAAGCCTTTGCTTCTGTTGGCTATTTCTCTCATAATTCTGCTGCTATGATGAGTAAAGTCTCTTCTTCTTCATCGAACAACCGCTTTGGAAAAACACAGGCTCAGCATAAAGTTAAACCAACATGCAGCCACTGTGGGATTGTTGGGCACACGGTGGAGAAATGTTATCGGGTTCATGGTTATCCGTCTGGTTTCAAATTCATGAAGAACAGATGCCATTCTTCTTCAGCTAACACTGTTCAGGATTCAGAGGGTACTTCGATTCCTCATCTTTCCATCACTCAAGAGCAATGTCAACTTTTAGCTCTTTTTAAACCAACATCATCTAATTCTTCACCTACCGCACATCAAGTAGGTACTTCTAATCATCAGGATTACCTTTTCTCAAAGGTGACATGTAATTTCTTTTCCTCACATAAATCTCTCTTGAATAAACAACATTCTGTTTTTTGTTTATCTAGCACATTTCTTGCTGCATCTAATGTTCCTCATAAACACTCTTGGATTATTGACACCGGGGCCACTAACCATATGGTTAGTTCTATCAAATTTTTTACAACCATCACTGCGGTTGTTTCTTCACATGTGAAATTACCCAATGGGCAAGTTGCTTTGGTTACACATATCGGAACTGTGAAAATTTCAGATTCATTGCTCTTAACAAATGTCCTCTGTGTTCCGTCATTTACCTTCAATCTTGTTTCTGCCAGCAAGCTTCTTAAGAACATTCATTGTTGCCTTATTTTCATTCACAAATTTTGTTTTGTGCAGAATCTGACTAGCTGGGAGACGATTGGAGTGGGTGAAGAGAAGCATGGCTTATTTTACTTGGTGCAAACAGATTTTGTTTCATCTGTTTCTTCTACTTTTTCTATCAGCAATGTATCAGAGGATATTTGGCATTATCATTTAGGCCATTTATCTTCTTCTAGACTTAATTTGATACATGCTTCTGTTCCAGCATTTCTATTAATTCTAAACATATTTGCACCATTTGTCCTCTTGCTAAACAGAAAAGCCTTCCATTTCCTATCAGCACTTCAGTTTCTAATTTTCCTTTTCAATTGCTTCATTGTGATATATGGGGTATGTTTTCTATTAAATCTAATAGTGGTTCCTTTTATTTCCTAACCGTAGTAGATGATCATAGTCGTTTTACTTGGGTTTTCTTAATGAAACAAAAATCACAAACCCGTTCTCTACTTCAGTCCTTTATAAATCTTGTTAAAACACAATTTCCACATAAAGTGAAATGCTTACGTACAGATAATGGTCTTGAGTTTCTCATGTCTGAATTTTTTGCCTCCAAAGGCATCCTTCATCAACGTAGTTGTGTCGAATCCCCACAACAAAACGCGATAGTTGAGCGTAAACACCAACATTTACTTAATGTAGCTAGGGCGTCACGTTTTCAAGCCCATCTTCCTTTATCATTTTGGGGGGAATGTGTTCTTACTGCTGCCCATATTATAAATAGAATCCCCACACCATTATTATCCAACAAATCTCCCTTTGAACTTTTGTTTCAAAAATCTCCAACTTATTCTCATTTACGGGTTTTTGGGTGTTTGTGTTATGTTTCTACATTAACTCGTTCTCGTTATAAATTTGATCCTAGAGCTAAACCATGCATATTCTTAGGTTACCCGTTTGCTGTTAAAGGTTATATTTTATTTGATCTTTCTACTAAAACTTCTTTCATTTCCAAGGATGTAGTCTTTCATGAATCTATTTTTCCCTATGCGTCTAATCTCTTACGCTCTACTGCAGATGGTTGTTTTGTTTTTCCTTTACCCTCTGCCAACTTTTCACATACATCCACTTCTGATTCAATTGTTCCTTCTCTTCCTCTTAATCCTGCTCAGTCACCTCCTAATGACAACTCTCAGCCATCTCTACCTCTTCCTCTTCGTTCTACCCGCATCAGTCATCCTCCTACATACTTAAAGGATTTTCACTGCCAGGTGGTCACTTCTCCTCATCCACAACTTTCTCTTCCATTGGCCGTTTCTACACCTCCTTCAGGTATCAAATATCTTATTTCCTCTGTTATTGCTTATCATAAACTCCCTAATGCTCACTTGCATTTTCGCATGTCTGTCTCTTCTGTTTCTGAGCCTCAATTCTATCATCAAGCTATTAAGAATCCTCTGTGCAGGCTGAAATTAATGCCCTCGAGGAGAATAAGACCTGGATTCTTGTTGACTTACCTCCCAACAAGAAACCGATTGGTTATCGATGGGTTTATAAAGTCAAGTACAAATCCGACGGACAAATTGAACAGTATAAAGCCCGCTTGGTTGCCAAAGGATAAACACAATGTGAAGGTTTAGATTATCACGAGACATTTTCTCCCGTGGCTAAACTCACAACAGTCCGGTTATTGCTTGCTCTTGTTGCTGCCAAGCATTGCTCTTTACGTCAACTAGACGTCAACAATGCCTTTTTACATGGTACCTTAGATGAAGAGGTATACGTTTAGCTTCCACCCGGTTATGCTACGAAGGGAGAGTCCAAGGTTTGCAAGCTCACCAAATCCTTATATGATTTGAAATAGGCTTCACGCCAATGGTTTTCTTGTTTCTCTACGACTTTTTTACAGCATGGTTTTTTGCAATCCAAGTCTAATTGTTCTCTCTTTACTCATTCACAAGGAAGTTCTTTCATTGCCTTCCTAATTTACGTGGATGATGTAATCATAGCCAGTAATGACCTTGCAGCTGTCTCGGTTCTTACTCGGCTTCTCAACTCTCAATTCCGCCTTAAAGATTTGGGTACTGCCAAATTTTTCTTAGGCTTGGAGATTGCTCGAAATTCCACAGGAATTTCTGTGAGCCAGCGCAAATACACCCTCGATATTCTTGCAGACAGTGGCCTTCTTGCAGCAAAACCTGCTACTTTTCCTATGGAAGCTAATTTGAAGCTTTCCAAGGATACTTGGACTCCTCTTACTAATCCCACTCAGTACCGCTGTTTGATTGGTCGTTTAATTTACTTAACGATCACTCGTCCGGATATTACTTACTCTGTTCAAGTTCTCAGCCAATACATGGAAAGTCCTCGTCAACCCCATATGGATGCAGCAGTCCGAGTTCTCCGTTACCTCAAGGCCACCCCAGGCTAGGGCCTTTTTTATCCTTCTACTTCTGATTTCAAGCTCAAAGCTTTTTGTGACAGTGATTGGGCAGGGTGTTCTGATACTTGACGTTCTACTACTGGCTTTTTTGTTTTTCTTGGTTCATCTCTCATTTCCTAGAGATCCAAGAAACAACATACTGTATCACGATCTTCTGCCGAGGCAGAGTATCGATCCATGGCTTCACGTTCTTGTGAGCTTACTTGGCTACGTGCTTTACTTCGAGATTTTACCATTATTCATCCCCAGCCTGCTCTCCTTTTTTGTGACAGTAAAGTTGCCCTTCATATTGCAGCCAATCCTGTTTTTCACGAACGAACTAAGCACATTGACATTGATTGTCATCTTGTTTGTGATACCATTCAGCAAGGTCTTCTTCGGACTATGCATATTACTTCTCAGCATCAACTTGCTAACTTGTTTACCAAACCCCTTGGTTGTGTTCTTTTCCAGACTTTACTTTCCAAGATGAATATCTTAAACATCTATATTCCTCTTGAGGGGGAGTATCACGATCACACGGAATCTACATAAATCGAGTCAACATTGTTCCAGAAGTTTCTAGATGGTCTTGGATTCCAGCGACGGTTTTATTGTTGCTGGATTGAATATATTCTGTAAATTAGTTATGATGAGCTGGCGTATAAATATTCTCTTTGTTAGTTTTTCTGTTCGTAGCTTTATTCCCTTGTATTTGTTATTTATACCTACAGCACTCAATGCTTTTCAATACAACGAGAATCATTTTTTCTCAAACTCTCTTGTCTGTTTTGATTTCTTATTACAGACCATCTGAAAGGAAAAATGTTGCCCCAAATAAGTCAATGATGATATTGCAGTAATTAAGTTAATAATGTTTAGAAATTAACTGTAGGAACTAATTTGAATTATCTTTAAAGAATTAATTACCTGTTCCCGAGTAGAGCGTGGAGCTGAATGATGGTCCATTCTTCCTGCAAGCTAAACTTTCATCTTTTAATGTCAGTCTGAGGTAATTAGTCCATCTCAATCTACAGCCCTTCCCGCATCTCTGAAGCCCTAAAATCCAACTAGAAAAAAGAAAAAGAAAAACCATCATTTTTTATTTATTTATTTATTTATTTTATTTGGATGAATTAAATCTTTTATAAACCAACCTCAAAACAATTACAAGCCCTCCAGTGAAAACTGGAACAAATTCTCAAAGAGAGAATACAAACAAAAACCCAACAGACTGCTACAAACAGCAGAAGACAAACAGAACACAAGAACGAAAGCAAAAAAGAGCCTCTACCCTCTCAGCATCAAATCTCCAACTACAAGAGCATCAAATCTCCAACCCCATCTATTAACAAGAAAACTCTGTAGACAACTCTTGCCCGCACCTCCCATTTGACCTAGCCACTCGATCTTCCTCTGGTCGAATTATATTGCCATGAAGAAAAACTTAACAACGGAAAACTGCACCCACAAGCCCCTGAATTCCTGCCCACTAAAGCAGAAATAGCAGAAGACGATCCCGCCCACCAGAATACCATCATACAGAGTATCCCGAACCAGACACATCTGCATCCTCAGACCAAACTAAAAAGAGGAATGCAGTTTCCAGCGGAATACTAAGGTATGGTTGAGATCCTTGAACTGCCCATTAGCCACTAGCCTAGAGCGAACTTCCCATTTAATACAATCCATAAGAGATTCTTCAGTTTTGAGTGAGGAATTATGCAGAAGAGCATTCCTCTGTTTCCAAATATTATACACAGTGGATCCCAAACACAGCCTCCCCAAAGTTGTTCTAACACCTCTTCCCCTTAGCACCTTCAAACCCCAAGCTTCAATAGCATCCCAATCCAAAGGAGCATTTGGAATGGAACACTTGGACATGATATTTGTCCAGATTCGGCTACTGATGCTACACCTAAAGAAAAGATGTTCTCAGTTCTCTTGGGTGCCACGACATAATAAGCACAAAGTGCATCCAGTGTAACCCCATCCACACATTCTCTCCTTTGTGACCAATGCATTCCGGAAAACAAGCCACAAAAAAAAAAAAAAAAAAAAGAATGTTTAGGGATAGAGGATGGAAACCAGACCAATTCCCACCATCCAATAGCCGGGTGCACCTCTCTAAGCTTGTCCCAAGCATCAGCACATGTATACTGTCCATGTTTAGCATTCCAAACAACTAAATCAGTATCTTCAAGTTCAACCTCAAATAGTTGGCTTTGAATTACAACCAAAGCATCAGAACGAGCTGGAGGCCAATTCCATTCTCCATTTTTGATAGCAACTTCAAGTTTAGACCGTAAAGCAAAGCCTAAATCATGAACAATACGGTGGCCAAAGGTTTCCAAAAGATACCCTACAGGGTGCCAGTGATCAAACCATAAAAATACTTTAGAACCATTGCCAACTTTAAAGCTAATGAAACGCTTGGCTATATCACGAAGCTTTAGGAGTTTTTTCCAACTCCATGAACAAAGGTTCGGGATAGAGATTTCCCACAAACATCTACCCTTAAGCCTGTTTGCATTAATCCAAGCAACCCATAAGGATCCAGCCTTAGTGAATAAGTTCCAGATATGATTAAGCATAGAGGCTTTATTCCATACTTCAATTCTTTTAATCCCAGGACCTCCTTCCTGTTTTGGAACACAAAGCTGACTCCAAGCCACCTTAGCGTGAGCTTTAGTGTCCCTTCCATTCCAAAGAAATCGGTTGAGTTTTTGCTCAATCAGCCGAACTACTTTCTTAGGCAAAATAAAGACTTTAGCCCAAAAAAGCTGCATGCTAAGGAGGATAGAAGAAATCAGTTGAAGCCGCCCAGCAAAAGTAAGCTTTTTGGCAAGCCAAGAGTCTACCCGGGCAGTAATCTTGTTTACTAAAGCCTCACAATCAATAGTAGTAAGCCTTTTGGTGATGAGGGGAACACCGAGATACTTGACGGGGAGGGTACCCTCCGGCATGTGCAGAATATTTAAGATACTCTGCTTCACATCCTCAGCAACTCTAGCAAGAAAAATGGAACTTTTGGATGGATTAGCCTTCAACCCCGAAATAAGCTCAAACTCAGCAAGGGCTCCAATAATGGTAGTCACAGAGGAGGCAGAAGCTGCTGAAAACACCAATAAGTCATCTGCAAAACACAGATGAGTTAACTTGACTGCCGCACATTTTGGATGATAACCAAAATAAGGAGAAGTAGCAGCTTCCTCCATCAAAAGAGTCAAACCTTCAATGGCTAAAACAAAAAGATAAGGGGAAATGAGATCCCCTTGTCTCAGCCCCTTCTTCCCTTGAAAAAACCCAACCAAAGTGCCATTCAAAGCAATAGTAAAGCTGGGACTAGTTATACAAGCTCTAATCCAAGAAATGAATTTACCGGGGGCACCAAAACACTTTAGGCAGTGCAGCACATACTCCCAATCCAGAGAGTCATAAGCCTTCATCAAGTCAACTTTGAGTGTACATCTAGGAACACCATTAGTCTTATGATAATCACAAACAACCTCTTGGGCTAAGAGGATATTTTCTGCAATGCCTCTTTTAGGGATAAAAGCTCCCTGATTGGAACTAATCACTTCATCCAACCCTTGGATCAATCTATTTGCAAGGATTTTGGTGATAAATTTATACACTACATTGCAGCAAGCAATGGGCCTGTACTCACTCATATAAGAAGCATTCTTCTTTTTAAGGATAAGAGTGAAAATAATAGCATTTGTTTCCTTCAATAACTTTCCAAATGAGAAAAATTTCAGAATAACATCACAAAGATCCTCACCAACTACAACCCAGGCTTTCTGATAAAAACCTGCAGAAAAGCCATCTGGCCCTGGAGCCTTGCTCGGATTCATAGAAAACACAACATCCTTAATCTCAGCTCTAGTAACAGGAGCTTCTGTAACGCTCCAAATTTGAACCAGCAAATTCGTAAGCAGAAACCTCCGGTTTCCACGTGACATTACTACATCAGAGATAAACTCTCGCAGCGGAATATATTTATTTCTTCTAAAGCCTTAGTAATTGATAACATAACACATTTAGAGCTTTATTGAGTGATAAACATAATTAAAGTATTACATTTCAAATTGATACAAGAATTCACTACAATCATCAACTACATTATCGAACAGTTCTAATTCCTGTAATGTTAACAAACTCCTATCCTTGAGCTTTATACACTTTCATACCTGCAACATGGGCTATACCGCCCATATATAAATACATGGGTCAGTCAACTGCTTTCAATAATGATAAGATTACTGATTTAATTAAAAGTATGCGATGCAACAATGTGTAGTGCAACAATATGAGAACAATTATAAACACTTATGCCAAGGACTCAAACTCCGAAATCTCTATTCTTTCTACGGGCTTTTCACTGAGGGTCCTTTCTTAAGGCCTCAGTCCTGGGTTGTCTATCCCTCTCAGAGTACCAAACCCACATACTAGGATTGTCTATCTCTCACAGGGCCTCAAATCCCACAAAATTCCATGGATGTCTATCTCTCTCAGAGCCTCAAACCCACCAACTGGGTTGTCTATCTCTCTCAGAGCTTCAAAACCGAGGATGTGTATCTTTCCTATATCCATGGATGTCTATCTCTCTCAGAGCCTCAAACCCACCAACTGGGTTGTCTATCTCTCTCAGAGCTTCAAAACCGAGGATGTCTATCGCTCCTAAATCTAATCTGAATGTCTATCCCTCAGAGCTTCAAACCCACCAACTGGGTTGTCTATCCCTCTCAGAGCTTCCTATCTGTCTCTATGCCTTAATACTAAAACATGTCATATTACAAACAATATGCTCCAAACAAGTTGCATACTATTAAATAAAGCAGATATCAAAACATTAAAGAAAGCTCCACTTGATCATTCTGAGTGAGTAAGGAATACTCACAGTTCTTTTGTACCGTTTTTCAGTTCATCATCTGCATAATCATAAATACATATACACATAAAACATTATTCATCATCATTCATAAATATTACCTATTATATTCACAATGACACATTTATTGTTTTACTCGGAAAATCATTTACATAGTTTTTTATTAGTTTATCTCATTTTCTATAAAACATCCTATTTTAATAGCTTGGATTATCAATTTATATCAACACTTATATAATTATATCACAATTATGCATTTTTAATATTTAAAAATATATATAGAGTAGCATGGCATGGCTTTTGATATATATATATTTATATATATAGTATCATAATATATATACATATATATATCTATGTACCGAATATATATATATATACACATATATATGTACCGAATATATACATGTATGGTATTATTATATATATATATGCGTACCGAAGATCTATATGTATATATATATAGGAGGGTTCGGGTCTCACAGTGTTCGAGTGGTGGGTATTGCATAGGAGGGGGCCAATCCCATTTGGAAGCATCAGCTGCCGGAAATCTTGCTGGATCGGGGTGGCTTAGATCAGCCCAAGGTGAACACGGGTCTGCTGGGTGCGAGTTCACCGGGGTTGCAGCTGGTGTCGTGGGTCATGGCTGCCATGGCAGAACCGGTTCTGGTTTACTGGTCATCCGGGTTCCAGCAGGTTCGGTGGGTCTCGATCTTGATGGGTTTTGGTCGTGGGTCGGCTACATGGATTCCAGTGGGTCATGCATGGGCTCATGCACGGGTCTAAGGTCCTGGTTCGTTGGTTTCGAGCTTATGGCAATACTGGGTTCAGCTGGGTCTCGGTGGTTCAGCTACAAGCTTGCTGAGATCGCCGAGCAAGGAGGTTTGGATCATGGTTCGTGTTTCCTGGGCTAAAGGCGTTCGGCTCGGCTGGGTCACGTATGGTCACGGCACCGACGGTGCGGCACGGGTTACGGCCAGAACCCGTCGGAGTTGCCCCTGGGTCGACTCCGGCGGTGACCCGTGGAAGATCGGGTCTGGCGGGTACCTCCTGGGTTTCTCCCCTCCGAATCTCTCCTTCCGATATCTCCCTCTCAGCCCGCAATTTCTCTCTCAGACACACTCAATCCCACGGCCCCCTTCTCACTGTCTGCTTCTCTTTCACTCTCAAACTCCATTTCTCTCTTCTCTCTCCATCACTGTTTCTCACTTCTCTCATCTCTGTTTCTTACTGACTTTCTTTCTCCTGGTCCCTCATCTCACTCTCAACTCTCAACTCTCAACTCACTCTCTCGATCTCTCACTCACTGCTGTGTCTCGGTCTTAAAAGAAGGAGAAAGAAGGAATAAAGAAAGAGGGAGAAGGGTGCCATTATTACAGCAGCAGAGATGAACTGCTTTGTAGCTGTCTGAGTGAAGACAGGCTAGCATTGCATTGTTTAAGCACCGAGGACGATCGTGCTGAAGAAAATATATTAGAACCAAAGTGGAGGCAGGCTGTGTTTTTAATAAACTGAGTGGAGGAATCGGAACAACGTGCGACTGCTGAAATGATTTAAATAGGTTTAAATGGAATAAAACGTAAGAATGACGTAGGAGGCGGCTAACGATTTTAGCAGATTGTGTTTTAAAAACCGGGTCTTTTAATACAAGCAGTCTCATAAAAATACTGTTCTAAATCCGTTTTGAGTCTAGTTGTTTCATCGGTAATATTATTATCTCAATAATATTTAAACATAATAAATTTATAAACCAAATATATATTGCACATATTACACAATAATATTATTTATTAATATTATTATGCCAATTAGTCTACTGAATAAATCCGTCAGTCTATTTCATTTAATCTTAAATTCTAGTTTAAGACATTAATTGTATTACTAAAAATCTGGGGCGCTACAGCTTCCATTTTTGCAACACAGCCAGCTGAAAATTTCTTTTTGATGAGATTTGCAACCCTCTCAGCTTTTTCTGGAGGAAAATCATGGGAAGAATGGCCCAATAAGTTCTTATAGAAAGAAATAGCCAGCCTTTTAATCTCACTAAACTCATGATAACTATGACCATGCTCATCCTTAACCATCTTGATAAGGTTGGAAGAATTCTGAACCTTAACAGAATTATGAAAGAATGAGGTGTTGCCATCCCCAAGGTTAAGCCATTACACTCTAGACTTCTGTTTGAGGAAGTTTTCTTCAGCTGATAAAAGAGAAGTCAAAAGATGAAGGCATTCCCTCTCCTTCACCTGACATTCTGCACTGCCCCGAGAAGCAATAAACTCTGCTTGGGCAGACTCTAAATTAGCCCTATCCTGCTTTACCTTTAGCCCCAAAGCTCCAAAACACTCTCTATTTTTAACTTTCAAGACAGTTTTGGTAGACTTCAGTTTAGAGTAAAACCTAAACATGGAAAACCCATCTACCTCAGTCCTCCAGCCTTCTTCAACCCATTGCAGAAAGTTCTTGTGGTCTGACCAAAAGTTAAAATATTTGAAAGGCTTAGGACCATAGCTAATCTGCTTAGCAATAGTCACAAGAGCAGAGGAATGGTCAGAAACCCCCCTCTCAAGAAACTCCACAGCTGTGTTGCTAAAAGTAGCCAACCAGTCTCCATTAGCCAACACCCTATCCAATTTCTTGGAAACAAAATCAGCCCCAATCTGCTTGTTTGTCCAACTATGAAAACATCCAGTAAAGGCAATGTCATCAACTTCTAAATTCTGGATACAATCAACAAATTCTTTTTCATAGCAAGATAAACCCTCCTTACCCCATCTCTCATCCGAAAACCTAATAACATTGCAATCTCCAGTGATCAACCAAGGTTTCCTTCCCATAGCAACCTTTACCTCAATTAATTCCTTAAAAAGACTTCTACTCTCAGGTCCATGATTAACTCTATAAACTTCTGAGATCATCCAAGAGCCACCAGAATCTAGAGATGTCACACTGCAAGTTATAACTTGAGCATGAACATTAACAACATCAATCTTAACTCCACCTGGATCCCAGCAGATCCATATCTTCCCTAAGCAGTGTTTAGAGTAGTTGTTGATAACTTTCCAGCCTAGAATCATACAATTCGCTACCTTAGAAAAATTCTCCAGTTTCACTCTAGTTTCCATCACACAGAATAGAAAACTTATGATGAATGATCAACTTCTTAATCTCCTTCTGTTTTAGGGGCGAGTTGAGACCCCTAATATTCCAAGAAAGGATCTTCATAAATGAATAGGAAGAGAGAAACCCTTTCTAGCAGGGCTTGCTTCCAAAATTCCCTTCCCCTTGTCTGACATAGCTTTCTCAAATACTTGCAAGAATGTAGTCGGGGTTCTAGGCTTATCCTCTTCCTCAAACCGCTCATCCTGGCTTAGTCTAGCAAAAGAATTTGAGAGCCGAATCTCTCCTTTGTTATCCTTAGGTTTAGAGCCTATCCCCGGTTTGCTAATAGTCCTATCAAAAGTCAGCTTTGCACCAAGGCTAGGCTTCTTATGAGGACTATTATTGATCTTCTTAGGCACCCACACCTTCTGTTCTTTCTTGTTACAAGTGTATGTTGCATGACCAAAAGTTCCACAAGTAGAGCACTTAGGAGGCAACCATGAATAGACAACACCAACAGTAACAGAATCTCCATTAGCTCGACAAATTATCAACTCCTTTGGGCATGCAGAATGAACATCATTCTCAATTAAGACTTTAGCAAACCCTAGGCGTTTCTGCTCCTCTGTTACTTTGTTAGCATAAAGTGGAACACCTACCCCACTAGCCACATAACTAAGACCATTGGAGGTCCAAAATTCCATAGGCAAATGTAAAAATTTAACCCATACAGGAACAGAGGAAAGGGCAAGTTTAAGGACTTGCATACCTGGCTTCCACTTTCGAAGAATCAGAGGCTTATTCGAGACATGCCATATTTTGGATTCAAGAATTTCATCACAGGTTGCTTCATCCTTGAGCCTGAAAATATACATTCCATTCTCAAGTGAGAAAACTTCTACTTCTCCATATTGGCTCCACATAGCAGTCACTGCCTTCTTCACCAGAAAATAAGGCAAAGACTTATCCATGAATTGGCCCACCAAACTGGACTTCCACAGTGAGATGCCTTCCTCCACAACTGTATCAGGAGGGTAGATGTAGGTTTTATCACCTTCCTTTTTTGGCGGAAAGAATTTAAGGTTCCCCATGGTACGATTCTCATTGAACAATCCTCTCCAATCCTTGGAATCATCTAAGTGATCAATACCATTCTTTGAAACCCCAATCAACGGAGCCCCGCCTTTAGAACTCTCAGCCAATTCCTGATCCTGGACAAGACAGCACCCTGCGGTTTAAGCCCTGAAAAATGATCAATAAAGCCATCATTCTCCGGCTCGGAATCTATCAAAACCTCAGGATTTCCAATCAGAGCACCCTCGAAATCTCCCAGCGAAGCACAGTCATCATCCTGAATGATTGGCTGAGAAACCGCATCTAAATTAGAGTCCTTAATCACAACCTCATCTTCAGACGCCTTCGCATCAAAACCCTCAGAGGAACCAGTCCTCAAACCCATATGATCATATTGATTTTCCAAACCTAATCCATTAAGATCAGTCGCATTATCAAACAATTCTGGTATCGAGGAGATTTCCCCCACCGGAATTGGAGAAAGCTCCCCATTACCAATCGGCGTACTCACTTTCTCTTTCCCTTTTCCCCTGCCTCTACCTACAGCACCCTTCTTCTTTGCCATGATTCTCTACCACTCGAAGTACCCAGGATTAGATTACAGATAATCCTGAGTAAACATCATTGCCGACCTCCGGCACCCTTCTCCGGTTCAGACGCGCCCTCACGCGCCGATCTTAGTGCTACCAGCGTTTCCCGCGCGAATCCCTTCAAAGGCGGTGATGACGTGGACCTTCTGGCAAGTCTTTCTTCCTTAAAAAGAACCATCATTTAGTCCTGTCGTAGAATTAGGTTATCCACGATATCATTGATTGCCATATAATAATTAGGTTCCTCGATCGTAAACCTACCAGCCTTTGCTGGCAAGGCTCGCCAGCTTCCATGGCCATGTTCCTTCGATGTAAGCCAGAAGCTTCTGGTCTTCCTCAGGGGTCCATGGCCCTTTTTTTTTCAACCCCACCTTCTCACAGTATTGAGACCGGTGCATTTTGGATATTAACCAATTAAAAGAAGTACTTTAAGCCTCTAAAAATACAGAGAGAGAGAGAGAGAGAGAGAGAGAGAGAGAGAGAGAGAGAGAGAGAGAGAGAGAGAGAGAGAGAGAAAGTCGGAATGGGAAGGAGGAGAATATTGCGATGGATCCGATACTGGTGAAGTAGATAGGCGATCGAGTGGCAATAGAATAATGATAGTTGTACACCAAGTGTACAACAATCATACAACACCCCTTCACAAGGGGTGGGTCCCACAGTGTATGGGCCCACCCCTTGTGAAGGGGTGTTGTATGATTGTTGTACACTTGGTGTACAACAATCACTCCCCGTGGCAATATATATATAGATAGAGAGAGAGAGAGAGGGAGGGAGGATAGAGGATAGATATATGACCAAATTTGTTGAGTGTACTTGTACTCTTGTGTTCTTTTTTAGAAAGTATTCTTATTCATCTTTAAAAAGAAATATATAAGTGCATGTTTGTACTCTTGTGTGTCCTTACCATCTCGTTTTTGCCTAAATGTCTACCTGCTTGAACTTCAGAAATTAAATGGTAAGCTTTTGTAATTTATTGGACTCTTTTGATACTATTTCCTCTTGGTAAGGATTTTACTGAAAAAGTTATGGGTTTTTCAAAAGTTAGAGAGTCTTGGGAAAACATTTGATT
This sequence comes from Alnus glutinosa, assembly GCF_958979055.1. Classification (NCBI taxonomy): domain Eukaryota; kingdom Viridiplantae; phylum Streptophyta; class Magnoliopsida; order Fagales; family Betulaceae; genus Alnus; species Alnus glutinosa. The sequence continues at coordinate 6,405,233 of NC_084886.1, read as the reverse complement.
TAAAGAAAAACTATAAATATTGTTTTGTTAAACCCTGTTGAATCAATTTTTTTTTTTTTTTTTTTTTTTTTTTGTGTAGATCCTTAGAATTAAGTTCGAATTAACTTCCGTTTGAATTCTAAAAATTTCTCCATATTTCATTCAGCCAGATTAATAACTAACAATTGCTTCATATTACATTCTATCGGATTGAAGAAATAGGAAAATAGATGAATTAACGGAAATAGAAAAGCAAAATTATAAATTATTCTGTTCCCTGTTGAATTTATTGAATCTAACAAGTTGGGCGCCGTAGAAAATGATACTATCGTGATTCATAAAGATGAGTACCGTTAAGTCAGACGCGGGGCCCAATTGATTCCTTTGAAGAAACGGATCTATGGAGAGCAGCCGGTTTACTGCTACGATTTCTTAAAAAAAATTAAAAATCTATGGATGAGAAGCTGCCATCTGATTTAAAAGTCTTTAACGTTTTCTTTTGCAAACGTTAACGCACGTTAGACTAACGTTTTGCAAAGACTCTGTGTGATGGCTGCCCTGCTCCTTATAATTCCATTCCGACCGACACAAAGTTGGAAAAAATATTTATATTTGAATATTTAAAAAATTTATAATTTTTTTTATTTAATTTTTTAAAAAAAGAAATAATATTTTAAGAATTTTAACGAAATTTAACGAAAAAATTTTAACTGATGGTTAAAATTAAAAGTTAAATATCTTAAGTTGACACATTTTAAAGTTTAAACACTTAATTATAAAATGATAAAAATAATAAAAAATAATAAAAATTATAAAGAAAGTTTTCCCATTAATATATACGTACTCTATTAAATAGCGCGTGATAATTAGTTGAAAATCACAAGCTATATGTAACCATTTAATCAATTAAATATATACTCTATCCAGCACCAAACATATCAATGCGTGGTTGCTGGGGAAGCAAACGCGTGGACTGTGGGGGTAGTTGTGCTCCACTTGCATGTCATGAATGAAATGAATTTTACGTGCATGGCTTTCTAATATTTTGAGATAAATTAAAAAAACAAAAATGCCTATAATTATTAATGTAGGCGATTCATATCACTCCGCTTGGCAGTTGGGAACCTGGTCCCAAAATAAAATGTTAATGAATAGAGCATTAAAACTTCTCCTTTTATTTAATTTTAACATGATTTCCCATGCGACGTGCACGTCATAATCATTTAATTCCCTATGTATGTGAAAATAACAGTGCAGAGCGGGTGAATTGAATCTTCTGGATTGTGGTCCTGTTGCATCCATATATATATATATATATATATATATATATATATATATATATATATATATATATATATATATATGTATGCACGTTGCTAATTATGTAGCTTGAGCCTGAGGGAAGTTAGGCGATATATATATTAATTATAATAATGTTTTAAGACCTAAACATGTTCAAGGCTAGAAAACTAAGTGCCTTTAGGCCGGTTGTTTCAAAAAAAAAAAAAGTGCCGTTAGGCCGGACCTTACGACACACTAGAAACAAGTATTATGGTGTAAAGTTTGAAGCTTGAACCAAGAAAACACCCAAAATGAATTATGTGCAGTCATTAATAGATCGATGCTTCTTAGTGAGTGATCGATGTCCAACATCCAATAAATCGATCCCTGAGCAGCAATCAATCGGTAAGGGCCAGAAAGTGGAATTAAGGTTTTTAAGTGAAATTAGTGTTTTTTGAATTGGGAATATGACTAATAATAGAGTATAAAATTTGTAGAGTAAGAAGCTTGACTTTTCATAAAGTCTAAACTAGGAAATTAGTGTAAAAGGTAAATAATCGCCCATGAGAATGCCAAAACAGTTATTTCGTTGAGCATGAATGTTTGCGTCGATATAATCTATGCATATTTTTACAATTATGATTTCTCTTGAACATATGCCGTGAGTCCTGATCTTTTGAGAAATGATTAATTTAAAAATTCATTGCTATTCATTGTATTTATTCATGAAATTAATTTTGTTCTCGTAACTATGAATTTATAATGTTTGTGCGGCATGCCACTATGAAAAAAATGGGTGAAGAATCTGGAGCATGTGCACACTCTTTATACAAACATGACCTTGTGGCCCATTGTGAGTGGAATGTTAAACTACCCTGGATATAAAGGCTAGTGTGACTAGCACAACCACCCATGGGTGTTGCTCATACTTGCAGCATCACTAGTTGCATACTACCAATGGTATCCACCCAATCAAGCTACTAGAGGGTGGCAGGCTATTATGCCTTACCGAGGCACCGAGATTGTATCATATGTTTCATATGACACGCAAACCCTACTGTAAAGTGGATAAGGGCATAGATAGGTCATGCAGAGGATGTTTTATGGACTGTGATATATTTATTGATATTATGTTTTACACTTTTTCATCACAAATTTTTTGCCTTTAAACTACTATGCTTTTTCGTAAGCATATGCCTTGAGCTGTTTGCTAAATGCATTTTTCCAACTGACCAAATTATTGTGATATTTCCCTTAAACATAACTTGTCCAAAACCTCATGTTTAAACCTTAATGATGTTCTAACAACAACTTCTCGAAATACTTACTATGTATAACTATCTTCCTCACTTTTATTACTAACATAAACTGGTATAAGTACACTGGGTAAGTTTTGTTAGCAAATTACTTACTAAGTCATGGACTTGCGTGATTTTCACCTGTAAATCATTGTTTTTTTACATATTAGCAAGTGATAGTTCGAAGGGTGGAGACTAAAGGTATTCATAAGATTTTCGAAGTCGCAGTGCGAAGTCTTGTAGAGATAAATTTTGTGTATTTTTATACTTGTTATATTTCAAAGAATAGTTTAATTATAGAGGTTATTGTATTTATAGGGGCTCTGGTTTGTACTAGTGCTATAAGAGGATAAGAAGAAGAAGAAGAAGATACTAAAGTAAATAGTGATGAGCTCGAATCAATATTACAGTTTTTCGCTGCATATATTATGATATTTTAGTAGTATAAATGGTATTTCAAGTTAATTACCAATTAATTAATTTGGGGGTGCCACATTTATAGATAGTGGGAAGCAAACAATGGTTTAGTGCAACTATAACTGTAAAACGAAAACGAAAAGAAAGAAAGAAAAAAAGGCACCATTTAGACAAATAAGTGAGCTCGTTCAAATGCAGTTAGGGTTTCACAGTTCATAACTTGTTTGCGTTCGTACTTTTTCTGTCCCAGCCCCTAACCAAACGTCTCAACGTAATCGTGATCTTCAACTCTGGAGTGCTGTCGCGAGCACCCAAAAATAAAAACCTTACTTCTAAAATATATGTAGTAGTGCAAGTAAGGGTCGATCCCACGAAGAGTAATTAGCCGAGTTTTATGCTACGTGAACAAGGATTGGGGGGGTTTTTGAGTCTGAAAGTAATAACAAAGAAACAATTTAAAATATTAATCAAGTAAGGAAACATTGGTCTAAGTCAACTTTCACCATCGGAATTTTACAACTGATCATCGATGCAAAAATATATCAATTCATACTTGAATATTCACCGTTGGAACTATTTTCCTATCTCTCCTTAGTCGTAGTTAATTAGAAGACAAGCGCTCTAATTAACCCTAACTACTAAACAACCCAAGACAAGCGCTATAGGTTTAATCTAGTAGCAGCCTTAAGAATTAGAGAGATCGATGAAGCGAAACAACACAAGCACAAGCGGTTACATTTAATTTCGTCAAATGTTCTTCCTAAGATTTAATAATCACTGAGAAGCAGCAAATCATTAAATCTTAGTTGCTTCATAGATTGTAGGGATCAAACAATTACGGATTTGATATCCAACCCAGCAATAGATTGCAACGAATAACAAACTAGTAGACTTCCTAGCATTTAATGATCGCCAGCGCGGAAACTCAGTCAAATCATTAAATAAACTAGTTGGCTACTAGTGGGCTTCCTAGGATTTAATGATCGCCAGCGCGGAAACTCAGTCAAATCATTAAATAAACTAGTTGGCCTCCTAGGATTTAATGATCGCCAGCGCAGAAACTCAGTCAAATCATTAAATCTTAGTCATTAAACGAGACAATCATAAAAATAAGTATAGAAGAACATTTGATACTCAAAGCATAAATCGAACAATGAAAACAAATTAGATCTCACAGTTTTATTGATTCCGAGGCTTCCGTTTCCTTCGACCAATTATGAAAGTTTAGCCACGCAGGGCCATGACTAAAACTTAGAGAAGAGGGGAGAAGATGGAAGATAGAAGATGGAAGAAGATGTGTCATGGTTCCCCCATTTTATACACGTTCAGCCCATATGCTAGAAGCCTAGGAAATCTCCTAAAGAAAGTTATTGTAAATACTATCCTAAAATAACAATACATAAATCTACTAATTAAGGAAAATATTAAACATAAAATAAAGGCTAGGATAACTAGAAAGGTGATGATTTCAATGGGGACTTTTGTTGCCATATGCTTTCTCGATTCTTTCTTTGTTTAAGTCCCCACAAATCAGCCAAGTATATATGGAGAGAAAATCAATTTCCTTTGTCATGGAAAGAGATGCTCCTTTCATGTTGTCTTCTTCCACGTGGTCCCCACAAATCTCTTCTTTATTTTCTTGATCCTCTACACATCTTTTCCTTCCTTTTCTTCCTTTTGCTTGGCTTGGCTGGAATTGATTGGATGATTATGAAAAAGGCTCCAAGTAAAGAAATTTCCATATCTGAAAACTTCCGCAATTAAACCGCATCAGATCCACATCAGAACGTCAACTTCAAGCCCGATTTCGACCTTGATTCATTCGGTATCTCTCAAAACGCAAAACATAAAAGTTGCAGATCTTTTTCTTGGTGTTCCACAGAATCTTGAATCATCTCAATCGGAGCTTTTATGAGAGAGTTATGCCCAGATTACGAACTGACGTCAAATCTGTCCAAAATCGCCCAATTAGCTTTGTTTTGCATTTAATGCCTCAATTTGTATCCTAAATCAAAATATAAGAATAATAAGTACATTTAGGCATTAAATAAGTATAAGAGATTAAATATTAAGGGGAAAAATACGACATTTTACATTCTTATCAA